>NC_141597.1:41656098-41979431 GCF_047967505.1 Dipteris shenzhenensis
GCACTTGCCTATGATGATGGGCTGCAATGGCAATGACACATCTAATGGTAGTAATCCTGGATGTGGGAGCAAATGTCTCCTCAAAGTCAATGCCTTGTTGTTGGGCATACCCTTTTGCAACAAGACGGGCTTTGTATCGATCTATGCTGCCATCAAATTTCCTTTTTAATTTGTAGACCCTCTGCGTTCCAATGGCATGCTTGCTGGGAGGGAGATCTACTAATTTTCATGTGTCATTTTTGGCAATAGATTGTAATTCAGCTCTCATTGCATCCATCCACTCTTTGCTCTTAAAAGCATCATCTTTATGGCATAGAGGCTCTTCATTGCAAGCTGTAGCAAGGAGTGCAAACTCAAGAAATGAAGGGACGATCGCAAAAGAGAGAGAGAGTGCAGGTAGCAAAGAGTCGCAGGATAGTTCAGCCGTCAGGTCAAACTTAGATAATGAAAAAAAACTAAGTACAAGGTACTTGTACCTAGACCTAGGACTAAGTGTCCTAGGTGTCACATAGGACTAAGTGTCCTATGTGGCCTAAAAGACACTAACACTACAAGTGCCTACACTTATGCCTACAAGGCACATACTATGGCCTATAGGGCATCACTAGAACTACCAGAAGATGGCCTACAAACCCCCCTCCATGGGATGGGCTGAAGTACTCTGGAAACGTCTCATAATACCTGGTAGTTTTTGGTCATGGTGGCACATGTTCATCCAAAAGGATATAGCCACCTATGAATGTACAAGGGATGTCAGAAAAAATCATGTAACTAAGGGAACCAAGTGTAAAGCCTGTCGGAAGACTTCGAACTTGGGACGAGGAAGTGCCTTTGTAAACATATCTGCTATGTTGTCCTCTGTGGGAAGATAGGACAACTCTATGTCTCCTGCTGAACATAATGATAGTGAACTTCAATATGCTTGGTACGCACATGAAACACTGGGTTACGCGCAATGTGTTGGAGATAAGTGCACACTAAGTGTACTATTTCCTAGTCTAAGTTTAAGTCTAGTCTTTATGTCTTGAGTGTGTGCCATGTGGCACTTCTACAATTATCCCATAAACACTCTTGCATTATGTCTTGTACTTTGGCCCATATATTCAATGGGTCACATCATTCTAATCTATCAGTCTAGCTTGTGTCTTGTCTACACTCTTCTCAAGGTATTTCTAGTCTTTCAGTCTTGTTATTTCATTTCCAGTTTCTAGTTCTAGTTCTTGCTTCCATATTCCAACATGGTATCAGAGCTAGATTGATCCCTCTTCTCCCCCCTCAGTCTGCTGTAGCCATAGCTGCCTCTTCTCAGATTTCTCCCCCGCTCAGCTGGTCGCCATCTTCCTCTTCTGCCCGTCTTCTCCACGCCGTACTTCGCTGCCGCTGTAAATCTGCCTGCCATCTCTCTTCCAGATCTGCGCGCCAGATCTGCGCAGATCTGGCGCTGCTGTAGCTTCCGTTCCTGCCGCTCCTGCTGTCGCTCAGCCAGATCTGAGCGCCAGATCTGCTGCCACCGACAAATCTGCGCAGCATCCATCTCTTCTCTCCGTACGACCGCCGCTGTACGCCGCCGTACTTCGTTCGTCCTCGTCCGTACGCCGTCTGCGTTCCTGCTGTCGCTCCTGACAGATCAGCGCCGTCCGTACAGGCGTCCGTACTCCGCTGTGACCGTACGCCGTCTGTACTTCGACGTCATCCGTACGTACCTGCACCCGTTGTACCAGTTCAGGTGGCCTCTACTGCTGCAGATCTGCCTGCTATTTCTGTCCTGATTTTGTGAGCTGAAGGAGCTGCCCACGACTTTCGGAAGCTGCTGCCCGTACCTTTTCTGTTCGAAATAAAGGAGGAGCTGAAGCTTTTTTATCTCTGCCCAACCTGCATTCAGTTCTTGCTAAGGTACTGTACATTGTCTCTTTCAGTTTGCTGAGCAGTCCTTTTTTAATCCTCATATCTGCAAACTGCTGGTTCCTCCTACTTCGATGGGCTGTCATATGTTATGGCCCTGACAAAGTGGTGAGAGAACCGGCTTCTGGGATCTCTTCCTCTCATTTATTTTCTGCAATATTGTAAGGGAATAGACACTGCCCTTGCATCCTAGCAAGAGGTAAGACCTTCCCACATGGCATCTTCCTCTCATCCTCTCATATCTATCGACAAATTCAATGGGTCCAACTTTCATACTTGGCAGATCAAAATCAAGTGCCATCTTATGAAAGAAGGCCTTTGGGACATTGTTCACCGTGATGCTCCTGACGGTCCATCTGAGCAAGTTGTTGCTACCAAGAACGACAAAGCCTATGCTATCATATTGCTCGGCCTTGGAGATGATTACATTCATCACATCTCCGACATACAGTCTGCTCCTCAAGCATGGATCATTTTGGACACTCTTTTTGGAGCCCGATCTAAAAACTCTAAGATTGCACTTATGATCTCATTTTTTGATCTACATATGCAGGAAGGAGCTTCTATAGCCTCTCATGTCAATTATCTTCGCAGTCTTATGGTTCAGCTTGCGTCAGTCAAATCTCCCATCTCCGAAGATATTGCTATTGCTGTGCTTCTCAAAAGCTTACCTGACTCCTATGCTACTCTTGTCACTACCTTCAAGTATCATAATAATCCTTCTCTTGAGGGCATCATCAATGCTCTCCAAGAGGAAGAAAGAACTCAACAACGCAAGGTAACTGACACTGCATTTTTAGCAAAGAAAGGCAGTTCTAAGGTAAGAAAGCCTTGCACCCATTGTGGCAAAACTAATCATGTGGAGAAGGACTGTTTCAAGGCTCATCCATGCACCATTTGTGGCCGTGATAATCACCGGGAGAGGGACTGCTACTCCAAAACCTCTACATCAGCTCCTGTATCCACCTCAGCCCATGTTGCTGCAACATCTCCATCAGCTGATCTTGCTGCTCCTTCCTCACATGATGAGAAGTGGGCTTTCTGATTACTTCTATGTTTTGTCTACCACCTTGACCACCGATGATGTAGGTCAAGGGGTTCTAGTGTCTTGGTCTTTCTATTTGTCTACAGTCAGTCTTCTGTCTATCTAGTCTTGTCTGTCTGTCTATTTGTCTATCAATCTGACTGTGTTTTAGATCCATCTTGTCCCTACCCTTGTGGACCCATATGAGGATATCACTTGAGGAGGGGTGTTTCAGGATCTTTTGTCTGTCATGGTTTCTATCTTGTCTCTCAGTCTATCAGTCTTTATGTCTGTCTTCTAGTATTACTCCTAGTGTCCACTTAAGGAGGGTGTTGGAGATAAGTGCACACTAAGTGTACTATTTCCTAGTCTAAGTTTAAGTCTAGTCTTTATGTCTTGAGTGTGTGCCATGTGGCACTTCTACAATTATCCCATAAACACTCTTGCATTATGTCTTGTACTTTGGCCCATATATTCAATGGGTCACATCATTCTAATCTATCAGTCTAGCTTGTGTCTTGTCTACACTCTTCTCAAGGTATTTCTAGTCTTTCAGTCTTGTTATTTCATTTCCAGTTTCTAGTTCTAGTTCTTGCTTCCATATTCCAACACAATGGCCAAAGCACTTTGGCTGTCAATGTAGACAATAGTGGGGATGTTTGGCAAATACCAAGATCTGTAAGTAACTGTCGAAGCCAAACAGGCTCTATTGTAGCGGTGAAAGCTGCCCTGTACTTAGCCTCACAGCTAGACGTGACAACTGTTGGTTGCTTCTTGCTGAGCCAAGAGATACATGAATTGCCAAGCAAAAAACAATTGCCAGTATGTGACACTCTGGTGTTGGAACATCGTGCCCAGTCACTATCCGTGTAAGCATGCATGGTAAGTGAACCTTGATCACAATAGAAGAGGGCTAAATCCTGAGTGCCTTTGAGATATCTGAAGACTCTCTTCACTGCCTGCCAATGCTATGAACTGGGCATGTGCAGGAATCTGCTGAGCTGAGATACTGCATACTGCAAGTCAGGTCTGGTGTGACATAAATAAATAAGGCATCCAACAGCCTGCTGATAAAGAGTGATATCACATGGTGGGCTCCCATCATGAACTGATAATTTGAAGCCAGGGTCCACTGGAGTAGAGATTGGCTTGCAATCTTCAAACTGAAAACGATCAAGGAGCTGTCCAATATAGTTGGACTGAGACATCATGATACCCCGTGAAGACAGAAATGCATCAAACTCCTTTGACATATATTCTCCCCCCCTATCTGTGTTGAGGGTGACAAGGTTGCATCCTGATTCATTCTCAACCATATTCAGCCATCTCTGAAAGCATAAGAAAACTTTAGATTTGGCCTTTAAAGGATATATCCATTAATATCTTGTGAAATCATCAATGAGAGTCATGAAATACTTGTACCCCCCAGTGGCATTTGTCCTCATTGGGCCACAGACATCACTGTGCACTAGCTGCAATTTCCTTTGTGAGAGTTTTGGATAATTCTTTTGAAAAGGAAATCGATGCATCTTACCCAAATGTATGTAGCTTGCAACTGCAGAAATAGGACTTGCTGTCCACAAATTGACTGCAAATGTGCACCTGTCCCAGAGTATAGACCTCAAGATGTAGGCTTTCCAAATTGTTGAATTGGCTTGGGAAGATTTCAAACAGTAGGAGGAGGATGAGGAAAGCAACAGTCCTCAAAAAGCCCAAATTTTTTGATAGTGTCTTGCAAATTTCACGCGTGCTAAACCTGTACGGAAATCCTGAAACAAGTACAACTGTACGGATGTCCGAAACAGTACATGGTACAGATTGTACCGCGTATGGCTGTACGACAGTACGGTACCCAATGCACGATGTACAGCGATGCAGGTACGGCCTGTACGGTTGTATGATGTAGGAAGTATGGAACAAGTACAAACAGTGTACGTATGTAGGTACCTGGGTGTACGGGTGCAGATACGCTGTACGGATGCGTGTACTACACTGTACGTTGTATGGGGCTGTACGAAATGCGAGTACAGAGACCAGTACGGTGTGCGTACGGACCTGTACGACGCAGGTACAGATGGTGGCACAGAAGATACGTAGATTGGCGCAAGTACGGTGACTGCTACGGGGCAGGTATGGTGACTCTGATACGCAACTGTACTGTTGTACGGCGGCTCAGATTCAGAAGTTGTATTGCACAAGTACGATGGAGGTACATATTTGTATGACGCAGGTACAGATCTGTACGACGCAGGAAACCAGTACGGATAGGTACAACAAGGAGTCTTGGGGCAGAAAGACGAATCAAACCTTGCTCTGATACCACTGAAGGGACGATCGCAAGAGAGAGAGAGAGTGCAAGTAGCAAAGAGTCGCACGATAGTTCAGCCGTCACGTCAAACTTAGATAATGAAAAAAAACTCAGTACAAGGTACTTGTACCTAGACCTAGGACTAAGTGTCCTAGGTGTCACATAGGACTAAGTGTCCTATGTGGCCTAAAAGGCACTAACAATACAAGTGCCTACACCTATGCCTACAAGGCACATACCATGGCCTACAGGGCATCACTAGAACCACCAGAAGATGGCCTACATGAAAAGACCTCAGTAGATAGAGTATAACGGGCCATGAAGCTGATGCAGCAGATTAAAGTGCAAAAACGATTGGAGCATAACATGAATTGCCCTTAGGCACCTCAAAATAAGTACGTAACTGCAGGTGTCTTGTGTGGGGATCTGAACAGGTCGCGATAGTAGAATAACTCCTGCAGACAGGTTCATGGAAGTTGGGCGCCTGGATCCACTGAAGCGTCGCTTGAACTAGGCGTCTGCTGAAGGGAAGTACAAAAGTGACGACTGATGGCCACAGTACTGTGTAGAACCTTGAAAATGCTGCAACTGGAGCCTACAAGGAGTCGCCTCAGTCTGGGAACAGCAAAGAGATGCTTGGTGACGAAAGAGCTCAGGAAGCCTTGGACAACAAACAGAGGAAACGTACGGTGATCCGTACGTATCTGTACGGAACTCCGTACAGTTGTACGGATAGTACAAAAAAAGAGGCGCAGGAAGCAGATCTCGCTCTGATACCACTGTAGGATCGGATAGAAAGGAGAGAGTGCAAGTAGCAAAGGGTCGCAGAAGAACACCCGTCACGTCAAACTTAGATAAAAAACAAACACAAAAGAGTACAAGGTACAAGTACCTAGACCTAGGACTAAGTGTCCTAGGTGTCACATAGGACTAAGTGTTTTATGGCCTAAAAGACATTAACACTATAAGTGTCTTTATTTATGCCTACAAGGCACATACCATGGCCTATAGGGCATCACTAGAACCACCAGAGGATGGCCTACAAACCCCGTTAGAGATTGTTTTGGAGCTGTTTTTCGAGATCGTTTTGGAGCTGTTCTTCCACAAATTGACGTTTGTCATGCAAGCTACAAGTCTTTCTTGCCTTTGGAGCACTCCACAAGGCTTAGTCTCCACACAAATTACTTTTAGGACTTAAAAAGTCGCTGTTTACTAACAAATGAAGAACTTTAGCTCTACTTTTAGCATGCATGCAACCACATGGCACTTGCATGTGTGCTTGCACACTAGTACTCCTGCATGCACGCATGCATGTGGCCACTTGTCACTTTAGAACCCATCTGGCAGTCCCACAATAGTTTGCCAAGTAAACATGCATGTACCCACAATGCTTGCGTGAAGGTTACTTGTCCCACAATCCAAGGCTTAAAGTAGAGGCTTTATACAGTTACTACTGCTAAAGTAACTTCCAAGGACACGTGCAATCTCACTTTACCCAAAAAAGTAAAAATGACCTGAAAGTTACTAGTTTATTCTTCATTTCACCGACAAACAGGCCACGCCCAGCCGTTGGAGACCCTGCGCACAGTCCACCACTCTCAGTAACGGCTGCATATGTGCCCAAGTTGCTCCCTATTCCAGTCATACGGCTCTAGAATAGTCTCACGACTGTTCTAAAATGCGGTATTGCTGCAAACAGGTGAAAGCATCCACGATTAGGCACAGACAGATTTCTTTTGTTGCAAAACGCCTCCAGCTAATCAGTTCTAGCAATTACTGCGAACAGATTTCTTGCCCAACAAACTGTTGCCAGCTTCTACATCTTACCAACATCAGTATCGAATCTCTACCGAGTATCTACACCCTCGCAAGGACTTCCAACATGCAGTGGCCGAATCTATTTTGGTGAGCTCAACCCTACAGCGCATGTTCCAATACAACTCCTACTACCAGGTCTCGACTCTCAACGCAACACAAACTGAATTCAAGCATCCACGAATTCTTAGCACTCACATTTGGGAGAGACTAAAATGAAATAGTTTAGACTTCACAAGCAGTTGTAGCTTGAATGGCTACTTTTTGATTAGCCTTTTCCTTTAGTGCTAGCCTTCGTCATTGCTGAGTTTGCCCTTCACCTTTGGAGTGCCGACAGAAACTCAGTATGAAGACTTTGTGTAAATGGATGCTCAAGTATGTGTGGGTGTGTGGATTTGTATGTGTGAGAGCATATTTTTATACTATGGTTTACACCCATTGTTGGGCGTTGATGACGTCAATGAGGATGTCATAGTAGCTAGTCCCTGCTATGTGTGATGGAGTTTATGGTTTTCAACCTTATGAGTGACTATCATGAGATTGAAACTGCACTTTGTTGTGTTTTTAGAGGATGAGTTTGGGAATGTTCTTGGATTAATGTAGGTATATGCTTCTGTCGTATTAGCGGACATGCAAATTTCACCTTGTGAAGTTTTCGTCCATGTTGCGGCTTGTTGGTATTGCGTTAATTCTTTCTATCTTAAATGGTGCGTTGCCCTATCAGCTAGATTTAAATGCTCGTTTGGGAGAAACTAAAATGAAATAGTTTAGACTTCACAAGCAGTTGTAGCTTGAATGAAGAGATTTTGGACTACTTTTTGATTAGTCTTCTCCGTTAGTGCTAGCCTTCGTCATGGCTTAGTTTGCCCTTCACCTCTGGAGCACCAACAGAAACTCAGTACGAAGACTTTGTATAAATGGATGCTCAAGTATGTGTGGGTGTGTGGATTTGTATGTGTGAACATATTTTTGTACTATGGTCTACATCCACTGTGGGCGTTGATGACGTCAGTGGGGATGTCATAGTAGCTAGTTCCTGCTATGTGTGATGGAGTTTATGGTTTTCAACCTTATGAGTGACTATCATGAGATTGAAACTGCACTATGTTGTGTTTTTAGGGGATGAGTTTGGGAATGTTCCTAGATTCATCTAGGTATATCCACAAATTCTTAGCACTCAACATTTGGCTCGCAATCACACACATGCAATTGTAGGAATCAAGCAAGCCAGCGAAGTGTTCATGAGCAAAAAGATCGAGACAGCTCGAGGCAGCTCTGATACGAAATAAAATAGCCCCTACAGATTAGTCACCACTAAATTGGGGGTTCTAGGATCTCCTCTATCTTGGTGCTAACTTGCAAGCTTAACAATTGTCAGTATACAAACACAGGGACACATATGGTGTGGGCTAGTGCATCACTACCCAACCGTGGATCCCATTGGATCTAGAGGTTAGGAAACCTCGACCATAGTCCATCTCAATTAAGACTACGCTTCCCATACTTGAAGAAAGGCTGTTGCTTCCTCTGCAGATATGCGGATGTAGTGTCCGAAGATGCAAGGCAAGGCAAATAAGGTTACTTTGACCAAGGTCAAAGATAACACTATCTCTTCCACTCATGTTATAGTCCTGGGTCAAAGGCTTTGCAAGTAAGGTTGTGAATTTAATATGAATGTGTTCAAACCCAATGATCATGTATGTATATATGCGTCGATCATGGAAAGAATCGTGCATATCCTAGTTGACTCTGGAAGTTCTCAAAATTTCTTGAATGCTATACTTGTGCAAAAGTGGGGAGTTTTGACGTTGGGCATGGCAACGGGAAAGTAGATTTGGGGTTGGCTTGCGACGCAGATTTCCCTCAAATTCAGAATTATCTGAAGATCTAGACTTTATGTTAATGAATTTAGATAGAGTGGATGTAATTCTAGGAAAAGAATGGTTACATAATTTGAATGTCCAAAATGACTGTCGGAGTCATAGGTTAACTTTTGTCAAAGGAGGAGTACCTTATTTATTATAGGGTGATGTCGCTACTCTGCCCCCTTGTAAACTCTTTGTAGTATATGAGGGCAAATTTTGAATGTAAAGTGTATCAATGCTTGTTATGCAATTTTGCATTTGAAGTTAATAATGCTATTGAATCTTCTAAGTTAGATGCATGGGAAACATGGGCACTTGTAGAAATAAAGACGAAATTTGCTGATGTATTTCCATTTGAGTTGTTGCTCGGTTGACCATTCATTAGGTCAGTAGATCAGTTCCAAGAGCTCACCTTGTAAGCATGGCGCCTTACAGGATAAGACAAACGTAAGAAGATGAGATATCTCGACCGTCATTGGAACATCTACGTGTGGGATAGGTTTGGAAAAGTAGATCTCCATGGGGTGCTCCAGTGCTATTCAAGTGCAAGAAGGGTGGAAGTTGGAGAACGTAAGTGAATTAGAAAAAGTTGAACAAAGTTACAATCAAGAACCGATATCCCCTTCCTAGAGCGGATGCCATCTTCAAGAGCATGTCGAGCATCTCCGTATTTATGTTAGCGACACTAAAGTGTGAGAAGTTGTATGCGAAGGAGTCTACGGAGGAGTTCTTTCATAAGGAACTCTTGTACATTGGGCATAAGATTTCTCAAGAGAGCATGAGCATTGACCATGAGAGGATCCGAAAGATATTGCATTGGCCCATTCCTTGGATAGTAAGGCAAGTTTGAACTTTGTGCATTCCTAAGATTTACTGTCTTTCTTAGGAAGTACGTGAGGGATTATTCAAAGCTAACCGTTACTTTGACGAACCTTCCTCGTCCTTAAGGGACATGGACTTTGGTCGAACAATCATGTCTCTTGGAATGATAAGCTTGATGAGGCTGTCGAGACGCTCAAGTTTAAGGTGAAGGAAGGACCTGTATTGGCGTTACCGAATCCAGCCCAACCATTTGTGGTCGAGGCTAAATGCTATTGATTTGGTGGTAAGCGTAGCCTTATTCCAGACTCCAGTTGTAGCTTGAATGGAGAGAATGTGGATTTCTTTTTTAATATCCTTCTCCTTTAGTGTTAGCCTTTGTCACAGTTGAGTCTGCCCTTCACCTCCTAAGTGCCGACAGAAAGCTCACGTATGTGTGGGTTTGTATGTGTGAGAGCATATGTTCATACTATGGTCTACACCCACTATTGGGTGCTGATGACGTCAGTGGGGATGTCATAGTAGCTAGTCCTTGCTTTGTATGATGCAATTAATGGTTTCAACCTTATGAGCGACTATCATGAGATTGAACTGTGTTGTGTTTTTAGAGGATGAATTTGGGCATGTTCTGGATTCATCTATCGATCTATCTATATATGTGTGTGCGTGCGTGCGCGTGTGTGTGTGAAAGAGAGAGATTGAGATCCTTGCCAGCGTTACCGTCCCCGCACTCGCTCTCAACTCTTACCTGAGGATAGTGCTTGGGAGACAGTGTGATACAAAGTCTCTATTTGCCCAGACAATCTATCAGTGAGCGTCATCAATCAATCTGCTTGCCTATGGGATTAGCTTATTTCGTCCAACTCGCCCACAAAGTTATCTTTCTTGCTTACTTCGGCACTCTGTTGATCATGCATGGGCTATGTAATCTACAAAATTTTCTAATTGCGCATGCTAATTTCGAAGAAATCTGTTGTCGTGTTGCTTTGGATCTTTGCCATGTTTTTCTTTCCAGAATTTCTGTTAGACAGCCCACATTTTTAGCTAACCTTTTCCTATTTTATTTGAGCAAACAAGTATTTGATTTGATGGGGCAAACACTTGATTTCTGTTTATCTGAGTGGAACTCATGAAGTGGAATTTAAGCTTCTCATTATGGTATCTTTTTAATTATCTATTTGAACCTAAATTATTTGTGCTTGTGTTGTTTTCTATCCCTCTTTCCTTTGTTTCGTTTGTGTGTTATCTTTTTGGGAGGCATTGTTTGCATATATAATAAGGTTTAATCAATGTTTGTTTAAGTCTGGGCTTGGCATTAGTAGTGATCGATTCTAGTGACAGTTATGTGCATATCCATCTTTTTCAGAGTTGTATTATCGGTGGTAGATAAGAAGTTTGTGTAGCATCTTAATGCCAGTGTTGTCTTGTGACTTGTAGGAGCTTAAGAGAAAAGAGGAAGCAGCTTCAAGAGGTATGGAAAATTTGTGGTGCTGTTTTTTACACACAAAAGAATATTTAGATAAGAAATTGAAGAGGGAATGTATACTTTTTAAGGGAAAAACTAACTTTTCATGACGAGGTGTTGGTCATAGTCATTTTTGATAAGATATTGATGTTGATTTATCTTTGCAGCTGGAATTGTCCTTGAGGATAGGAATTGGCCACCGTTTTTCCCTATCATTCATCACGATATTCCAAGGGAGATACCAGTGTACCTGCAACGCATTCAATACTGTGCATTTGCAAGTTGGCTAGGTTTGAGCAATTACCTCATAAAGCCTGATGCCCTGAAAAAGAGTAGCTCATTTCTGTTTCTTGTCGGTTCAAAAATATCAACCAATTAAAAGGCCATGGATTTGTTTTTCTTGTTTGTCAGATTAGCACATGTGAAGCACCAACATTTTGGATTTGCATTGCAATTCTATTAAAACCTGTCTATGTCTCTTGAATTCTATTCAACAGGGATGGTAATCTGTTTGGTTTGGAATCTCCTCGCAGTGACTTGTGCATGGATAAAAGTATCTGGTAAGCATGCCATCATGTGGTTGCTATTTTTTTTGGACTTGTAAAGTGCTAAACGTTGTTGGGCTGATTGAAAATACATCACTGTAATTTTCACTTTCATCTCATAACTTCATTTTCTCAGATTCTGGTGTGAAGATATGGTTTCTGGCAATTATATATGCGATTTGCGGCATTCCTGGCTCATATGTGCTTTGGTATAGACCACTTTATCGTGCAATGAGGTACATTATTTAACAGGAATTCTGATTGCAACCCCTGAAATTTGCAAAGCTACAACTGCAAGTGCAAGTTGTCATAACAGACTTTGGCAGAGCAAGCTTAACAGAAGTTCTCGTTTACATTTGTAAATACATGAGGCCGCAGAGCAGAATTCTCTTTAAATTGGACACTGTAGAAAGGAAAGGAGAGTGAAGGTCTTCACATACCATCATTCTTGTTCTGTAGGTCTGAGAGCGCCCTGAAATTTTCATGGTTCTTCTTGTTTTATCTGGTAAGTGATCATTTCAATGTATACTGGAGTTTCATGTTTTTCTTGATTTGTTTGAGCCTTTGTTTGAAAGGGGATAGTACAGTCTCTAATGGCTTTCTTTCATGAGGTTTTGCATTTGTGAATCTCTTGAATCGGGCTAATATGTTTACCTTGACAGTAAGCAATTTCATCTTGATGGCAGATTCACATCGGCTTTATTATAATTGCTGCAGTTGCTCCTCCGATCGTCTTCAAGGGGGAATCATTAACGTAAGATTGCTGAGAGAGAGAGTCTAGTTTGCACGTTACTGGGATGTGCATTGTCTGTTAAGTTGCCATGTGTTTGTGGACTTGCACATGGGTGCTTTTCTTCCAACAATCTTTGAAGAAACGCAAGCTTAGAAAGTATTCTATGGCGTGGAACGAGTAAATATATTGGGACTTGTGTTCCATCATCTTTTTTAATTCTAGTCTTTTGTTTCTTGAATTTTATTGGAGGATGCATACCTAGCTGGAAGGGTGGGCTAACTTTTAGTGGTGAATGGAGTTTTTCTTTTGGAAGAATAAATATGCTTGGATTTGATTTGTTGTAGTTGCAATGTTAGCTCCATAAAATATGCTTGGAGTTTTTCTTTTAGAAGAGTAAAATATGCTTGGATTTGATCTGTTGGAGTCACAAGGTAAGCTCCATTAAAAAGCTGGTCTGATACTGACATCACATATATTTTTTTGTTTTGTCCAGAGGGATCTTATCACTGATAGATGTCATTTCAAAGTCTACAGGAGTCGGGGTCTCTCTCTCTCTCTCTCTCTCTCTCTCTCTCTCTCTCTCTCTCTCTCTCTCTCTCTGTCTGTCTGTCTGCGCGCATGTGTGCGTGTGGAAGTCTGTGGAGGTTCGATTGTGCATAGATTACCGGTGCATCTGCTCTGTATGTACCTTTGTATTGATCTGCATGTTTGTGTGTGTGCAGATGCTCTGCAAAATTCTAAATTCATGTTTTGGAAAATTCTTTTACTGCAACGTTGTATGCATTTGGAACCTCAAGTGTTAACGGGTTGATGTTGCCCACAGATTTTGTACCTCATTGGATTCGTTTGCTTTTGCTTAGAGGGACTTCTAAGTCTTTGGGTTCTACAGGTAATTTCCTCCTACTTGTATCTTATAATGAACTGGCTTTCGTCCTTTCTTCATATGTGGCAATATTTTTGCTAGTTGCTCCAGAGTGGCGAGTTGACTAGACTGTTTGATCTTGTTGTGTTTGCAGCAAGTGTACGCATATTTCAGAGGGTCTGGGAAAGCTGCAGAATTGAGACGAGAAGCTGTTAGATCTGTACTGTAAAGTTCATGTCAAGTGCTATTACGTCTTGCCTCCTGGAGTTGTGCCATCAATCTGTATGCTAGGTCACATCTTCGTACTTCACTTCCACTCTGTCAATGTGACATTGAGTTCTCAGGCCGCTGTATTAAATTGAAGTTTTCTATTTTCCTGGTTATGTATCGTAGGGGAGAGAGAGAGAGAGAGAGAGAGAGGAAATTGATTTATTTGTGGCATCTTTTCTCTGAGAAGTTGACCAGCGGATGGTGATAGAAGGTTGATGCTGTCTCATAGAGTTTTGACACTCAGCAATTCTATTAGTGTCGGGCAATGTTCTTCATGATCTATTCAAATCTCAGATGGTTTTGACAAAAGTATTTGAAGCCCTCGGTTCTGGCAGAGTAATTCAAGCCCTTGGATTCTATAAGTGTTAGCTTGCGGAAAGGTTCACCTATTGCTGGGAAGCATTCCTATGACTCTTTTCAGGACTCTTTTTTTGGGGGGGGGGAATGGCATTTTACTAGTCGGGGACTTTTCAGGGGGGGGGGGGGTATTATTGTGGAAGAAATAATGTGGTTAAATCGAGGCATGTGCCTGTGCAAGCAGGAGCACCAGGATGCATGTGCGCACCCTTTATCTACAACATGCGTGCACATGCGCTTTCTTGTGCATAGGCATATATAACCACAGGCACCTGTGTGTGCGCACATAGATTGCAAGCTAACTACATGATGATGCCGAGTGATCAAAAAGTGCAACTTTCTTATACTATGAGGGCTGTATATATCTTAACATCTAATTAGCGTACACAACTCTATGAAAACTAGTGTGGAGGTTTTGTGACTAATTTTATGATATGGTGGAAGGCTATGTATATAGATCATATGAGGTTATGCTTATTTATCAATGTTTTATATTCCATTAATTTCTATGTTATTTTGATGGGCTTCATCATTTTTTGTGACTTAACTAGCTTTTTGCCTGTCCTCCTTTTGGCTGAGAATTCACCCGAGGAGCAAAATCTCGTAACTTGAGCTTGTGTAACTCTTTTCCCTCACTAGTTATCCAACCTCTCAGCTCTTGGCTTGCATCAAAGTAAACTTAGTCGGTTAAGAAGAATGAAGCCTTGCTAGAGTGGCACGAAGGAAATCCATCTTTGTTTGTGACGAATGGAAGTTGCATCATGGATTCCATAGCCATCCAATCTTTCCTATTTGCATCCCACAAGGACTCCCAAGTAGAAATTTTGTGATTATTCAATCTAACCGACAAGCGCGTACTAACTTGGATAGCTGCAACATCATTTCTAAATGGGGGTGAATGAATCCAAATATTGTGACACAGCAATGCATTGCCTTTGAGAGTAGATAATCTTGCCCACTTGCAATTCTCCAGTCGCTTCCTCCGTAACGTGATCAACTTGGACAGAATTTTTGAGTGTCTGATGTGAATCGGGAACTTGCATAGAATCAATTCCTGTCAAGTATCAGAGTTTCTGGATACTCGAGGCTGAATCAATCCCCTCGCAATTCTGGCCCATGGTTGTGATGAATGCATTTTAAGCAAGAAGCCATTTTCCACAGAGCTTATCACCTAGTGCTTTAAATGATTACAAACCAAGCCCAACATGTTGCCTATGAGAAATCACATATGTCCAAGGTATTGAATGCCAAGAAATTCTTTAGCAAGTTTGTCCACCTCTGCAAGTCCTTTTTGAGATAAAGGAAGCACAAACAATGTGGAGACTAGCATAGTGGCAAAGAAGTGTTTGAGAGTCATAACCCTACCCAAAGTTGAGAGTTGCTTAGATCTCCACTTGTGAAACTTGGCACACATTTTGTGAAGGCACCATTCTAATCGTCGCTGCATACAGACAACAAACACGATAGGACAGCCAAGATAACGGCAAATAGATCCCTGTGGGATGACAGAGAACCCATAATTGCATAAGCCAGTGAGGAGGCTCTCCCCAATCTAGAAAGATGAGTGTGGATTTTCGTTTGTTAACTCTAGAGTTAATAAAGCTGCAAGAGAGCACCAACATTAGATTTATCAGCTTCTTGTATGTTTGTATTGTCATCTGCGAAAAATTGGCAGTGGATTGCAATCCATCATGTAAAGGTAGCCCTCGGATAGTAGATCGGGTATTTAGCACATCCAATTGGCGCAATAAAGGTTCCGTCAAAACTGCGAATAAAGAGGTGAGAGTGGGCAGCCTTGACGGATGGATCGCTGAAGAGAAAATCTACCATAGTTGTACCCATTAACAGAAATGACTGCCGATGCATTAGAGAAAAGAGTGGACAGGAGCTTGCAGAACCCTGTTCCAAATCCCATTTTGTCGAGTACCTTAAAGATTAAACTCCAAGAGACCCTATCGCATGTTTTTTCTACGTCAAGATTCAGAAGAAGAAATTGTTTATTCTGTGACAAGCTGTAGTCAATAGATAACAGAATATTCAGGATAGCATCGTGAATGCTTTGCCCAGCCAAGAAACCCTATTGCTTTGAGCGCAACCGATCTATCAGCAAAAACTTGACCCTCATCGCGATTGCTTTCACCAAAACCTTGTAAGCCCCATTGAGCATTGTCTAGAGAAAGGCAATCTGTCCGCAAGATTGCATGCGTTGAGAAAGCGGATGAGGTTTGCTCCACAAACTTTCTAGTACCTCTGATAGAAGTCAATCTGGTCCTGGCACTTTGTCACGGGCCATAGACTGCACTACAAATCTAAGTTCAGAGATAGAAAAGGGTCTTTGAAGCATAGTCGCTTCCGGGAATGAGATACCTTTTATTGGAAGGGTTGGAGAAATATTTGAATATGTTATCATACGAATCAACACGCGAAGGAGGTGATCTCACAATGCTAGTAGAGAGATGCTTCCTGAACACTTCTGCAATATTCTCTTCTCCACAAATCCCCACACCCTTCTCATCCAAGATGACCGATGTATTCTCCTTGCTCCTCTTGTCTTTCACACTCTTGAAAAAGAAATTTGAGGGGCGATCAGGCCATCTTGGACTTTAGGTGATACAAGTTTGCAATGATCCATCTTACGAATGTGCATTTCTAGAACGTTAAGTAATGGAGGCAGATATTGGTCTCGAGGACACCCTTGGAAAGCTACTAGGATAGAAGCATGCACACAATGCATGATCGACGACTCCCTCATGCGAGCTTGGGCGTGTCGACGTCCATGATCTTTGCACACCCTGATGATTGCCTCCAAACAAGCCTTCCAAAGCTAAATGTAATAATCTATGTGCTCGATGGGTCCTCAAGCTGCATTCTCTGCAACCTTAGGCGAGTATCTGTCATTTTTGGCATCGCTTAGTGGGGCAAGATTTCGCACTTCGAGCTACCTAGTTTGACTTTTGTGCAAGGAGAGGTTGAAAAGGGGCTGAATGGGCAAATGATCAGAGGAACAAGAGCCCACCATCACATCACCACGAAGTCTTGGGTCCAACCACCATGCAGAATTGGATATATAAACATGGTCCAGTACTTTGGCGGCCCTCCAGGACTCGTTACACTATGTCGATTGTGCCAAGTACAATGACGGAGGTGACAAAGCCTGTTAATGTCGCACCAATCAATCAACGAGTCCTGTCGATTTGGGGAAGTCGAATCAAGCAGCTTGCTCTGATTCAGGAATGTCAACCGATGGATGATCGTGATCATTCCAACCTACCGTCATATTCCAATCCCCTAGCAATATCACATGTCTCCGAGAGCTGCAAACGTTAGCCAAACAATCCTTAAGACATGTACGCTCCTCTGTAAGATTCGAGGCGTAGACAGGTATACTGACGACGGAGTTTCCTTGAAAATTCACGTCAATGGCTACGTAAGAACCATCACCATCCTGAGAGATGACAAGAACCATAGCATGACAAAAATCCAACTAATGCAAGAAATCACTCTACATGATTAATTGCTGATTTGCACCACCTCGAGCCACCTATTGTCATCATCTTCCATCAAACTCAATAAGAGAGCATATAAATTCGCGAAAGGCGGAGGTTTCCTAGCATGGCTCTTAACAACTTTGAGAGAGTTGGCCTTATAAGTGAAGTTGGCACCCTTACTGAAAGGCATCTGCACACGTGATTGACCTTGAGGATCTGCAGAGAATCAAAGTTGTCAAGGTTCTACTCTACCTCTTATCGTATGTCGATCGCCTACTGAGAAATCTACGCTTCTTTGTTTTGTAGTATGTAGGAGCGGCGTATTCTAGCTAGTTGGAGACAACTTTTCGACGTCGGGGGTGCAGTGCGCATCGGTGTTTCACATATGTATATTGCTTTTCATTTTTCAATTCTAGAATTTCAATCAGTAACTGTTGTTTGTCTTGAACCAGCAGAGGGCTAGTTTAGGACAATCACATTAAGTCCAAGTCATCCTGGTCTAGAAATTAAATGGTATATGACCCGAATAGCAGGAAATTGAATTTAACTAATTTAAGTACTAAGAAACACAATAATTTCAACCATCGGGTTGGTCAATAACTAATGTCTGTTCAACCATACTGGAACATGACAATCACATAGTTGGTGATTAAGATGAAGTAGTCATGGTTGCATGATGTTTCAACCACTAGGTTGATTTAGTAAAATAACAATATATTGCTTTTTTCTTATAAAATATATTGTTAATTTTTGCTCGATCATGCCATCGAGCTGGTCAACAAATAATATTTGTTCTATCACGCTGGTTCAGGACCCAAAGCTCAATCACAACCACCGGGCTGGTTTAGGCACCACTGACTTGCATTATATCAAGCATGTGTATGATGTGCTCCTTAAACACCGTGCGTCTCATCCGCTTTTTATAAAAATCATTTCTATTTGGAGAAACTCTCGTATTTTTATGCCAAAACGTCGCAACTCTAGCATTGACTTTTGCACTTAGGCTGTCTCTCCTATTCTTGCGTTCTTTTGAAGCCCATCGACTTCTCGGATTGGGATGATTGTGCATTGCTTTTGCTCTCTGTTCAATCACTGGAGCATTAGGAAAAATTAGAGCTTATGTTGGGGTCTTTTATCTTAGAAGGAAAATAACCCTCCGCCAATCAAACGAGGGCCAATGTAACATTGTAGAACATTTAAAAAGAAAGACCACCGAGTTTGCATTCGATGAGGATATTTGAGGTACTTTATTATATCTGACATAGGGTGCATAATTTATTAATTTTGACCTTCTTGATGAGTTCGGAGTGGCCCAAAACCCTCGAAATGGCTTTCAAAATACTAAAAAACAGACAAATGGAGATTCGAAAAAGGCAAGACTCGAAAAAAAAGTGTACAATAAAATGCGATTTGAAAGCTTGGGTTTTTATTTAAATTGTGAAATTTGAAAATGAAAAGTAATATACTTATTATTGTCTAATATGTCAAGTTGAGAATGTCAGACTAAACCAGTCCGGTGGTTGAAATTGTGACAGTGTTCTAAACCAGTTCGATGGCTAAAATTGTGACTGTAAACCAACCCGGTAGTTGAAATTGTGACTGTCCTAAACGTGTCTCGTGGTTAAAATTATGACTGTCCTAAACCAACCCGTTAGTTGAAATTGTGATTGTCCTAGACGTGTCCTAAACGAGTCCCGTGGTTGAAATTGTGACCGTGTCCTAAATCAGCTCGATGATTAAAATTGTGACTATCCTAAATCAGCTTGGTAGTTGAAATTGTGACTGTCCTAAACCAGCACAGCGGTTGAAATTGTTTTGCTTCTAGTAGCTTGATTAGTTCAATTATTAGGTGATTGATTCAATTTAGATTCATTATATACTTTAATTAGATCGTATTTTTGCACGTACTGTTTTTATCTTGTTTTAGTAGTGCAAAAAGGAGGCCCATTGTACTGTTGTTTCATTTAAAAGAGGGCTCATTGTTCTTTTGTTCCTGCATGTTGGGTCAATAGGAGCTGTATCTCAAGTTAATGGATCAGAATCCTAACATTTCAATTGAGCAGAGGAGCTTTGAGCATTATAAGCCCTGGTACGTCAGGAAACTCAAAGAGAAGAATGTTTGTTGTTGCAAAACACACATAGAATTTGACCTGGTTTGGCAAGCTATGAATGACTTGAGATTTGTTTGTGTTGGAGCATTGCTCCATGGGGATCGATGCCCATGTCTCCCCGATGAATGCGTAGTTTGTAAGCCACCTAGATTCTCAACATGTGTTGTAAGGAAGAGCAGGTTTTGTAGCCTAAGGTCTCTGTGGGAGCTAGCGATTTGTCCAAAGGGAGACCGTGAGTGGCACCACATTGAATGCATTCGTGGCACATGCAAACATAGACTTTGACCTGGCCCGGCAAGCTATGAATGACTTAAGATTTGTTTGTGTTGGGTTTGTGTTGGAGCATTGCTTTATGGGGATCGATGCCCATGTCTCCCCAATGAATGCGCAGTTTGTAGGCCACTTAGATCCTCATCATGTGTTGCAAGGAAGAGCAAATTTTTGTAGCCTAAGGTCTTAGTGGGAACTAGTGATTTGTCCAAAGGGAGACCGTGAGTGGCACCACATTGAATGTATTTGTGGCACATGTAAGAATTACAGTTTGAAGTTGAAGAAGAAGACATTTCATGTTTGTTCAAATGAAATGAGAGAAGGCAACCACGTTGCTCTAAAATAGGGAGATTTGAAAACGTCACTGTTGAAGGATCTAATAAAAAGAGATGGCTATTATCATATAAGAGCACGTGGTTCAATTCATCTAAAAAAATGTGCTTCACAATTTCACGGCCAGTTGGTAGGATAAGCAGTTCAGGAAGTGCCTTGCCAATTTTTCCCATGACACTAAATTATTCATTTCAAGAACAAGATGAGATACAAAGTGCTCACTGGTACAATAAGCATATAACAATTCTTGTGCATATCAGGTACAATCATTTGCTTGATTCTTCTATGACTGATGCCAATCTGCTTGCTGACTCACAAGAGTCCAGGTCAGTGTAACTCACATACCATTTCTACATTTTAGATGATAGAGAGCATGAAACCTTATTTGTGCAGCATGCTTTTCTACTGCATTGGGAACGGCTGAAAAATGAAAATCCCCATGTAAAAAATATAAAAGAACATTGGCTGTGGTCAGATGGTTTTGCCTCTCAATGAAAATCAACCCATAGATTCTACTTTGTCTCAAGGTTTAAATCCTTGAGCAGTCTAGATATGATATGTAATTTCTTTGGGTCTAGCCATGGCAAGGGTGAACATGATGGATGTGGTACTCTTATTAAGCAAGCTCTATTTAAACAACAATTAACATGTCCTCAAGAAAAGCTCAATGATGCCCATGATGTTGTAACATGGCCTATAGTCTCTCCACATGTGCGCATTCAACATACAGTAAACAAAGTCTTAATAGTAGTATAGTACACAGAGTGTTCGATGAAGTGAAAGTGGATGAAGTGCAAAGGAGAAGCTGGCACGATTGCGAGAAAATGAAAGGAGTTTGTGTGGTTTGCACAGCATATGGGGCTTTAACCACCTGATCAAAACAAGAAAACTTTCTTGCTTTAACCACCTGATCAAAACAAGAAAACTTTCTTATTTCTGTAGTGCGTGCATCATAGGAGATCATGACAATTGTGAGAGCATTGCAATTGTGAAGACATGGGAATGAGTTCAAGTTTTTTCTCTACGTTCAGATGGAGTAACAAACAATGGAGAGACAAACAACGATTCGCCATAGTTTGGGGAGAGTTTCGATGACCTCATTGACTATCTGAAAGAGGGGGATAAGTTTGCAGTTGTCACTACCCCTGGGGAGAACGAAGAAGATGACCCATACTTTGTGTTGCAGTGCACAAAACCTAAGCACAAGGTTGAGGAAGCATTCAAGGATGATTGGGGAACAACCTATGAGAAGTGGAATGTAGTAGTTAAAAAAATGTCCAAGAGAGGTTACAATTACAGACTGTTATATAAGAGTCCTTAGACTTATGTGTACTCTCATCTAATAAGAGCTATTAAGTTTTAGATGCAACCTGTGTCACAATGAAAGAAGGGCAAGGGTATCTTCAAATTGGATTTAGACACGTATGAGCACATCTTGGGGTGTCTTGGAGTAGTGGATGAGGACAACTAAGATAGTACTAAGAAAATGTTGTCTTATTGCAAGGAAACAATATTCCACTTATCCTGAAAAATGGAAAATGCATTTGACACTAAGCTTCTTTTAGTAAATCCCAAACTATTCACGATGCTTGTTTTTATAAATCCCAAATAATAAATCCCATGCTTGTTTTTAGTATATCCCAAACAATCACCATGCTGGTTTTACTAAATCCCATAACGAATCCACGAATCCTAAAGGAATGAATTGTATGCCATTCGTCTTATAATAATAGAAGCAAACCATTGCACTAGTGGCAATTAATATCCCAGTGTGGAACCAACCACCACGTTGGCAACCACTTATCCTACACTACCGCCATGCTATCCTAAAATTCATTGCAAAGTGCTATACTTAAACAGTCTCCTTTAGATTGGTTATCTTTAACTGTCATATTTCAACCATTGGGCTACTTAAGACATTAGAGTAGTCCTATTTCATCGCTTCATCTGACAAAATATGAAGAGGGGAGAGGAGAAGAGTGGAGATGAGGAGAAAGGGCACAGCTAGAGAGCACACCACAAATGACTAATTGTACACTAGATTTAGTTGAAAAAATAGAATATATACAAACCCATTTAGGGTTAGGGTTAGGGGATCTAACCCTTTCCTTTATAGCACTCTATTGGGTTAGTGCTATGCACATATGATCACATGATGGTGCTATGCACACGTGATCACATGATGTTGAGCATGAACTCTCAACACCTTCCCTCAAGATCAACATCATGAAGTAGGCCTTCCCTCAAGATGATGATTCTGAGAAGGACTGAGCATTACATTCCATCACACCCCTTTAATGGGAATGTCCTTCCTCTAGGTCAAACTAAGAGCTAGTCAGTGTTTCTCGAATAGCTCTTTACCGAGTGGTTTGGTAAAGATGTCTGCAACATTCTCTTTGCTATCACAATGCTGCAGTGTGATGTCACCAAGTAACACTCTTTCTTTGATGAAGTGCTCTTTGACATCAATGTGCTTTGTCTTGGAGTGATATATAGGATTCTTGGCCAATGCTTGAGCCGATTGATTATCACAGTATATTGTTGTTGGCTTTGACTCATCAAAGTAATTTGTTTCTGACAGTAGTCTTCTGAGCCATATAGCCTCACATGCACCTGTAGTGAGTGTCCTATATTCTGCTTCAGTCGAAGATAAAGAAAGAGTTGGCTGTTTGTTTGACAACCATGATATAGCACCTTGACTAAGGAAAAATGCATATCCCTTTGTTGATCTCCTGGTCTCATGATCTCCGGCATAGTCACTGTCATAGTATCTGATGCAACCGTGGATGACTTCCTCTGTATTCTATCCAAAACTGTCTTGTACCTCTGATGTATCTCAAGACTCTTTTGGCTACATTCCAGTGAGACTATTTTGGATATGCCATAAACTGTGCTAGTGAGCTTACTGCATAACAAATATTTGGTCGTGTGATTGTCAGATATATAACAGATCCGATGAGCTGCCTGTAGTATCTGTCATTGACTGTAGGCTTTTCTGAATCTTTAGTAAGTTTCAAACTTTGTTCCATGGGAGTGGCTGCAATCTTGCAATCTGCCATATGAAACTTCTTCAGTAGACTGTCAACATACTTGAGTTGACTCATGAATTTGCTATTTGAATCTCTCCAGAACTCAATTTCAAGACAATAGTGCATAAGTCCAAGATCTTTCATGTCAAACTCTGCAGATAAGCCTTATTTCAATTTTCTGATAAAGATATCCTTGCTTCCTGTCACAATCAGATTATCTACGTACAAAAGTGCAATAGTAAATTGGATTCGATGTATTGCCTGATGTGTAGATGACATTCTTCTGTCCTTCTAATGGCTTCATTTTTGTGAACCAATCCTGATGATTTGTCATGTGAAATGATGCACCGTTGTCGATATACCAAGGATCCTGTTCCACTTGGTCGACTTGATGTTGAAATCCTCTTTGGGATTGAAATCAGTGTTTAGGTACACTGTATCAGTCTGATGCATTTCCTCGCTTGCAAGAAACATATTACCATGTTCATTTGCAAAATGACTGTGACTAGAATGTCCACCACGATGATTTCCTCTACCGCGAAAATTTCCTCGATTACTATTGGATTGACCGCCTTGGTTGTACTGCTTCTTGCGAGGCAATCTCTTTCATAGTGTCCAAACTTGTGACAATAGTTGCATTGAATGTTTGACACGTTGGTGGATGCATTCCCTCGTCCTTAAAATCTTCCTCGGTTGGAATGATTTTCTCTTTGTTGATTCTGATGTTATTGAGGATGATGCTGATGCTGCGCTAATTCTGATTCTGATTCTGGCTTTGTTGATGATGACCACTTTTTTGATATGATCTACCTCTGCCTCTGCTATTGTCTGAAGCTATTAAGGCCTGATCATTAGAATGACCTTTACGTGCTTGAATTGACTGCATCCTGATTTCTTCACCAAGTAGGACTGATTGAAGTTCTTCCAGTGTTGGAATTTCCCGTTGGATGGCAATACTCTGGACTAGATTCTCGTATCCCTCTCCTAGTCCATTCATGATTACTTGAACCATTTTTGCGGGGTCCATAGTCTCTCCTACTGCTGCAAGTTGATTGTTGTAGTCTTTTATGCGAAGTACATAAGCATGACTAGTTTCACTACTGTTGTGGAAACTCTGGTTGATTTGGTTTCTCACGGTGAGAATCCTAAATGTGTTCTTGGACTCACATAGAGCTGCGAACATATCCCATGCTTCTTTCGATGTCTTGATTGTGTTGAGCTATCCTAGCATGACATCTTGCACATTCTGCTTGATCAGATGATAGGCGTACTTGTCTTTCTTATCCCATTCTGCCTGAGTTCGGGCAATGGCAGGATCTGCTACTGGTGCGGAAACTATTTGTGTAGCTGTAGATCTTGTTGCTGGTGCTATGACAACAAGTGGAGTAGAGCTACTTTTGGCTAGATCATCCAATGGTCTAGGTGTAGACCCATCGACATACTCCCATTTGTCCTGAAGTACAAGAATGGTCTCCATTCGGTATTTCCATGTATCGTAATTGGAGTTGTCTAACTTAACTGATGCCTCCAGATTGAGGTTGCTAGTTGTAGACATGGTGCAAGAAATGTACTCAAAAGTGTCGTGAAAATGTCTGTATGAATCAACTGCAAATACACTGATTGTGCCATGTGAAATCTCTGAACCATCGGTGAAGATAGAACTGCAATATATAAAATCTGACTTGTATTACAAGGCTTGTGGCTATGATGTCGGGAATAGCCAAGAGGCTTTACAAGGCTGAAATGATGTGCACAATGCCATGACATAGCCGTGTCGGCTTTACAATGGTGGCATGTGTGTGTGAAATCAAGTGCTATTTGACCATTGAAACAATCTGCAATGCCTTTGTACTCTATGAAGTCTACTCACTGAACTGATGAACGTAAGGTTTCACGTAATGTAATGATGTGAAATCATATGTGAGCGTATGGACTGACCCCGAGTAGATACTAGCTGGGAATTTTGAGCATGGCTTAGATTGGCAACTTGGAAAAATTCAAAGCTTCCCCTCTATGGTGATCTAGTCTACTCTAATCTAGATCTATACCAACTATTGATTGATGAAAGAATAGCAAATAATTCCTTTTCTTTTTTTCTTTTTAAGTGCTGGGTTAGATGCATCGATGTAGAGGCGAATGTGTGTGAAGGAAGTGGTTTTGTCAGTGAGGCTCAAATGTGAGTGTAACTTGCACCAAAATGTGCGCATGATGTAACGAACGTGTAGAGCACAAAAAAATGAGCGTCTTTCCTTTTTGGAGCGCCCTCAAATTCTTCCTGGATCAAGAGATACGGCTTGATCTATGTGGAGGGGCAAAAGGAGTGCAAATGGTGCTCAATGATGATGTGTCACATGTAGTGATGATGTGGCACTGTGCCTAGCAAGAGGTGTGCCAATGGAGCCTTGTGCTGAGGTGGCAGGAGTGGTCACATGCAGTGACTGTGGAGCACTGTGTGTGCTTGCAGAGGTCCAGTGTGCCACGTGGCACAGATGATGTGGTAGTTGATGATGTCAGCAAGGTGATGTGGCAATGATGATGTGGCATTGATGACATATCACTGATGATGTGGCAGATGACATGGTAGTGCTGATGTGGACTACTAATGTGGCAGTGCTGACGTGGACTGCTGACACGGTTGCCACCGTGGTAGATAGGGATGACATGGCAGTTGATAACTGACTGATGATGTGGCAAGATTAGGTAGGTGCCACATGTATGGTACCGGAGGGGCCATGTGTCAATAGTCTAACCACTGCGTGTGGTCAAGCAGGAGATAAGGCTAGCCCCTTATCTGCCATGTGGTGCGAGGATGGAGACCAGAATCTTGGGATTCCGATGATGATTTTGATTCTAAGGATGAAGATCAAGCCGTGGCGACGAACGTGATGGTGAAGCTACCTGTGTAGTCTAGGAGCCTTGGAGGTTTGGTTGTGGAGCAGAATCGGCTCGTTAGACTCTGTGTAGTAGCGTAGGAGGTAGCAGTGCAAAGCCGCTGGAAGAGCAGCTGCTGTTACGCGAGTGTGAGAGCATAGCTATGTGTCAAAGCACATGGGGAGGCTTTTTGTGGGATCCTTGAGGGGCAATTTAGGTAGAGTGCATACCAAGGGATTGCTACACATGCAAAGGCAAAAGGTTTTTCTTGAAGAGAGTGTGCTAAGGTGTATGTGTAGAGTTGCCTAGAGGAAAGTTTGAGACACAAGGCTCTATTCAATCAATGCCCATAGGCTTGTGGGTAATTTCCACATTTTCTAAACATTGTTTGATCTCTTATGTGCTCTTTTGTAATGTACTAGCTTTCATTTTCAAGTGTCAAGTTTCAAAACATTTTTTAGGGGTCTATAAAGAATTTCAAGTATATTCTAGAAAATTTCAAGTATATAGAATTTTTTTAGGGATTTATTTTTTATAGAATTTTAGGTATATAAAATTTCAAGTATTTTTTAGGGGTTTATATAGAATTTCAAATATATTCTAGAAAATTTTGTGATGCTCATGTGATAGTCATAGAAGAGAGAAGAGGTAGACACATTTAGAGTTTGGATACTTGAGCATCATATTTGAGACATATCTCACATAAGAGTGTACATACACTTTCATAATGAGAGACTGTTTAACTCGTGCATATCTTAATTTGTGCATGGGGGAACATTAGGAGTGTAGAAACTAAGCATGCAAAGGGAAAGGGAGTGTTTGACTCATACATGTTTTACTTTGTGCATAGGGAAACATTAGGAGTGTAGAAACTAAGCATGCAAAGAGAAAGGGAGTTCATCATTTTCTTCACATATATGGTTGCCAAGGCCAACCTAGGTGAAAAATCTCACAAGGAATGCTGAGGATTGGTTTCATTGCTTTGGAATGAAAATGTGAGTGCTTGCTAATAGTTTGTTCTTAATATGGTGTTTTTGATGTAATGTTTGTCCAAATGTGGTCCAATTTCAGGATTACCAAAAAGCGAGCGACAAAAAGCGAGCAAGCCAAAAAAAGCGAGTGATACAAAACAGTAAAAGATTTATAAATCCCCTATTTGAGTAGCCAAAAAATATAATTTAATCAAAAGTTCGTATGTTTCCTCAATGATAGAAGGTTAAATATGCATATCAATTTAAATGCACTAACACTAATTTCACATCCCTCCTAAGAGAGTTGGTATGTTTCATTGCCAAGTCATCGTTAACATCAAAGACAAACCCTATTGTAGTCATGTTCTCTCTTTCCACCATAGTAATTGAGATCATCAATGCAACTTTCCACACAAGTGGGGTGTTTCCAAGTGCTCCTTGAATGGATTTTTTCACTCTGTGGCAATAAGGGACAGAAGTACAGTCTAGAGCAATGAAGATGAGATATGTGTGTGTGTAGAGTAGCGACAAAGTTGCACTTGTAATATAAAATATCCAATCATACTTGCAAAATCAAGATATAGAGAGAGAAACACTAAAAATAGAGAGAGAAAGACTAAAAGCCTATACTTTTTAAAGTCCCCCCACTTTGTGTAGGGATTCATGAGGTTCCCTCACTTTTTTTAGAGACTCAAAAGGTCCCCCCACTTTGTGTAGAGACCCAAAAGGCTCCCTCAAAAAGTGGAGGGACTCTCATCCAAAAGGTCTCCTTCAAAAGAGGCCCCATCTTGGAGGTACGTACGAATTGTGTAAAGACCAACATGTATAAATATCTCTCAATGGAACAAAGCTCCTACTCTTTGGGGTTCAGTGTTTAGTTGAATTTAGTGTTCATGTGCTTGTTCTCCTTGGGTACATGCTCCCTCACTGTGATAGCATGCTCTGACCTTGCAATCTCCCATCCTTCCCCCATTCCTCTCCTCTTCCTCCCTCCTCCTCCTCCTCCTCCTCCTCCTCCCTTCTCCTTCCTCCTTCCTCCTCCTCCTCCTCCTCCTCCCTCCTCTTGCTCCTCCTCCTTCCTCCTCTCTCCTCCCTCCTCCCTCCTTCTCCTCCCTTGTCCCTCCTCCTTAACCCTTACCCCTCAAAGTCGCAAAGGAGACTAGCTCTCCACTCCTCGACCTCAGACTCCTCTTGAATCTTGCAACCCTCTCTAAACCCTAGAACTCCTAGTTATCTCTCTCAACCTTATTCCCCTTCTGAACCTTGCAACCTCCTTCTAAACCCTTGAACTCCCATGGAGGCAAGAGCCTCCACCCCTCATTGTGATCCATCCCTCTTCCTCACCTATGTGAGTACGAGAGCTGCTTTCCATGGTTCCACCTACACCTCTCACTAGAATACAACCCGAGGACCTATGCTACACTTGTGAACACCTATGCAACAATGAGCAATGACACGACTGTAGGTGACCAACACCCTCGGAACCTAGACATGGGAGAGCTAGGGACAACATTTCGGCATTATTGTTGGGGAGGTTAGCACCTGAAGCGAAAGCGGAGCACATGTTTGCATGTGTGAAAAAAAACACCCTTTGAAAAACCATTCAAGACACATCCCTCAAGCCAAAGGAGGGGAAAAATGCTTTCAATTAGTGCAAAAGGATGAGATTTACATCCTAATACAATGTTGACTTATGTAAGCACATTAACACACTAATCATTAAAAAATTAACCTTTAAACCCCCAACATCGTATAAAAGCAGTCCCCCCTTCATTTTATGAAGCCACTTCCATCTCCCCTCCATCTCCAAATTCAGTCAAGCCTCCATACTTTTGGTCCACCACCATTTTCCATCCTCAACCTTCCGTCCACCATCTCCACCACCATCACCACCACTTTTTCATCAACCTCCCCCCTCCATCACTGCTTTTTTCGTCCAACATTCCCCCTCCATCATCACTTTTGTCATCCATCCTCTCTACCTCTCACTCACCATCTCCACCACCACCTCCACCATCCTTTTTTGATCAAGCACCCCTCCTTCATCCTCACCACCTCCATCTCCACCACTCAAGGTAATCCCCCCACCCCCCTCCACCCCACCATCCCCCTTCATCCCACCATCTCTCCTACATCCCACCTCCCTCCACCCTACCATCTCTCTACCTCCCTCCACCACCATTCCCCTTCCTCCCACTATCTCTATACCTCTCTCTACACACCTTTATCCCCCCCACCTCTCTCTCCTCCCCCACCCTTAACCTCTCTCCACCCTCTCCCATCTCCCTCCACCCCCCCACCTCTCTCTCCTCCCCCACCCCTAACCTCTCTCCACCCCCTTCCTCTCTCCATCTCTCTACTCCTTTCTCCACCCCCTTCCTCTTTCCACCTCTCTCCACCCTCTCCTCACCCCCTCTAAGCCCTCTATGCCCCTCAAAATTATCTCATACACCCCCTGAGCACCACACGTAGGCCGCAAATGCCTCGAGCAGTGTGGGCACTTGGGACGCGGTGCATGCCTTGAGCATCGCAAGCACCTCGTGCCCCACATGTTGTAAGCACTGCGGGACTTGCACGTGTGCTTAGGGTGCCACACATGTACCACGCTAGAGCCTAGGGCATCACGGCTCTTCAATTGTCGTGTGCACTCTAGTGTCGCATGCCCTCACGACTACCACTTCGGGCATCGTACGCCATGCTTCGAGTGTGGTGCACCACAATCAGCACTTTTAGTGCATCTTGCCCCTCGCATCATACCATCGATGTGCACCTCGAGTGTTGCGTGGTTGACCAATCGTCACCCTTGGGTGTTGTGATGATTGGCGTGCCATGTGGTGCGGCCCGTGCTCGGGCGCCATGCGTCGTGAGCTACCACTATCACCATTGTACCACTCTGCCCCCACCTTCACTTGTCTTGCTACCACTGCTTGACATTCACACCACATGCCACCATCCATCGTAGACACACCCGACCTACCCTGAAACATGCCCACTCTGCCACCCACTCCACCACCTCGAAACACGCCCGCTCTGCCACCCGCTCCCTCTATTTGCCTACGACCTTGCGCCACCACCCTAACCACGTCCACATACAAACCCTAACCAAACTAACTAACCTTGACCTCACTGAGTTTTAAACATTTGACCTTAGTTAACCTAGTTTAATTAACTATAGTTAGTTACTAATCTTAGTTAATTCACACTAACTACAACTAGGTTAACTAAACCACACTAATCCTAGGTTAGGTAGTGGCAAATGTAGTTAGGTAAATCAACCTGTCGTTTGAATACAGATTAGTTAACCCAACCAAAATGTGATAAGTTAGTCAATCCACATTAGTTAGTTTAACTACGTTCTCTTAAAGCTAAAGACCATCCACACATAGTCTTAAAGCCTAAAGTCCCTTCACAACAAACCTTAAAATTCAAGGGCCCTTCACAAGGCATAACTTTCACCCTAAATTCAATTAGCCATAACTCAGTCATTTGAAGTCCAAATTGGACCCTGTCAAAGACTAGGTTTCACACACTGAAAGAGCACATTTTCAAAGATTTTTCAATTCATTTAACCTAATTTTGGGCATCATTTCCAAGTCCAATCATTGCACTAACTACAAGCATAATTTGAAGGAAAAATCATCATAACTTTGTGCAGTCTTCACCAACAAGTTTGGCTATTCAAAGGCAACATTTGTACAACAATTTTGAATATTTTAGGCAATTTGGTCAAGGTATTACTCAAACAGCAACACTTCAATGAAAAATTGGCATTGCTTGACAACATCGTCCTCATCCAATAAAGAATTTCTACATCAAGACCCAATGAGGCAACTAAGGGTCAACCTATAGTGAAGCACAATCCTTGTACTTCAAGACTCTCCAATAAGACATAGCTACAACAAGTGTAAAAGCTCGCCATGAAACCCATATGGGATTATATTCCAGAACACTGACCCCTACATAGACATGTTACCAACAATACAATGGACTAGTTGGAGTCAATTCCACAAGAACTTAACACACAACAAGATCCACTTGTAGACCTACCTATGTTCTCAGGCAGAGGTAATCCCAAAGAATTCATTGCTTTGTTTGAGTGCAAATGGTAAGGAGATACCCTAAGGTAGGAGGAAGATTATTTGAACATATTCCCACAAGCTCTCATAGGAGAACCATTTGATTGGAACTACAAAATGGATCTAGAAATACAAAGCTCATGGCCCATGCTACGACAATATTTTATACAACAATTTGAAGTCACTCAGGGAGCAATGATGGATCTCCATCAAGGTGTGTCAACCACAAATTTTGGCAATCATGAAATATCAAACAAAGGTGTTTAGAAATCAACATTGCCAAGGGTAGTTCAAAAGAATCGGGATACTGTGATAGACTAATTCTACGAGCTAAAGAATACTATCATAGAGAGAAAAATTTCACTAACAGAGCACTAGTTATTCAAAAGTTTTGTGAAGGGCTTGCATGAAGAAATCAAAGAGCATATGCTACAATGAGCAATGGCATGACTATAGGTGACCACCCTCGGAACCTGCACTTGGGAGAAACAGTGACAACATGATTAGTCTACATTCCATGCATGTGTAAATGCTTAGCTTTTTTAACTGTATTCACTCTTGGATCAAAACCCATGTTTCTTTGTCACTGCAAAAACATCCCTTCCCAATGATTCGCTCTTACATCTCACCAATTGAACCAGTGTACTAAATTGACCACAATTTCATATTGTCGTGCATGAAATTTTATTAGATGGTGCAAAAAGGCATGATAATCATCTAAATCATGCCTTGCCATTTGATTTGATATATGTTACATGACCCCATTTGGAATTGTACATCAAAAGATACAGGGATGTGAAAATGCCATCTCATTAATGCGCATCCTATTTTGGCCCAAAAGATGACATTTTCACATCCTTGTATCTTTGCAAGTTGTCAAAAATGGTTGTTTTGGCCCAAAAGATGAGTTTTTGAGATCCTTACATCTTTTGATTATAAAATCAAAATGTGATAAGGCTTCATATCAAATCAAATGACAAGACATGATTTAGATGAATATCATGCCTTTTTGCACCATCTAAAAACATTGTGTGCATTAGAATATGAAATTTATGAATTTTTGGCCGATTTGTTGCACCAAATATAAAGCAAGGTTTCCCATAATAGGGAGCGAGAAGACACTATCTCTTTTGGAAAAAAAAATAGCCAAGTTTCAACATCCTCTACCTTTTAATTATCTCAAGGGGTCATTCTTCATAAATCCATAAAGCATGTGCGAGCAAGCATGTGTTAAAAATTACCCCTATCTTCCATTTTTACATTTTCTCATGTAATAGGTTAAACCCCTATACACATTTACATTTTTCAATCTTGAAATTGTGACACCCCTTCATAAATCTACATATATAAATTACGTTAAGTTGCTATTTTATAAATCCCCTCATGCACATAAATGGAATGTAAGTCCACCATTAAAAAAATACGCCTCAAATTTGCACTAAAGTGCTATGTTACATGTTAATGAGTGACCTCCCCAAAGAATTGCCCAAACCCAAATGGGGTCATGTTAAAATAGTCCTTAACTTTGGACTACTCAGTTTTAAGAAATGTGACAAATGGAATACTTTCTACTTCAACCAAGTATTTTATGGGACACAGATTCTTCCTTTTCTTGCTTGATTTTCCTAGCACTTTAAGAAATTCTTGCCTGCATTTTTAGGCTCGCTCGCTTTTTCCCGCTCGCTCTATTGACTGCCTCGTCCAATGTCAATTGGTAAATTTTTGTTAGCTGATTGATTGTTTGAATGGATGATATTTGCAAGCATGTTAGATGTGTGTGCTTTATCTTTTCAATTAATGTTGAAGTCAAGAGGATAATGATGGTTGGATTGCTAGTGTCTAGTCTTTGCATAAGATTTTCCAGAGTAGTTATGAAGTCTCTAATGTTTGCTTTAGATGATTTATATGGTCCAATTATATGCATTTTGTCAAGGTGGCACGTATTAATTCAATGCCTTTCCTTGCTACAATTGTGCCTATAATTACACATTGTGTTTCTTTGTATAGAAGTGAAAGCCCTTAGTTTTCAAAGAAGGATAGCTCATTGAAGGTTGGTAAGAGAGGTTGTGGGATTCTATTATTCTTTGTCCATTGGAGGCATAGGATGTCAGCAACAATGATGTTACATCTGTGTTCCAATATATATTATCAGTGTGCATTGAAAGAGAAGGTGTTTAAGGATTGGATAACTATATGAGATTCATTGTATTTTGCTATATTCTGTTGGTTGTTGTTGATTGTAACCTTGATATTTCTTTGAGGACAATGTTGACAGCTTTAATGTGATTCTTTTCTATTTTGTTGAGCAAGAATCGATTGTCCATGGATGGAACTCAAGAAAGTATTTTATATTTAGTCCATGAGTTTGGATCTATTGAGAAATTGGTTAATGTTTCTATCTTGTTGCACATCTTTTGCATTAAGCTTGTTTCCTTGTAATTTTCTTTTTGTAGATGCACGCAAGTAGATGAATAATGATAAATCTTTACTTTCATTGTGAATCTTCTATCTTTATTCATTAGTTCCCACTTTAAAATTTTTGGTAATCATGATGACATAGCTAATGGTATGTTCTTCGTGATGGCATCTCTTCACAAAATGCATTTTTGAATAGACGAGTGGAGAATGTCTTAAGGATGATGCAAGATGCATATTAGGATCATTATAGTCAACATCTTGTTGTGATGTGTATGATCTACAAAGAAATGTGTCTATTTTCGAGTCATCATCATTTGGAAATTCATTGCTAACTTCAACAAATGTAGCAACTGCTTGTTGCTTTTATTGCAATGAAGTAATGTGGTTAGTCCATGCATCATTTGGAAGTTCATTGCCAACTTCAACAAATGTAGCAATTGGTTGTTTCTTTTGTTGCAATGAAGTAATGTGGTTAATCCATGCATCATTTGGAAGTTCATTGCTAACTTCAACAAATGTAGAACTGGTTGTTGCTTTTGTTGCAATGAAGTAATGTGGTTAATCCATGCATCATTAAGGATCACATTATTCTCTCTATAAACTAGTGTTAAAAGAAGTTGTGGAGTGTTTTTATTCTTATCAATGGTTGAAAAGTTTCCACTCATGTTGCAATGCTTGTATTCAAGTCTTCCTTTAAGCCTACTAGCATAGATGCCTCATTGGTTAAGAGCCTTGGCAATACTTATTGTGCTTCATATACATTTGCCATCATATTTATTATGATTTCGCATAAAACACTTATTTCATTAATTTTGGTCTTGTCTCAATATACAAATTCATTTTTACATATACTTTTGGACTAGTTTTTGGATAAAATTTAAGAAAAAACCCACTTTTCAAAGCACAGATGAAAACATAAAAACAAGCAATTTTTTTGAGATTTTTAAAGGAGATGAATTCAAAATTATAAAATTTAACGTGATACTCATAAGTTACACCAAAAGATAAGTTTCAACAGTTGTAAACTCTCATAATATTTACAATGGTGTTAACAAACACCTTTAAAAGTTACAATATTAAGCAAACTCTCAGAATATTTATAATGGTGTTAACAAACACCAAAAGTTATAATAAGCCTCTCACTGGAAGGCATTAATATTTGCCATTGATATCCTAGATTCAACCCATTAAAGAGTTGAGACCATCTCATCATGATTGATGTAGTTAAAGCTACAGAATAGAAGTAAGGAATTATAAATTTTCTCCTGTATAGCACTTTCTTGATTCCATATGGCTTATGCTTCCTGGGGTGGAAATCTCCCATAACGAGCCACACGTGAAGTAACCTCACTTAGATAGTCTGTTAACTCTCTCCTATATGAAAGTAATATGTCTATTTTGCTAGTAGACCTACTTATTTTCCCTGTCTCCTCCTTCTCTAGGCGCTTTTGAGTAGCAAACTCGTCCTTTTTGTCCTAGGTTAATGGAGCTCGCTATCGCTTTCTCTTCTCTCTATTCGCCTCGTTTTCAGTGATCCAATCTTTATTGGTGCTAATGGCTTCCTCCACAAAATTGATGACTTCAAAAAGATCCATGAAGCTTTAAGCTATGAGAATATGAACCACGAGAACAAGAGATAATGAGGGACTAAGGCGAGGTGAAAGAAGAGTTTGAGAATAAGGCTATGAGATGAGTGCAAGAATGATAATGGGAGTAGACTCGAGTTCCATAGTAAGGTTGCATGCAAGATGGAAGGAGTAAGCTTGAGGAGAGGAGGAAGGTAATGAGAGCAAAGTGGAAGAAGTGTTTGGCTGTAAGGCTGCGGGCAAGATGGAAGGAGTAAGCTTGAGCAGAGGAGGAAGGTAATGAGAGCAAAGTGGAAGAAGTGTTTGGTTGTAAGGCTGCAGGCAAGATGGAAGAAGTAAGCTTGAGCAGAGGAGGAAGGTAATGAGAGAAAACTGGAAGAAGTGTTTGGTTGTAAGGTTGCGGGCAAGATGGAAGGGGTAAGCTTGAGCAGAGGAGGAAGGTAATGAGAGCAAAGTGGAAGAACTGTTTGGTTGTAGGGCAAGATGGAAGGAGTAACCTTGAGGAGAGGAGGAAGGTAATAACAACAAAGTGGAAGAAGTGTTTGGCTGTAAGGCTGCGGGTGAGATGTAGAAGACGAATGACTAGAGAGGGATTTATAGAACTGCAGACTCATAATGTGAGATGACAGATTTAGAATAAAGAATTGGGAGAGGTTGATATGTCACTAAGATGATGGTTGGAGAATGCTAGACTACTAGATTGTGTGAAGTAACAGATGCAAGACCGTAATGCGAGACATGTGAGGCGACAGATTTTGAGTACATTGAAATCTATAAAATAAAGTGATGAAACACAAGAATGATATAATTATTAGATTCTCATCATGAGATATTTATTGTATATAATAAGTTAGACTTGCAAATGTAAGACCATAATGCGAGACATGTGAGATGATAGATTTTTAGTACATTATAATCTATAAAATAAAGTGATGGAACACAAGAATGATACAATTAATATTTTCTCATCATGAGATATTTATTGTATATAATAAGTTAGAATTCAAATAAAGTGAAACCGATAATAAATTTAGAGAGGTGAGTTGTCTATTGAGTGAAGTAAAAGATGCAAGACCGTAATGTGAGAGACATATGAGGATATATTTTGAATACATTTAAATCTATGAAATAAAGTGATTGAAGACAAGAATAATATAATTATCACATTCCTATCATGAGATATTTATTATATCATCAAAGATGCTTTTTTTTATCATCAAACATTTAATATGTATCCATGATAAATCTCCCTTATGTATACATGAGTAAATGCCCCTTATGTATTCACATATTTAATAAAATCAACCAAAATAACATTGTGAGCCAAGGAAAAAAAGTCACACATTTAATATGTATCCATGATAAATGCCCATTATGTATTCACACATTTAATAAAATCAACCAAAATAACATTATGAGCAACAAAATCACAAATACAAAGTTTTGCGACTTTGCACTTTTACATGCATCAATTGCCAATAAAAAATTTTCTACTTCAAAAAAAACTCATGTACATGCTAAACCCCATCATAAAGCTTCACAATGACGTGGATTCTGATGCTTGCTATGGACTCCATTGTGATGCTTTGGAAGTAGACTCTAACTCTCGAGGCTTTGATGCTTTAGGAATATATGGACTCTTCCGTCGGGCATAGAATTTGTCTACTTCAAAGCATGGAATCGGTTGTGATGGTTTAGGTGTAGAATCCAGTGAAGGTTGTGATTCTTCGGACATATATTGAATCTTTGCTTTTGAGTGTGGGGTAGACGATGACTCCTTGGGCATAGACTCCTCGGAAGGCTATGATGCCTGTGGCATAGAATGAGTCTCTACTTCCACTCGTGGACTTTACTGGGATGTTTTGGGCGTAGACTCCCCAAAATGGTGTGATGCTTTGGCCATAAATTCAATCTCTACTTCTGCGAGTGGACTCCCTTCTGATGCTTTGGGTTTATACTCCTCAGGGTATGTTGAATCTCTACTTTTGCAATGGCTGGACTCGATTGTGATGCTTCGGGAGTAGACTCATTTAAAGGATGTGATGGATTTGGAGTATATTGAGTCTCTACTTCCTCGAGAGTCTTTGATGCAGACTTCGGTGTCTCAATTACTTTAATTAGAGATTCAAAAATTATGAATTGAATGGTATGAGCCACAAATGCATATAGTTTTGCATCGAAATATGTAGAGGGTGAGGATTGTGAGCCCTTCACATCAAATATTTCATAGAGAAGCAACTTGCAGTTGTAGCACACTCTCCACCCACAGCTGTATGGATCATTTTGCTCTACAACCTCGAGTCATTGTTGTAAGTCCATTGCTTCTTGCAAGTCACCATCATAGTTTGTGACTTGTTCAATTACACTTATTAACCTTGATGTGGACCTATCCAATCATACCATACAAGGGAATGAATAAGTGCATCGTCGCAAAAGATACATACCATGAAAGTTACAATGCATTAAGTGTAAGTGTACCATGAAAGTTACAATGCATTAAGAGTATACTTACAATAACACGTTTCCATGATATCTTGGCATTGAATTGGCAAAATAGCATTTCTTGGCTTGTAGGTCCAAAGCTACCAAACTCCAATGTTTCCACCATGGCCAATTAAGAATCTTTATTATTTGACTTCATCTTACATCTCGCAAAAGTAAATATGAGGTTGCAGTGTCACTTACGTCTCATTATATGGAAAAACAATAACTCGTACGTTGTCGGTTCAAATAGCTTCTATTGACTTTTTATTATTATTGAGCCATGTAGAAAGTAGGGAATCTATGACATATACACACTTTCCAAAATTTGTAGGAAACCAAGATATCATTATATTGCATCAAAAAATAACCAAACATGAGCTCATTATATTTTAATCACTATATAAATACTAAGCCAAGATAAAGTTTGTATCAAACTTGAGGGGGGCCATTATAACTTTGTCATTAACCTCTTTCCCTCGATAACATAGGATTTGAAACTTTTGCACCAAATGATAGATATTGAGGTCGCTGTCCAATCACAACAACCTGAACATCAAAGTTCCTTCCTATTTCTTGTAGCTTAAACAAATCTTCAGAAGTCTTCAGCGTGAGCTGCGCCATCATCATAAGCTCTAAGTTTCCATATAAGTGATGTAGTTGACTCTCTATGTTAGGAAGGTCTTTCAGTGATCCTTTTATTGTCTTAAATATTTCACTTTTAGTTTTTCCAGCAATCACCATATTGATTAAAATTGAAGGAAATATTGTGGTCTTCCTAACTTCAGATACACGTGAACTCATTTCTTCTTCCTTCCCCTCTACTGTTTATAAAAAATACAAAAGCTTGTGAGATTGATAGGTTATAATTAAATGTAATGCTTGTAAAAGAAAAGTAAAGGGTCATACCAGGATATATGTCCATGATTTCTTTGCGTAATCTTGTGAGCAAGGAAGATCATCCATGTCATTGTCTGTAATCATCTGTGCATCACCTTCGTCTTTATACTGGGAGCCATCAATATCTTCCATGTCATCATCTCCAATCCTCTTATGTTCCACCTCTTTCTCGTAACTAACAGTTAGATCAACTTGCAAGTGGAAGTGTGCCATCCAAGCCTTTTTTTCAATAATATTAGTGGAATATCCTTTTCTGAGAAGATCTTCGAAAAGATATCCCATCTGTAAAATAAGGTGACCTCCCAATTAGGCAGTTGCAAGTATTCCAGCATAGTAATAAAAAGACTTCAACTTTTTGGAGGACATTCATAGATTTTGGAGTGCACTTGATGATGAGAGGACCTGTGGATTTGTTTCTCCTCTAGCATGAGACGCAAACTCTTGGAAGTTCTCCTTATGTTATGTTGTAGGGATTGGTCAGGATATGGACTCCGCATGCATAAGAGGAATGATTCGACGCATTGGATCTTTAATCCACATTCTCTCTTGCTTGTCTTGGATGTATACACACCATTGTAGATCTTGAAATCATAGGCATAAAATTTCTCCAAAGTGTTATGTATCTCTTCCTTGTTTTCTTTATTGACAAAAATGACAATATTGCAAATTCCAGCTCTACTAATGGTGGTGTATAGTATTCTATCGATGAATTGGTGAATATCATTGGAAGAGACCTCATCAATAAAGAATACTTGGGGCTTATCCCAACTTGTTTCATCAAGTAAAAAGTCCTCATGTGAAATGTCCCTGTACGCTACAAGCTTTCCAGATTCTGAAGTGATGTTAACATTGAATTGAAAGCCGTAGTTGACTGCACTTGTTATTCTTAGTTTATGGTCATTCACAAGCTTCTCAACATATGCAATCACCTATGGTGGGATTTGGGCTCTCATGAACGAGGTGACTACTTTGGCCCCATCTTCTTGATTCTTCATCTAGTTATGTGCCCATGCCTTTTCCTTAGCTGTGGATAAAGCGGCTATATGCTTCACAATATTAGGGTCAATATTGCATTGACCAGTAGGGATATATTTTTCTATGAGCAAATATCTAATCGCACTATCCACTGCATCACGTTTCACTTGTATGTTGATGCACTCCTCCATGCAATGATCTTTGTCCTTCTTGCCAAAAAACCATTCTTTCTTGAGGAGTTTCTTTGTTGCCATTGTTACATAGCTATCCCCGGCAAATACTTTACAAGCCTCCACATTCTTGCTGCTGTCACCTCTTTTTTCTCGACCTTTAACTTTTGTGATAGTAACAAAGGACCTTCATAAGTAACCTCACCCTTCTCAGATGCATGGAAAATTGCAACAACTTGCTCAAAAACCTCATTAGGTTGAAAAATTATGCTTGTGTAGTTAGCATATCTATCTCTCACTACTTGGAAGCTTGTGAGAGATTCTTCCCATTCTTGACTTTCCCTTCATATAATTGCACTTAAACATGTATAAAAATTAACTAATGTGTCTGCATTCACTTTTGTGGCGGTTCTTTTCAAATGTGTTGCTAGAGAACCAAGTGCTATCCATAGACACCTCGCTTTCATTAGGATTTTTGATGTCGAGGTTATCTTATGTTTTGCAAAAATATCATGATTTAGTCTTTTGGACTCAATCAAATATTTTGTTGGATGCTTAAAAATACATATTTTGGCCATATAAAAATTGAAGGGAAGAACCTTTGAAATTTGCTCTGGAGTGAGTCTTTTGGAGTCCCTTGCTTGTCCAGCAAGTTCATTATAGGCATTGTATAATGCTGACCACCATCAATCAGCTCAAATTTACAATGCAGCAAGAAATCTGTTAAATTACACGACGTAGCGGAACAAAAACTGAATAAAGAATAGAGAGTACACAGCAAACTAAAGAGGAACAAAATTTTCCTTCAATACTGATGTAGTATAGATGATGGCTCCGTCCACCCGTGCACTCCCACAGTGGAGCTTAGATGGCGATCTAGATAGATACTAGGTGAAGAGCTACTACCTGGAAGATCTAATCTGATGGATTGGGGAGGTTGCCTCTTTATAGCTATGAGGGCGGTAGTCGGATCAACGTAGTCGGTGGAGTCAACCAGTCGACCTAGTCGGTGGAGCTGACCAGTCAACCTAGTCAATGGAATCGACTAGTCATCCATGGAATATTAAGGAAATATTCCCTATATTGTTGCCTCGGGGGCTCTCGCCCCTAAATCCCCATCAGGGGGGTCGCTGGCCCCCCTGGGACCCCCCAACTGGAGGCCAGTTGGCCCCCAAGCCCCAGCAAGAATAAGGGGCTCCCACACAATCACCTTTCTACCATCAACGGTCTCATTGATAGACCTCATCTGACATGTAAGTCAGGATCCACCATCCAGTGTCCCGAGCTCACACATGGCTTCTCCTCATATGGGAGCCTTACAACTTGAGCACCTTGGACCACTAGGGTTACCAAGAGGGTGGGGCATTGAGCATATCTAACACCCCCCCTCAATGCCGTAGGTGAACTACCTTCTCGGCCCAATGCCGAGTCTCTGAAGATGACCCTGAAGTTGATCCTTCTCGACTGCCTTGGTGAAGATATCTGCTCCATTTTGCTCTGCTGGATAGCAAACCAATTCCACTATCCCGTCCTTGATCAAATCACACACATAGTGATATTGAATCTTTATATGTTTTGTGTGCACATGAAACACAGGATTTTTAGCAATGGCCATGCAACTTTGATTCTCGCACCTCAACACAGTTGCCTCATCCTCTTGCACTCCCATGTGCCATAAGATCCTCCTCAGCCACACGGCTTCACATGCAGCAAAACATGCTGCCTTGTACTCAGCCTCAGTAGAAGACAATGCCACTGTTAGTTGTTTCTTATTGATCCAAGAGAAGATACCTGAACCTAAAGGGAAACAATATCGAGAAACTGATTTCTTGGAATCAACATCTCGAGCCCACAATCTGAGTCACAATGACTAGCCAAGGAAGTGCCTGTACCATAGGTGATGCCATAATCAAGAGTGCCCTTCACATACCTGAGGACCCACATCCCTGCATTCCAATGATTCTCTCGGGGCTTATTGGAGAACCTACTCAAAAGGCCAATAGCAAAACTGATGTCCGGTTTGGTGTTGCATAGATAGATGATACTGGTGACCAACTTCTTGTACCTCACGATGTCTACTGGTGGTGAGGCATCCTCGATAGACAACCTCCATTTACCTCCATAGGTGTAGCTATCTCCTTGCACTTGGACATACCAAATGCCTTCAAGATCTCCCTTGCATATTTTTGCTGAGAGATGAAGATCTTGCCTGGCTCTTGCCAGACTTCAATCCCCAAATAGTAGTGCATCAATCCTAAGTCTATAATCTCAAACTCTGTGCTCAACGCCTTTCTAGTCTACTGGATCATCTCTTCATAGTCACCTGTAATAAGGAGATCATCCACATATAGAACAATAATAGCAATTTTTCCACCTATCCTGTACACATACAAGTTAGCATCTGAGGCACATCTTTTGAAGTTTATTTTATGAAAGAATTTGTCTATCCATTGGTACCATGCTCTTGGGGTCTGTTTCAGCCCATACAGAGCCTTCTTCAGCTTATATACCTTGTTCTCAGAATGGGGGGCCTCAAACCTAGGTGGCTGAGCCACGTACACCTCCTCCTTGAGGTCACCATTCAAGAATGCTGATTTAACATCCATTTGATAACCTGTCCACTTTTTATGAGCAGTCACTGATAGTACTGTGCGAATAGTGGTCATTCTGGTAGTCGGAGTGAAAGATTCCTGAAAATCAAACCCTTCAACCTGTGAATATCCTTGTGCAGCCAATCTGGCTTTGTAATTTTCCAAAGTCCCATCGGCCTTGTACTTTACCTTCCAAACCTACTTGGTGCCAATAACCTTTTTGTTAGGTGGTCGATCTACCAACTCCCAAGTTTCATTATGATGTTGTCATATTCTACTTGCATAGCATTTTTCCAATCTCGGGTGCTTCCTCCAAACTCGTAGGCTCCTTTACTTCTGCAATAATCTCAGCCATCAAAGCCATATTGACTATGTGAGCAGAAGCCCTCCTTTGCTCCTCGATTCTCTGAGACTGCCTTGGTCCATCTGCATGTTGCTCAACAAACATAGGCATCTGGTAATCATGGTCGTAGAGCTACCTTACCCATCACGACAATGGATTTTTTGGTGGTGTAACAATAGGTTGGTGACTTATACCTTCATCATCTAATATTTCCTCCTTTATAGCTCTTGGGATAGGTCCATAGTGAATTACCTCTTCGCTTGATGATAAAGTGGAAGAGCTCTTCTCTACCTCCACTGCATGTGGCTGCTCCCCTTGAACACCACATCGTGGCTTGCTATGATCTTCTTTGCCTCTTGGTCATACAACTTATAGGCTTTCTTCTCATCACAATAGCCTAAGAAGATACATTTGGTGCTTTTTGGTTGTAGCTTGTTTCTCTCTTTGTCTGGTACATGGGCATAGCATTCACACCCGAACGTTTTGAAGTGGGAGACAGATGGCTTCTTACCACTATGAGCCTCATGTGGCATTTTACCTTTGAGTGCCTTTGTATAGCTGTGATTAAGGATGTAAACTGCAGTATTGACAGCCTCAGCCCAAAAGTGGTTTGACAGTCCAACACCTTTCAACATACACCTCCCCATCTCCATGGTGGTTCGCATTCGACGTTCAACAATCGAATTTTACTGAGGCATATGCGGTGTCGTTGTTTGTCGCTTGATCCCTTTGCTCTTGCAAAAATCTCCAAACTCTGTAGAAACAAACTCACCACCACCATCCAATCTGATTTTCTTCACTTTTCTCCCTGTTTCATTTTCAACAAGCTGTAGCCATTTTTTAAATTTACCAAAAGCTTGAGCCTTTTCACGAAGAAAGTACACCCACATCTTCCTACTATAGTCGTCAACAATCAATAAAAATAGGAAGATCCCCCCAAGGCTTGTGTAGGCTTCTTACCGCACAAGTCAACATGCACCAACTCTAGAGGAGCGTTTGCTCTATTCTTGCTTTCTTGTGGGAAGGCCTTTCTCTGTTGCTAGCCCATCATGCAAGCTTCACATGGTTCTTTGATTTCTTCGACTGTAGGTAGGTGAGCAACCGTACCTTGGTTCTGCATCTCCTTTAGCACTGCAAATCCGATGTGGCCGAATCTTTCATGCCAAAATCTGCTTGTGCCCTGTAAGAGCACTTAGCTCATACAGGTTGTTCCTCCTTACTCCTGTGCCAACAAGATTGCCTGCACTATCCAAAATTTTTGCTCCTGTCTTATTGAACCTCACCTCATGGTCAAGGTCAGTTATGGAAGCCACTGATAGCAAATTTCTCTTGATTTGTGGAACATACAGCACATTAGATAGTTTCTTAACATCTCCATTTACAGAAACAAATGAAACCGTACCTATACCCTCAATAGGGCATTTTGCATTATTACCAACCGTCATGGTGATGGGTTCCTATAGAGGCTGCATGGAACAATATAGACCCTTCTTGTAGGTCATGTGACGGGAGGCACCACTATCCAACACCCATGAATCAGTGGTTGAAGCTTCTTGAACTAAGGAACACTCTTCCTCAATGGCAAGAAATAGATCCAACTCTGCTTCTGCTATGTTAGGTGTCTCTTTCCCCTTATTTGTCTTCTTCAGGGTACCATTCTTTTCATCTGCTTTCTTGACCCAGCAATCTACAATCATATGGCCCTTCTTCTTGCAGTAGAAGCATTTTCCCTGAAACTTCTTCTTGCTGCCCTTCTTCTTTTTGTCACCACTAGTAGAGGACTCACCTTTGGTGGAGGAACCACCTTTGCCTTTTGCAGTGGCAGAGAATGCAGCATCCCCATTGCTACCTCCATCTCAAGCTTTAAGCCTCAATTCCTCCCCCATAGTAAAGCACAAAACTCCTCAAATGACAATGGTTGGGGTCTCACCTGAGTGTTAAGCGCTGTTACCAATCCATCAAACCTTGGTGGACATATCCGAAGACACTGCCGAGCTAGCTCTTCACTAGTCTTTTATATCCCAGCACCAGCCATCTGGTCATGCAGATTTTTGATTCAAGTTATGAATACCTCTACTGTCTCTCCTTCATTAAACTTCTCAGCTGCGAGCTGATTCTCTAGGTTCTGGATCCTTTTTTGATTTCGCATCTCATACTGACTCTTCAATATGTTCCAGGCCACAGTTGCCTTAGATATATGCTGAACACCAGCCATCTGGTCACGCAGATTTTTGATTGAAGTTATGAATACCTCTACTGTCTCTCCTTCATTAAACTTCTCAGCTACGAGCTGATTCTCTAGGTTCTGGATCCTTTTTTGATTTCGCATCTCATACTGACTCTTTAATATGTTCCAGGCCACAGTTGCCTTAGATATATGCTGAATCAAGGTCAAAACTCTATCAGTAGTACTTGTAACTAGGGCACATAGAGCATCTGCATTCTTACGTTTCCAAGCTCGTAGAAGGTCGGCGTTAGGAGGTATTGTACTCCTCAGATTTGCTGGGTTGGGGGTTCCTTGTGGTTCTGGTTGTGGGTCAGTCCCTAGTACTATCTCCAGAAGCTCATATGAATCTAGAATAGCAGTAAATTTAAACTTCCACAGAGTGTAGTTCGTACCATCTAGCTTGCCTTCAGTGAAGGCTGGTGGGTGAATCCTCAATGCCTAGATTGTTGGTGTAGTAGAAACTGCAGAACTCGAGCCGCTTCCTATTGCCATCACTCCGTATGCTGTTGAAGCCCTTGCCTCTCTTCTATTCTTCGATCCTTAGAGCTGCCTCGGCTCTGATACCATGTTAAATTACACGGCGCAGCGAAACAAAAACTGAATAAAGAATAGAGAGTACACAGCAAACTAGAGAGGAACAAACTTTTCCTTCAATACTGATGTAGTACAGATGATGGCTCCGTCCACCCGTGCACTCCCATAGTGGAGCTTAGATGGCGATCTAGATAGATACTAGGTGAAGAGCTACTAGCTGGAAGATCTAATCTGATCTGAACTGATCTGATGCAATGGGCTGGGGAGGTTGCCTCTTTATAGCTATGAGGGCGGTAGTCGGATCAACGTAGTTGGTGGAGTGGACCAGTCGACCTAGTCGGTGGAGCTGACTAGTCAACCTAGTCAATGGAACCGACTAGTCGTCCATGGAATATTAAGGGAATATTCCCTATACCATCGCCTCGGGGCTCTCGCCCCTAAACCCCCATCAGGGGGGTCGCTGGCCCTCCTGGGACCCCCCAACTGGGGGCCAGTTGGCCCCCAAGCACCAGCAAGAATAAGGGGCCCACACAATCACCTTTCTACCATCAACGGTCTCATTGATAGACCTCATCTGACATGCAAGCCAAGATCCACCATCTAGTGTCCCGGGCTCACACATGGCTTCTCCTCATATGGGGGCCTTACAACTTGAGCACCTTGGACTACTGGTGGTTACCAAGAGGGTGGGGCATTGAGCATATCTAACAAAATCTCTCTTTGCCTCTTTCAAACATTTCTCAGAATTTTCCTCTTCACCTTGTTCATGTGGAATTTGTCAAAGGATTTGTGTGAAGAATTTGCTTAAAGTCTCCTCAAAATGGGTAGGTCCTTCAAACATAATTCCATTGTCACTGTGCTACCGATATTTGGACAAAACATGATTGGACATAAGACTACATTAGAGACCATGGGTTTCTTGCCATCCACCAAAGCCTCAAATATTTGCATCACATAAGATATATCAAGATTCCAATTATTGGTAAAAATAGTCGCTGACTCCACATCTCGAGCATTCACATCATAGGGCTTTTGTCCCCATATATATATGACATCATCTTCTATGATCATCTCATTAAGATGCAGATTGAGATTCTTTATTGACATGAGCTCATCTTGATCTTCCTCAACCTCTTGATCTGACTCTTCTTCCTCTATATTTTCTCTGTCCTCCTCTTTCTCTTGTACTTGAAGTTTTTGAGCGAAGGAAGGTTGCTTTTTTAAAAAGTGGCCTTTGGAATTGTGTCCTCTTTATCTTTTACCTATACTTTCTCAACGAAGGAACATTGTCTTTTTCTGAAAGTTGTCTTTGGAACTGTGGCCCTTGCAATCTTAATATTTTCTATTTTGTGTCTTTCTTTTCGTTTGATAGGTTGCACCAACGTGACTGTGGCTTGTCCTTCCTCTTTCTCTATCTTTTGTATTTCTTTAGGCCGCAATGGTTGTGTTGCTTCTTCATTTTTCAGTTTGAATGCAACATCTACTTCTGTTTCTATCTCAAAGAGTTTGCATGCAGACTCTTGATGTGGGGCTCCTTGTCTAGGCTACTTCTGAGCCAAAATAGGAGCTCTCTCATCCTGCTTGTGTCCTCTTTATTTCTGAACCAAACTAGCATCCATCTGATCCTGCTTGTGCCCTCCCTACTCTTGACTGAATTCACGGTCTATCTTGAGTGATGATGTCTTAAAGTACTCAACCATAATCTTTTGATGCAACCTACTTACCTCTGCATTCAGAAATGTACTCCATTCATCCATGAGATCCTGTAATGGAGTTTGTAATTTTGTAAAGTTTGATGGTGGAGGAGGTGGCATTGTGAACCTGTTTAGACCTCTTGATAAGATAAAATGATAGCCCCCAATATTAGGTTGTGAACACTTCACAAAAATATCCAAGTATGGGCTCTTTGGTTCCATCATAATTTCCACAACCATTATTAACTAGAAAAGAATTCAATGCATGAGGCTAGACGCTAGGCATGGTGATGCTCGAGGGCCATGGAGGAAAAGGGAACGTGAGGGAAGAAGCATTAACATAGGTGGGGAAAAAAAGATTAAGAGGGGTGGGAATGAAGAGGGGGACTATGGCACAAGGGGGAAGGAAGAGGGGGACTATGGCACAAGGGGGAAGGAAGAGGGGGAAGAGGAGCATGTACATAATGGGAGGTGGAATGTAGAGATGGAGACATCAAGGGAAGAGAGTCATGCTTTATTGGAAAGACGGGGGGAAAATCAAAGTACTAGGTAGGTGGCTTTACCAGAATGAGCGTGTTCCATCAAGGAATAGCCCCTCCTTTTATAGCCAAGAGAGGGGGTCTCTCCCAATAAATGCATCCTCCCACATGCATGGTGTGTGTGGAAGAGTGTCGCATGTGGGCTAGGCAGTTACACACTCTCAATTGTGTGCGACAGCCCTTTGCCTCATTTTCCCACATACATCAACCCCCATATCCCAAGTCTAAGATACTCCCTTGGCCTCTTCCCAATTTTGTAATACGTTCAAACATCTAGGAGGACAAGTGGAGGGTTGGCACAAGGAATCTTGCCACCTCATCCTACTTTCCCATTATTTAACTTGCATTCTTGGACTTTCTACACCCCCCCCCACATGGGCCTATCCTACATGGAGGGAATAATCCAATATAATATCCATCTCCACCTATTTTATATTACTTCTCCCATGGTCCTTGGGCCATATCTCACTAAATGTAGGCATAAGACTGCGTAGGTGGAGGGGTCAAAATGAGGCACAAAAGGTTGATTAGGTACAAAGGGATTCCTTGGCCGAAACATTACCAACCATAGCCGAGCCCTAGAAACCTTTGTAGTGAGATCGAGAAGAAATCATTCAAGATGAGCTTATCCACATGAATTAATAAGCAGATGCGCCAAATCTCCCCCCAAGCTTGGGGAGCATCCCACCCTTCGAAGAATGTCACCCTTTTAATTACCTCCGATGCAGCAAGTAGCTCGATCACCGCACAATGAGTAGAATTGAAATCAAAGTCCTCCCAGTGTATCACTAACTCTTCACCTTGAATCATCCATGGTGTAGCATCCCACCTGTCGTCTCCTTGAACAATGCATTGTACAATCAGTTGTTGAACATTGACATGAAGATCAAGAAAGAGATCTCGCCAACTGGTAGCCGTAATGAGCAGAGGACCAAGCACCAAATCCTTGAACTCGTCGAGAAGTGACATAAATATCCACCCTCCTCGTGTGGTGTGCATCCAAGGAGTGAACTTGAAAAAGTTCAGAATCTACGATCTAGTATCAGATATGAATAGAACACATGAAATGAAGTACTTTTGCTTTTTACAACAAGAGGAAACTCCCTACGGTTAGAGAGTTACAGTTCATGAGATTTCACCATATAAGCAATATCTTTACACTTTCATCACTTCCTATTTGCTGGCCCATTGGTAAGTCTTCCTTTTGTGAATGGGGAGGTCTTGGGTTCAATTCCCACTCCTTAATAAAAAGAGAGGAGAGGTGAGGAGAAGAGAAGAGAAAGAGAAGGAGAAGAAGAAGAGGATAGGGACGCGAGATCTTTTGCAAGAGCTTGAAAAGTCTATCCACGACGCGCAGGTGCGTCGGAGGACGCAAGAACCCACAAATATAGTCGTGATATGTCCGTGACGCACAGCATGAGGCTAGACGCTAGGCATGGTGACGCTCGAGGGCCATGGAGGAAAAGGGAACATGAGGGAAGAAGCGTTAACATAGGTGGGGAAAAAAATATTAAGAGGGGTGGGAATGAAGAGGGGGACTATGGCACAAGGGGGAAGGAAGAGGGGGAAGAGGAGCATGTACAAGATGGGAGGTGGAATGTAGAGATGGAGACATCAAGGGAAGAGAGTCATGCTTTATTGGAAAGATGGGGGGGAAATCAAAGTACTAGCTAGGTGGCTTTACCAGAATGAGCGTGTTCCATCAAGGAATAGCCCCTTCTTTTATAGCCAAAAGAGGGGGTCTCTCCCAATAAAGGCATCCTCCCACATGCATGGTGTGTGTGGAAGAGTGTCCCATGTGGGCTAGGCGGTTACGCACTCTCAATTGTGTGCGACAACCCTTTGCCTCATTTTTCCACATACATCAACCCCCATATCCCAAGTCTAAGATACTCCCTTGGCCTCTTCCCAATTTTATAATACGTTCAAACATCTAGGAGGACAAGTGGAGGGTTGGCACAAGGAATCTTGCCACCTCATCCTACGTTATTTAACTTGCATTCTTGGACTTTCTACACCCCCCCCCCATTATTTAACTTGCATTCTTGGACTTTCTACACCCCCCCATGTGCATGTGAGTCTACTTCCCTTCAAAGTTATTAGGGGCATACTCTTTCCCATTGAAATGTAAGGTGGTGCTAGAGACAAAAGCTATAATCTCTTGAGAGTGCTCCATAATAATTCTAAACCGTAAAATCACAAATTTCAGTTAGAGATTCTATTAGCTAAATGCAAAACAGGAATCCATAATTAAAAACCCATATCCTTGTATCACCAGCAAAATTTAATAAAATAAAGTAAAAGTAAAATAAAAGAGATTAATTTAATAAAAACTTACAACTAATAGGAAAAATATTCAAAAGAGACAAATATTTTTTATAATTGTTCCATAGGAAGATGGCAATAGATTTCATTCCTGGGATGGAGGTGATATTATGTTGCCAAAGAGAAGTAGTTGCATTTGCTACAATCCATGATAGTGATCCGAATTCTCTTTGTCACTTTCAAAGACTTGGTGAGGATAAGGTTGTAGTTATTGTATCAAAGATTCTTAGTGCACATGTTGAGCTAAAGCATAAGTGTGCAGATATGGAAGTACTTGGAGACGTTATGCCTTATAATGTTTTCAATAAATCATTTATTGCATGGGATAGAAATGAGACTTATCCAAAACATATCATTGGGAATACAAAGTGCAATTCTTTGGATTTCAATGCGGGAGATATTTTGCAAATGATATCAATTGCAAATAAGAACATAGCGGAAGGTCAAGTTTTGGGGTTTGAACACTGGGATCAGTGGTCATTTGCGAAGATGAGGATTGTGAAAGTTACTAGTGATGGTATAGATGATAACACAACGTCATTGGATGGTCCCCATTATGAGGAAGGAAAAGATTTGAGATGGAGCATGCAATTTTTGAAGATTAAAAAGGGACATGTGGTTTTCAATGACAAAGATAGAGTATACTACAATTTCAACAGACTTAAACAATATGCCTACAAGCCAAGCTTTGTCCCTTTAGACGTGGATGATTTCAATGAACTCAACTATAGAAGTGACATCTTATTAGGAGTGATGAGTTCATTGTTTGATATCAGAAAGATAAAGAATTCAGAAGCAATGCCTGCTCTGGAGTGGATGAATTCTTGCATATTGAGAAAGGCAAAGGCATCAAAAGTGTTGTCTCTTCATAATTAGACGATTTCAATGCAATCCTCTATAGAAGTGACATCTTATTAGGAGTGGATGACTTCAGTGGAACTGTGAAGGCAAAAGACTTCAAAAGCATATATTATCTAAAGTCGATGAATTCACGCACATCGAGAAAGATAAAGATATCATCGATGAGTTCAATAGTACTATGAAGGCAAAAGACTTCAGAAGCGATGTCTTATCTGGAGTCAATGATCTCACGCACATCGAGAAAGATAAAGAGATCATTTGTGTTGTTTCCTCAGACTTGGGTGATTTCAATGCACTTAACTATAGAAGTGATATCTTGTCGGGAGTGGATGAGTTCATTGGTACCAATAAAGCAAAAGGTTTCAGAAGTGATGTCTCATTTGGAGTGGATGAATTCATACACATTGTTAAGGAGCACAAAGATTTCGAAAGTGTGGCTTATCAAACATGGATGACATGGATATTGCTTGCTTTCTGGTAAATGACACGAAAAAGCCAAATTTTGAACAACAGGCAAAGCCTCGTATAAATGGAAAAAGTATTTGCAATAATGCATATCGCATTACTATAGGATTATCACATGGCACATACTAGGATTTGGCTAACAAAGCAAAATATGGAGTAAAGTTTGACATTCATGGAAACACAAGAAGGCAAAAAAAAAGAGCCTCAACGGTCTCGGCAACAATAATTTTAAAAGACTACATTCATGAAAATGCTTTACCTCAACTCCATCTATCTGAAATGCATCTTCTGATAGGTTTGACAAAAAAAGAAGTGTTTAAGTCTATTAAAGAAACACAGAGGCAACGAGGGCATGCTCTGACATCTTTTCACAATTTGTATACTCTTTGGAAGAAGAGCTTTGTACATGTTAAAATCCCAAAAAGTCAAAAAATGTCAAAGTACAGTGATTGTGATGATCTAAAGCAAGCACTTGAGAGTGCAACGTCTCCAGAACAAAGAGAATCATACAAAAAAAAAGAGAATTTCATCATGGACTGGTTCGGCATTCTAGACTAAAATATGCATTTTGGAAGGAGCAAGCTATTTCTCATCCAAATGAGTACATGTGCATTATTGTAGATGGTATGGATCAGAACATAACAAAATTACCTCGATTCATTAATACCCCACCTAACCTACAAGGAAAATACTTTTTGAAGACACATCTATGTGGAGTGTTAGTGCATGGATTTAAGTTTTTTGCAGACATATGGATTGATTCCTTGCATCTACATGATAGAGCAATCAAGTTGTAACATCGGTTAATGAAGGCAATTCACAGTGTACATGCTAAAAAAGGTCACCTACTAGCAAATTTGAGAATATAGGCAGACAATTGTAGACGAGAGAATAAGAATGTACTCTTTTTTGCATTTTACTCAATGCTAATCGCTCATTGAATCTTCAATGAGATTGAAGTTGGGCTTTTGTTAGTTGGACACACATATGAGGATATCGATCAGGTTTTTAGCACAGTCTCAAGAGAGCTAAAACACAAGGACATGGAAACGATGGATAACTTGCTAAGAAAATGTGGAAGGCAAGTTGGTGGCCGCCGCAAGGATGGTACAGTATGCTCCATGCTTGAAAGGATGTATGATTGGAAGAGCTTTATTCTACCTTTCATACAAAAAGGTGGTGATGCCTTGATTGGACATATTGCTCCACACTACTTTCGCTTTTTCTTAAAGGATGAAAACCAGTGATGCAATGGCAACACTATTCTCATGATACAACATGGAAACGCGAAGAACCTTACTGTCTCTTAACTTAAATCCCGAGCAAAGAAATGCATCCAGTATGGGCTCTTATAAAAGAATTCAGTGAGAAATCTAAAGGTGAAATAGAAGTTTTAAAATCTTTTATTACATACAAAGAGAAAATGCTTCATAGATTTCCTGATTGGAAGCCCTCTTAGAAGGGACACACTACTGTTGTAATTAAGAAGACCTATCAATTGATAAAGGACCTTGAGAAAATGTGAGCAGATGATGATAAGGCAAAACGGCCTTTATTTTGGCCAAATGTTGGTAACGACTTGCACCCATTGTTTGATGTCTTTGAAAATGAGTTTGATTCACTACTCCCACATCCATATTGTGGTCCAAGGAAGAGAGAGTTTATGCCAGAAGTAGACATAGACATCCACTATTTTGTTACAATTCGACCATCGGACGATGAGCATGAGAATGTTAAGTTTTGGGTTGCAAAAGTGGTGGACGTGAGCATGGATGACAAGGGAAAAGTTGCAACATTTACAACACTATGGTATGAGCCATGCGATAGGAAGGAGAACTAGGATAACAAGACACTGTATATTGGTTGTTTGAAAAAGGAATGGGTTCCAAACCATGAAGCAGTTTTAGAGCTTTCCACAAACACAGTCATAGTATCTTGGAAATCAAGGACAAAGAAAACAAGGAAGCACATCGGATATGATGTAGAAGAAAAAATAAGAATACCGCTACCCATTATTTTGCACATTACAGAGTTTTTGAAGATGCTTGCTACTAATAAGGAGGAAGTAGAAGGAGATAGCGCAAATGAAGAATGCCCATGACAATACCATTCAAGCATCAATAAAGACTTCAGATGATGGTTTCAGACGAGATTGAATGAGGATGGCATCCAAGCAACAAGTGATGATGAATCGGACATTCAAACAAACTAGTTGCCTATTTGTACTTAACACATTTGTAAAGGCAGCAAGCATAGCTATTACTATTCTTGGAGCACATTTAAAGAGTCTTCCATGCCTCTTGTCTATTTTAACCTTTAAAATTTTTGGGACTTCAAGAGTGTTATACATTTCTACATCAAATTTTAAGTGCATTCTTTTGGATTAAATTATATTAATAAGTCTTTATTTTGAAAGTGTTTTTTCATGGATTTAAATTAATAACTCATGATTTTTTTTAAAACGTGAATAGGATTGTTAAAAACAAGAAGTACAAAAGTAGGATTTAATCAAAGTTTTTGCATCATTAGTGCACCATTATAGAGACAGAGTGTGAAATTTATTATGCAGAAATGATAATGCCAAAAAGTGAACTTTTGATTCTCGAATGATATTTTCATAAAGTAAACTTTTCATTTGGGAAGGATTTTTGGGATTAGTCCAAAAGTAGACATATGAGTCCAAAATTAATGAAATAAGTGTTGGAATCCATATTGGCCCTCATAATTCAACTCTTGAATTTGTGCGAGCGGTTTTCTTATAGAAACCAAGCATGCCTCAATTTTGTTAAGCTTGTGAATGGATTTAGTATAACTATTCATTTGCAATATGGAATTCGCACAAATAGCTTTAGTATTATACTAGAATTGAAGGATTGAGCACATCCCTTGCATACATAAATTCTATTTTTGGTTAGTGCAAGGATGTGCACTATTGAGAGTACTAGTTCAAATTTGATCTAGTTTGAGAGTACTAATTCAAATGTGTACTATTAAGAGTACTAATTCAAATTTGATCTAGTTTTTGGAGTTGTTTTTGCAAACTAGAATCTTGCAAGAATAGCATGCATTTGAAGGTGTGTCAACTATAGGATTGAAACATTTTAGTTTCTTGCTTGATGTCTTTTGAGTATTTATTTCATGTTGGTCATGTGTTTTTGAAGCAAGCTCTAATTTTTTAAATTCCTTCTGCACTCTATGAGCACTCTATATACTCTTTCTTGAATTTGTCTATTTGTCATTATTATCCTTGGATATATCCTCTTGAATTCCACAACAAATTTTCAAGATTTTTAGTCTCTAGGAATTTATTGACTACATCATTCTCTTCTACAAGCCATCGTTGATGGCTTTGGTGAGTTTGAACATTGTTTCTAGCTAGGAACACAGAGAAGTTGTCAAGCATATCAAGCATTATAATCACTTTTGTATCGCTTGCACTAGCTTTTGCATTATAAGTTGTATGTCCCATCCTTTGAAGTTTTTTGTAGTTTATTATTAACAAGGTTAATTCATGAGCTTCACAAGATTAGAGATGTGATGAATCAACATTCTATGGTTGGAAGTCATTTGAAGCAACATAACAATTTTTTTGCTTTGCCCTAATTCTTGGAAACTTAGTTCATTATCCTTGAAGAAAGAATGACAAACAAATGTCATCATGTTATGTAAGTTTAACTGATTCAACTATGTTTCAAATCACCATGCATTCTAACTTGTCAATAAAAAATTGATCATTTAGGAAGTGTGTTAGAGATAATAATATTTTTCCTATTGCAAGGAAATGGTTGAAAAGAAATCAAAATGGATTTGTAAAGTAGGTTTCTGCAATCAACGTTGCCATGAGATAGTGATTGCATCACAAACTTGAATCAGAAGGCTTCACAACATAGTCCATTAAAAAAAGAGAGCATCCTTGTAATGAAAATAACCAAACTTATTTGATAATGTATGAACCAAACGATTCTATCAAGGCACATAAATATTGGTATAGAAAATATACAAATTGTTGTTCACAAAATTTATTTGATAATATATGGAGAGAAGCAACCAATCAGAAAGGATATTACAACCAAAAAAATATTGGAACAAAGAATATTCAATATATATTTCTTAATTCATTTCATAATTTATGAGCAGAAGCAACCTATCAATTGAAAGGTTTATTGATATTGGTCCAAACTATTGGTCACATAATTTATTTGATAATGTTTGAATAGAAGCAACCTCTCGAAATGGTTAACTAGTTTACAACCACAAAAATATTGGTATAAAAGGTATGAAAATTGTATGAACAAGGAGTATTAAATTCTTTTTTCTTGATATTAGAAGTACAAAATATTGGTACAAAATATGTCCAAACTATTGTTGCAGATATGATTCCAACTGCAGGTCTCATATATTTGATAATTTACTAAAAACAAAAGCCTTTCACAAAGGTTTATTGATATTACAAGAGATTGGTATGGAAGTTGTTGAAATTGTTGGGTAGATATGATTCCAATTGTATATGCACCATAAATAGATGTACTTTGCTATACCAACTCAAAGTCTCATGGACCCATTGTACTATGGTTAAGTAAGAAAGTCTCATTCATCACTATCATAGAAGCAAATTTTGCAAAGTGAAGCTATAGGTCCAACTTAGATTTATCAAGTATTCATGAGAAGTCATCTAGGTTCCTTCATCAAGGTGAAAGTCCACAACTTGTCCTCGGTGATTAACTGAGAATGCACCAATTTTCTTACATCTACCAACAAAGCCTTAACGCTCATGGAATTTCTAGTATGCATGGATAGAAAAGGGTCTTGAAGAACTTTGTCAACATATGAACCATAGAAAAGGGTGTTGAAGAACTTTGTCAATATATGAACCATAAAGCAACACATTTATTTGTGTACTACCATGTAAAGTGATACACAGTAGCTACCTAAATGATTGTAGTTGGCTAAAGCATTCATGACAGGATTGATCCTGTGCTTACCAACTCACCTTATTTATAAATTTACATTAATTGTAGATGTATTCAACCTTCAAACTATTAAATTTGACCAACTTGTAATGTCCCAAAAACTTGCAATTCAGTAATGGACTTAGGACAAGAAATCTCTATCAAAGACAAAATTTTATGCCTGCCATCTTATTGTGCACAAACTAAATCCAAAGAAAACGTTAAACAAATTATATCAAAGTGGCTACTATGAGGACGTCGTCTTCTTTCCATATCCTAAAGTTGAAACTTGCCTTGTAAAGGCATCTATGAGTTCAATCTCTATACGAGCTGTGGGAAATGGAGTCAAAAAAATACCATCTAGTATTGATAATGTATTACTTTGTTGCTTCCACATGCCTATATTTTGTGCAACATTCAATGCAGTACCTTTTTCTTGGAAATAATTGACAATGTGATAATATTCGAAACACCGTTCAAACAAAAAATGGCAACTACATCAAATAGTAATGTGAATAGTTCCTTCAAGTTCACTACAAACTCAACAAAATTATGGTTTCAGTATTTGTCAAGAGTGGCCCATCAACAATTGTTATTTCTCAAGCTACCCTCCACTTGCTTTAGAGATTGCATCAATATTCACAACTACAAAGAAATTGTGACAACATCCATGGATGGACCACTTATTTGCATTAGATGAGACTTTAGAGACAAACAAGGTTTAATATTAGTAATTGTTGCACTTATTTGCATTAGATGAGACAAACAAGGGAATGTCTCAGCTTTAATGTTAGTAGTTGTTGCATCTACATGCAATCAAAATCACATGTTTCACCACTATCGTAGTCCTTGGATTTGACAACAGTACATGTACTAGCAAGATGCACCTAAATGAAACGTACTAGCATCTGGAAAGCTTTCCACAGAAGAGAGAAAGTCTGAAAGCAAACTCTTCCCACTTTTAGTACAGTTGTATTTGTTCGCAAACATCAATTACTAACTATTAAGCTAAATAGTTTGTGGGGATGATCCAATTCAATGCTTGTTAATTGTTAGGGACATATGTGATAGTGGGAGCGGGTGAGTGGTTACTCACCCATTATTACCCTCCTTGATATGTATCAACTCAAACGATATGTATGGACATTTGCTTGTGCATTTGACACCGAGCTTCACATTCTTGCTTTGCCTTCTGCATTCTACTATGCGTGAGCTCGTTCATTAGCATCCTCAAAGGTTATGGGCCCACACACAATATCTCTTATCACTCTCATCATACCATCTCAACCATCTTACCGCAACCCATTTTCATCTCTGCCCCTCCATCTACTCCCCATGGCATTCGACTCCATCGCTCTCCTCAACTTTGAAATTCTAGAACAGCTTGAAGGACCCAACTAATTAGTGTGGAGCTACACATGGTCATGGAAGAAAAGGAGCTTTGGAACATTGTGAACGCATTGTTCCCGTGACGAACGCCACGAGTCGTTCCACCAACCCAGCAACCTTGCAACCAAGAGTTGAAGCTGTAGGGGGGAATGCAACGATGTCTTTAGCACAAGTGCCCAATCCGAGCATCACTCCAACGAGAGAACCAACACTGGTGACAACTTTTCAAGCATGAGGATCTCCCACCGACAAGGTATGGTCTGCAAACTCAACAAGGCCCTTTATGGCCACAGACAAGCATCATGATCATGGTATGTCAAAATTGACTCATACTTCCTCAATCCAAGTCTACACGCCTACACCTCCAACAAATTCTTCCTTGGAGTTGCATTATAGGTTGATGATCTAATACCGATTTGTAACGATCTCCATCGTCTTGAACTTGTCAAGCACGATATCAAGCAAGTCTTCTCCTAGCCCCCTCTATTAATGTTTGGGCATTCAGGTGCACAAAGATATCTCAACGGTAGAATTTCCAACTTTGGAATCACATTACAGCAATCATAGCACTGATCTACTTGGTTATGCAAATGCCGACTGGGTTGATGATCTTGATGACAAGCATTCCACCAACGGCTACGTATACCATTAAGGTCGCTGGTCGGCCAGGATTAAATCCTAGCCGTCCATCTCTGACCTCCTAAAACCCGAAACCCTCCACTCAAAACCTCCGACCAAAACTCACCGAAAATCCTCCACGTGACCTCCCAGATCACCTTGAGGGCAAGGGAGGGCCAAGTGTCGCCCTTTCCCAATCGAAATCCGACCAGATTACGACTCCCAACCACGTAGCCTCCCAGCTCACCTTGAGGGCAAGGAAGGGCCACGTTGTCGCCCTATCTTGGATAGAATCCGATCGGATTATGATTCCCCCGCCTGTCAACAGAATGCAGCTAGATTCCCTACCCCTTTCTCGCAAGCGCCTAGGCCTATCTCTTGGTGTTCAGGGCCAAACAAAAATTCTATTGCACGATCCTCTACTGAAGCAGAGTACATACTCTGGCATGTAGTTACAGAACCTTACCAAAGAGCTCGGAATTCAGCTCATGCTAATAATGGCTGCGGTTTCCTCACAAAACATGGTTGTAATCACAAACGTAGCAACCCTGTTGACCTTCAATACCCAACAAATGCTCCCTACAAACGCCTTTCCGACACATCGTTTTGAATTTCTCTGACCCGGCATTGGATTTTACTTGAACTTCCCTTCTGCATTACGCACTCAATTGAGGGCAACTGAGAGAGGGATTGTGGGGTCCCATAAGTTGTTAGCGACAGGCTCCTCATAATCAAAGTCACTAAACAAAGTTCGAGCTTCATTAAACCAATTTCCTAGGAAAGTGATCACATGCATTTTATCACGAGAGAACCCAAAAAAAAAAAAAAAAACCTTCCGACGATTAGCCTACATATTGAATCCCTGAAGCGGTAAAACATACAGGTGATACCGTCGATGCAACCAATATTGCTATTCCTGCGAGGCAATAGAAAATGCAAGATAAGCACAAGATCATAGGGTGACATGAATAGCGATCGAAAATGCTAGAGAAACATGTTGTCACTCAAGCAAGGAAGACCTGACAGAAAGGCGATAGTCCTGCACTGAATCTCAGGAGAACAACGAAGCATAGAAGAAAATGTTCGACGACCCTACACATACAAAACAACGAAATACAGAACCAATAGTCAAGAAACCCTTTACTAGAAGAGCGCCCTTAACCAGAAGAACGAGCGAAGAACCAACATAGTAACAAAATCCTGATGAGACACAGAAGACGACAGTCGAAGAGTGCACACATCCACTCTCATGCAGAAGCTAATCGAACAGATAGGCCATGCATACACAGTCACACCGATCTGGTGAACGCATTCAACTGAGCACGGATACCCGTAGCCGAAGCATTTGAACTGCTAGAGAACCATGCATACCTTCGAAGACCAAGCTGACTCCATAGAAGAGGAAATGGATTCAACCCAGTCTACAACACCTCTAGCACAGATAGGAGCTAGACGAATTCGACCAAGGAAGTCAGAAGAAGCACAGATGCGACTGAGAAAGCCAGAAGGAGCACAGACTCAACCCATCAAAGAAGCATGCAAATCGTCGAAGATGAACCTTTGCTTCAGTCCAACCCAACCATCGAAGAACCGACGAACAAGACAGCCATGGGATAGAGCACCTCTACGACAATGCGAGATGCAACCATTCGATTGCCTTTCCTGACTATCAACCAACGCCTTGCCTTCGATCCCAACGGACGACCGCAACGCGAGAAGCACGCCACATAATCAGGTGATGGAAGCAAGAGTAAAGGGCGACGGAAGGAGCTGCGAAGAACAATTGAGTACAAGTACTCGTGAGCACTGCCTTCAAATTGGTTCTGTCAAAGGAAAACAATTGTCAAGATGATTGGATGATTAATTTGCAACACCTATGATGGAAGCCCGTGCATAGGAAAGTCCAAATGATTAGCAAACTGTGTGTGTGTGTGTGTGTGAGAGAGAGAGAGAGAGAGAGAGAGAGAGAGAGAGAGATTAAACCACAAGAAACTGTTTGGACACTTCTTTACAAAAGTGTAACTATAGCCCCGCCTGGAAGGCAGTACTAACAAACAATATGGCGCGACAAGCAGACATGCACAAAAATGATTACCTCGTGTTTAAACGCACCTTGAAATGATTTTTCCTTTAAGAACACCCATAATTAATCAACCAAAAAAACCTATTCAACGCTCAGATGTTGCCAAGGGCAGTTGCCTACACTTTCTCAAGAGTTACAAGATGAGAGTGTGAGAGAGAGAATATTCTAACGAACCAATGGCAAGTTCCAATTTATTCTACAATCTAATTCTAAGCAGCAAGTTACGAATTTGAAGTTTAGAAACCTACTAAAGGCATTACTTCTATCTTAAGAAAGCACATAGATATAAGGTAGGCAAGTTGGCCATATAGCTTTTTCTAAAAGCAATAAACTCCTTGTATGTATAAATTATTATTCATGTTAATTGAAGAGAATGAAGTGTAGATGTCATGAAAGCATTTGATTGTTTGAACGCATATTGATAAAGCAAATTTATTGAAGATATTGCATTTGAAACTTTGTATAATCACTACCACTTAAATATGGATTGGGCATCCACGATGAGCATGGCAGCCACCCATAACAAAAATGATGAGCCTTACCCTTTACCTCTGAAAACCCCACCCTAAAATGACCCTGTTTTAAACACACACTTCAAACATACCCATAACTAACCTAACCCCCTCACACAAATCCCATAGAAAGCCAAAAAAACCCGCTCTATGCTTAGACCTTGCCATGGGCACACCAAAAAGAGTTGCCTACACTTTCTCAAGAGTTGCCAAGATGAGAGAGGCACAAAGCGAGAGAGAGAGAGAGAGAGAGAGAGAGAGAGAGAGAGACTCTAAAGCATTCATCTTTTTACGCTGCTAACATTCAATTTTCAACGTATCAATAGCAAGTTCCAAGGCAAGCAAAGCTTCCATTGTCTAATGCTAAGGTGCCTATGAACTCAAAGAGAATTGCATGAAATTCAAGAATGAAAATTTTACGGCAAAGAAGCAATTAAAATAAGGTCATCCACAAATAAGAGCGAGAATCTCGACAAAGATGCATTGTAGGGAAACCAATAACACCACACCAATAAGCACACAAACAAGATGGTGGTACCACTTGAAACCAAACCTTTTGATATTTTATGTGACCATTTCAACAAAAATGACTCGTTGAACAACTATTGTGTTTTTGGAGGGAAGTCCACACAAATAGAACCAAACATTCATTATGCATATGCCTTTTTCTCTTGGCACAAATTTGCACATAATATTTCTGAACAGATTCTATGCCATTCAGTATGGAATCCTTCTCATTCAACAATAGAAGACTACAAAGCACCATGCTTGCAATAATAGTGCTGATCTTGCTACAGCTCTTGCCTTCTCCTTCAATGCTTACAAGCAACATGGCTGCCCTGCTTATAGAAAGGGCCATGAAAGAGGGTTATGTTCCCATTGAACCTGGCATAGTTTCCAAATTCAGAAACACAATGGAGGGCACACATGCGGTCTCTGAGTGACAGGTTGGACATCCCATCTATTCTAAGCTCTCATATGGATCACATGGAGCCTATCCAAAGAGGTCATCGATTTCCTATAGTCCAACCTTTCCTGATGATTGACCCTGCAATGCACCATTGATACCCATAGCTGGAACCTAGATAATGGTCCCATCACTACAAATCCGTTGAAAGCAAAAATGTAGCAAATAATATTACATGCATTATTAGAAAAACTACTGGGAACTTTATCAAGATTTGGAAGCACTATCAATATACAGATCCTGGACCGGATGTTTAAATCTCTCGCCTGCTCCTGCGAATGCCCCTCCCCTCCCCTGCTCCCGTCTACCCCCCCCTCGCGCTGCGCGGCCCCCTCTCCCCTCCCCCTCCTCTTTCTCCGTCGCCTCCCGCCGCGCCCCTCCGCCCCCTCTCTTCCCTCTCCGCCCGCCATCCCCCCCCCTCTCCTCCATTCTCCGCCCCTCTGTCCTCTCCCCGCCTCCCCCCCCTCGTGTTGCGCTACCACCCCCCCCCGCCCCCTCCTCCCCCTCCCCGCTGCTGTGCAAAGCTGCCCCCCCCCCTTTCCCCTCCTTCCTCGCCTCTCCTCCCCCGCCCCCTCTCGTGCTGCGCTGCAGCCTGCCATACCCCCTCCCTTTCCCTCCTCGTCTTCCCCGCCCAGCGCTGCGCTGCCCCCCTCCCTCCCTCCTCCTTCCTTCCCCCTCTGCCACTCGCTCCCTCTCCACCACCTCTCCCCCTCCCGCTTCCCCGTACCTCTCCATCCCTCCCTCTCTCCTCCCCCGCCTCCATACCACTCCCCCCTCCTTCGTCTCTGCCATTTCCTTCTCATTCCCCCGTCTTTTGGAGCGTTCGCAGTTTGTCGGTGCGGTATGGCGGCCATGAGCCCGGAACTGGTGGCCCAGACGGACCCCCCCCTCCATCAGCCTACCGCATAACACTGACAGAGCATCAGGTCTCCTTGGTGAAGCAGGCCGCCACAGACTTCTCCCAGACATCCGTTTATGGGAGAGTCATTGGCTACGCCCCTTCACGAGCAGACATCAGGGACTGGTTGCAGTCCACCCTCTACCTGAGGACAGCCACATTGAGGAGGTTGCACTCATGGGACGTGGTATCTTCTGGCTCAAGCTCTCCTCAGCATAGGCTGTGAGCGATATGGTCAGACAGTCCCCTACTTCTGTGGGTGGGAAGATCATCCTTATGGTCCCATGGTATAGGGGTTTCAGTGTAGCGGACTTCGATGCCCGCTTCCGCATTCCTCGCCATCCAGTTATCCTCAATTTCCCACGCCTCGCAACTGAGCTTCGCCCGATCATCAAGGACCTGGGGGTGCACTTTGGCTGGCTCATGCAGGACACCTTCGTTGATGCGGCGGCAGCCCAAGGGGTGCCACGTGTCAAAGTGGCAGTCCTAGATCTACAGAGTATCCCCTCGGAGTTCGAGATTGAGACGGACTCAGGTGTGGTGATGCAGCGCATTATGGTCACTGGTCGCCCATATCAGTGTCTGAGATGCCACAGCTTCGAGCACCAGGCGCGCTCCTGCCCTCGCTTCACGAGGACAGAACCTCAAAAGGCCCCCATCCAGGCAACTCAAGATCCCCCTCGCTAGGCATCGACACCCCCCCCCCTTCCCGAAGGGGAAGGCTGGACTGAGGTCAAAAGGAAACAAAACAAGACCAAAAAAGCCTTCCCATCTACAGCAAGAAACCCCTGTGGTCACCAATCAACAGCAGCCCGGTAAGGGGAAGGAGAAAGGGAAGGAGAAGATCAGCCAGCCTCCCTCTCATCCTTCACCCCGCCCCCCCTCCCCTCCCCCCTCCTCCTCGGTCCCCCTACCTCCCCCCCCTCCAGGATCCCCCCCAGCACCGTTGGTTTCAGCCCCCCCCTCTCCCTCGAGCATGATCCCGAGGGAACCCCCCCTCCGCCTACGCCACCTGCGGCCCCGAAGCCAGCACAGACGCGCCTATCCCTCCTGGCCCGGCGGAGGGGAGAGGCCCTTCCCCGCAGATGGCCAGTACCACTCCAGCTTGTTCGACAGCCAGCACCCCTCTCTCTGGTTCAGACTCCTCATGCTCATCCCCACACCCTAGGGCTGCTCCTAGAGCTCTACCTTTGGAGTTTTACCGAGCAGGACCCTAGGATTATTTGGATGTAGCGGGTATTGGCTCCTTCCCTGCATGCCTAGACATCAGCATCTTCTTCCTCCGAAAGGGGGCGGAGGGTAAGGTGTCCGTCCTTGCCCCCCACCATGGTCCTAGCTATTCCTTCACTATCACCAGTGACGGGAATGAGCAATGGACGAATGAAAACGTTTTGGGAGACGATTCAAGATCAATCCTAGGAGCAGGTGCAGGACTGGATCGGTAGTAAAGCAGCGGAGCTTCTTCAGCAGCAGTGGAAGGAGGGTGACGTTCGTCTGCGATGGCACCACAGCGCCAAATGTTTCCGCCTTTTGGTCATTATTTGACCGCCTCTGGAGTGGGTCTACGCGGAAGGGCTCCGCCCGTGGAGGACCTCAGAGGTAGTGGGCTTCTACAGTATTTCCTTGGCAGAGGCGTCGAGTTGGTTAGAGAGAGCTTACCACCATGGGACGAAGGGCCTCTCCCCCCTGTTGAAGGTTTTAGAGGATGGGTCCGACGATCCGGCCTCTCCTTCGAAACCCTCACAGAAGCGCCTTCGACTGCACACTGGACATCCTCCGACCACCTTGACATCGACTGCAAGCAGACAGCTGTTTGTGGCCCATATCCCCTCTTCATGAGTATACACATTATCTCTTGGAACGTCAACGGGTTCCACTCATCAGGAACCCGCGGCCCCAGGAAGATGGTGCTCAGACAGGAGCTCCAGCCAACCTTGGTGGGAAGGGTAGATGTGCTCCTATTGCAGGAACACAAGCTTTCGGCTTCTCAGACCAGTATTTGTGGGAAGGTCCTCACAGGACGCTCCCACACCTACTGGGAACCTTCGATTGGCGAGTAGGGGAGGAGCGGAGGTGTCTGTACCTCCATCGACGCTTCTCTAGTTTAGCATGTGTGTGGTTTTGGCACCCTGATCCCAGGACGAGCGCTTTGGGTGGGCTTGAATATTGAGGGATCCCGCATCGGCATCCTCAATATCTATGCCCCAACCGACCTCAGACGGAGAGCCGCTTTTTGGAGCTCTTTGACAGACTTATTGCCAGAGATGGATTCTTGGATTGTAGGAGGGGACTTCAATAACCTCGGTATAGCTTAGGCGGAGCAGGCAGATTGGGACTACTACTTGTTCGCTATGGGAGGTCGGGACAGCTGGAGGGAGCCTTCCTTTTGCTGGACAGGGAGTCTGGACTTCTCTTGGGGTTACAGGAGGGAGGGAGGCAGATTTCTGGAGCGGTGGGACCGTTTCTATGTCAGCGATTGGGCACTAGGCAGAGGTGGAGAGTCAAGAGTGGTTCCAGAGACGACCCTCTCTGACCATGCCCCAGTCATCCTAGTCCTGGACTCAGCCTCTCACTCCTTACCTCCACGCTCATGCCGGATCCCAGACTCCATCTACTCCAGAGCAGCGGTTCGCAGCAGGATAGTGGACCTGTGGGAGCAGGATTGGGACCCCATGGGGGATATGGCAGCACAGGTAGCTCAGGCTCTTGCTGAGTCTAGTCTCATCTGTCAGCAGGAGGCGATTCAGGTCAGGCAGCAGTGGTGGGCGAAGGAGAGGGGTCTCAAACGAGATCTCGCCTCGATACAGCGGATGCAACAGTCTTTTCCAGGCTCTAAGGAGCTCAGACAGTAGGAGGTTAGAGCCCGAGCCATGCTAGAGGAGATCACCCAGCGATGCTCAGAGTTCTCGTTTCATGCTTCCAAGTCCTTCTGGGCTACGAAAGGCAACAGGATGTGCAGAGAGTTCTTCAGGACCCATGGCCAGAGGTCAACAGGGGAACAGCTGCGATCTCTTAGAGCGCAGGATGGTAGTGTCAGGATAGATCCAGACGAGGTCCAGGACTTGGCGACAGATTTCTACAGATCCCTGTTCCAGCAGGAGCCCCCAGACCCTCGTGCCCGCCGTTGCAGGGAGGAGGTGTGGAGGTATACACCGTCGCTCGTGCAGCCTAGCATGAGTGATTCCCTTCTCACCCCTTTCACCGTGGCAGAGATGCAGGATGCGGTGAGCGCTATTGATGGGCAGAAATGCCCAGGTGAGGATGGGCTCTTCAGAGCTTTCTTCACCACCTTCTGGGAGCAGGTCCACCAGCCCTTGCTCGCAGCCTTCCAGAATATCTTCTCCAGTGGACAGATGCCAGAGAGCCTTGCGACAGGCTTGATTTGCCTCATCCCCAAAGGGGGGGACCGTCAGGAGATCAGACAGTGGCGCCCTATCACCCTCCTCCCGACTGCCTACAAAATCCTGCCAAGACGATCAGTAGCCGCATCCGCCCCCTGCTACATGACTTGATCCATGACACCCAGACTGGTTTTGTCCAAGATCGCAGCATTTTGAACAACATTTTCACATTCTCAGAGGCGACGGAGTGGGCCCAGCACAGTGGCCAGCACCTTGCCATACTCCTTCTTGACTTTGAGAAGGCGTACGACAGGGTAGACTGGTCCTTCTTGGAAGGTACACTCTCTCGGTTCAGTTTCCCGGACGAGTGGATCAGAGGTATTGCTAGCCTCTACAGGTCGGCCTCCAGCCGGGTTATCATCAGCGGTAGGATGGGGGAGAGATTCACCCTCGAGTGCTCGGTGCGTCAGGGCTGCCCGCTTGCGCCCTACCTCTTCCTATTTTTTGCGGAGGCCATGACTCACTTCCTACGAGCCCGTACCACTGGTCTTCGAGGGATGTGCCTCCCTATTCGGGACGATGCAGAACTTCTGGACTCCGAGTATGCAGACGACACAGCCCTATATGTGTAGGATGATATCGAGTCACTGGAGCGAGTGAGACTGTCCCTAGAGGTTTTTTGCCTAGCCGCTGGGGCGAAAATCAACTAGCATAAGTCAGTTGGTTTTCTTACGGATCCGAAAGCCAGCTCACAGTGGGGTATTTTCCTGGGGTTTCACTGGATCCCTAGAGGACAGACGACACGTTACCTGGGATTCCAGGTAGGCCTGGATATCACGCCGGCTCAGCAGTTCTTACCGGTCCTAGTCTCCATACGACGGAAGCTAGCCTTCTGGAGCACGGCTCGGCTATCCTTGGCAGGCAGGGCCCTTGTGGTCAACCAGGTCCTTCTTGCCACCGCTTGGTACGTGGCCTCTTGCTGGTGTTTCTCAAGATCGTGTGTAGCCCAGCTGAGGAGACTGGTGCGGAACTTCCTTTGGTCTGGCTCAGATGGTTCCGGCACCACCAGAGCCCGGGTCGCCTGGCAGACAGTCATTCTTCCCCAGACAGAGGGCGGCCTTGGCATCATAGATCCAGAACTCCAAAGTCAGGAATTACTTGGAAAGTTAGTCATCCGCGGTCTGACCCCATGAGGGCACACGTGGAAGCTCTTGCTTCAGCATGGTCTCAGCGCGTGTACCCCCCAGAGAGGGGGTGATTGGCAGCCGTCTATCCGGTGGATTTTCACTTCTGCCCCACTGACTCAGCCCTATTCCCCCTTCCTCCGTAGCCTCGTCTCGGTCTGGAGGAAGTTGCAACACAGCCTCTCCCAGGTTCCCCCTAGCTGTCGAGAGGAGATAGACAGACAGCCCCTGATCTCGAGCAGCCAGGTGACAGATGATACAGGTCGCCAGCTTGGAGAGAGATCCCATATCCCTTGGGCGCTCTGGGCCCGCGCGCTCGCTCCGGGTTTGGAGGGACGTCTATAGCCAACTGAGCCCAGGCGAGCTGGCAGCAGCAGTAGGTACGGCACGTGGGATCCAGGCTCGACGAGCGGAGATCGATGGTGCCATTCCTGCAGGTGGAGGATTCCTATGGTCACCAGACAGCTCCTCCCGGGAGATGAGAGGTGGCTAGGGCAATTCACACCCCGTGGCATTCCTTTGGTGGTTGCACGCCTCTTCTCGGACTCCTCGATTCACTTCTTCTCCGTCGCCGATGATAGCCGTCTCCAGAGCAGAGAGGCCGTGATCGACCCCCAGCTTCCCTGGCAGCGCCTTCGCATCATAGGGCTGCAAAGGAAAACGTGGCATATAGACCCCTTGATTATGCAGGACAGATAGAACGTTGGAGGCTATCTGTGAATGTGGTCCGTCAGCCTCCTGGCGATGAGCTCGGCATCGGACAAGGGCCACTGTAACCCCTATAGATCATGCTCCGGTCCTGAACATGGATGGGATGTCTCCAAGCGTGATATGTGCGTCCGCCCTTTGCCGAGTGTGTCGTGTCGTTGGCTCTAGACCTCTACCTTGCCAACCACCTGTGATCATGTGGTCTATGTGATCTAGCTAGAAGAACTCCGTAAGCATACCTTGAGATGAGCCTATCTGGGCTTTCTGACCTTGTCTCAGCAAGCGCTCTGTGTGCCTAACTACCTCATGGACGAAGGTAGATAGGCATCTCTGATCTGGATAGGAAAGGAAACGAGAGAGGAGTTCGAAGCCACTCTGAACAGGCAGTGATAGCGGCCTCATATCTCATAGTATACAGGGCATCTGAAGATGAAGTGCTCCTTGACTCAATCTCATGTCAATCACACAAGATGCAGATGCGACTCTCTCTAGGTACTCCCTTAGCTCATCCACTCTTAATGCGGAGTCGATGCGATGAAACACATATATGTCCAATAGAGACCCTCAATGAGTGTGGGAGGTGGATCCGGATAGACCCTGGGGGATCAATGAAGCCCTCCTGGGAGATGTGCAAGCAGTGATCCCTGTAGAAGCTGAGCTTCACTGGAAGCTCACTCAATGCCAACCAGCCCCTAAATGTATGTAGGAGTAGAAGGTCCTCGCATATGACCTGGTTGACCTCATGATATCCGAGTGGAGAGATGGCGCCTCAATGCTGTATTGGAAGGGGGGTAACATGTACATGTGGAGTCCCAATCTCTCAAGCCACCTGCATTTGCGTGCATACCAACATCTCTAATCACCCTCAACTACTAGGGCCATAGAAGAGAATAGTGCTAGCCATGGTTGTTTACGTCGCCCTGAGGTGCAGGAACTCATTGCTTACTGTGTATCATCTGCAACCGCATGAGAACTTGGAGTTGCTCTACCCTAGCCAAGCCTGCATCCGAGAGATCCAGCCCCCAACAAGGGCTGCCATACATGCCTGCTAGCTGGACCAAGGAGACGAAAAGAAGAGCTTTGGTCTGAGGTTCCTGGAAATGCGTCTTCTAACCGGGCTAATAAAGTATACCTTTTGCTCCAAGCGCGCCTGCATCACCGGTCTCATCATGAAAATAGGGCCAGAGAAGAGAACAACTAAATAAATGTATGATAAAAGGTCATCCATTGCAAGTGGATAGCTCTCTGTGCATATTTGCTCGGGATGTGTTGAAGACCATAACTTTGGTCTTACCAAGGTTGACCCTCAAAGTGTGACTCACAGAACTCCTGTAATGCATCTAGGTGTCTCTGGAGGCCCTCTACAGAAGAAGATAATAGCACCACATCATCTGTGTATAATAGGATATGAATCAACAAACCAACAAGCGAGTATCCAGACCCCCCCAGTGTCTCCATAAAAGTCTTGAGCTTCTCTATGTAGAGGCCAAACAGGGTTGGTGACAGTAGGCAACCTTGTTTGACCCCAATGGTGCTCATGATCTCCTTTGTCCTCCAGCTCCTATCTGAACTCTACTAGAGACCCTCTCATAGAGTGCCATAACAGCCCATATAATCTCCTGGTCGTAACCCAGCTCCTGTCTAATAAGGCAAGCCCTCGGTACTGTGTCAAAGGCTTTGCAGACAGACCCTTTGTCTCCGTGCTCTGGCCTCCTGGATGACATTCCTGAGTGTAAATATCTGATTATGAAGCTTCAATACCATGTCCTTGACACCACCCTTGGTGAAAATAGTGCAGGAAGGACGAGGTGAGTATGAGAGGTTAGGAGCAGGTTGGTGGGGAATGTCATACAGCTTGTGTGCATAGGTGTGCCAGATCTGGGTGTCCATGAGGGGTGATGGGGATTGCCGCAAAGAGAGAGAGAGAGAGAGAGAGAGAGAGAAGAAGAAGAAGAAGAATGTATTATCGTCCTCTGGGGGCTGAGAAACCGACCCATAGGACCCATAAGCACAACAATACAAGTGTCTCCTTCCTTTTGTGGAAGGGAATAAGAGAGCAACTATTCTGAGACAGATTGTGTGATACAATATTCACGATATTTGAGAGTCTTGGCAATAAAATTACCTAGAGTGGCTAGATGGGTATGTGAAAGCTAGCTTGCGAGGGTGTTGTGCTCCTTTGTAATATTGTTAAAGTCCTTCCTTATGTGGGCATACCGTGGGCATGTAAGGAGGACATGTGCCTCTGTCTCTACTTGTCCTTGGTCACACAACTTACAAAATCTTTGTTCCCTTGAGACATCCCCCCAAGCTCCTTTCTCTACCTCCAGAGTGTGTGTGATTGGGTACGGATGAGTGCAATGCTTCTCCTTGCATTTGCAGGTGTGGGCATACCGTGGGCATGTAAGGAGGACATGTGCCTTTGTCTCTACTTGTCCTTGGTCACACAACTTACAAAATCTTTGTTCCCTTGAGACATCCCCCCAAGCTCCTTTCTCTACCTCCAGAGTGTGTGATCGGGTATGGATGAGTGCAATGCTTCTCCTTGCATTTGCAGGTATGGGCATAGTTATGTATTTTTGTGCGTTTTCTTCTTCTTGAGAGTAAGTGTCCCAATAGATGGGATTGATATGTGTACAGTAGTACTCATACTTGGCCCTTTTTTCAGCTAATTGCCATTTTTGCTGCAATACTCCCAACAAAGCTTTATGGAATGCCTTCTCATCCATTTCCCCGGATGACATCTCTAGGTAGGATGTTACTTTCCATCTTTGGAACCATCCCTTGATGTCTTGCCACCAACCAGATGCTAGCATCTTGCTTTTGTTTGTTTTTTGAGGTCTTTTACTTGCTTCCCATGCTTTCATAGGTAGTCTCTGTGGCTTCATGGTCTTGACCTTCTTTATGTATTTGAAAACCCTTTCCAATGCTCGCAGCTCAATGGGCCTTGTACCAGTCTCAATAAGCATGATTGAGTATGGTGTGGTAATTTTGACTCCCAAATGTCTTCTTATAAACAATTTCTGCATTTTTTCAATATCATTCCATTTTGATGCTGAAATGCTACCTCCCCATACTTATGCTGCATATAGCACTGTTTGCACCACATATGCATCAAATAGAATCCGTTTGATGCTCCATCTCCTAGTGTCACTATTTCTGCAATCATTTTCAAAATGATAATATTTCCCCCACCCGGCATCAATCCTTCTGTGAACACAAACATTCCATCTATGATTTGCTGGCACATCTATTCCCAAGTATTTGAATGTATTTACCCTCTCAGTTTCCTGCTCATTGTACATAATACTTGGGGTACAAGAGAGAGAAAGAGAGAGATACAAAAAAATACAGACATATAAGTATGTATATATGTTTGTGATACATATACATGTATGTATGCACATGTGTATGTGTGCGCATGCGCATATGTATACGTGCTATGTGCTATGCATAATTATAGTTTATTATTTATTTACATTTATAGATCTGTATCATATATTCCAAGTTCCTTTCTTGGACTGCAAGCATGCTCTTTTCCAAACTTTTCTTGGAGTCGAAGCCGGAAGACATGGTGGACAGTAAAGGGAAGGTACTCATGGCAGTAGACAGAGAGGAGCTTGAAGCTTGGGAAGAAAGAGATGCCCATGCCCTGGCAATAATCATAGGGACTACGGCGGACTCCGTTCTTCCGCATATCCAGCTGGCCGAGACGTCAGTTGAGGCGTGGGCCACACTGAAAGATCTGTACGAGACTGATAATACCTCCCGGATTGTGCTTCTTCAGCATCAACTCTACAATCTTGATATGGAAGAAGGCGATACGGTACATAGCCATTTGACGAAGGTCAAGGTGGTGCGGGATCAGCTGGCAGCAATTGGAAACACTTTTGGAACACATGCCTAAGTAAGATATAGCTTTCGAAATAAACACTGTGATTCTTCTGCTTCACTGTTTTTCATTGCTGCAAGAACAAACAAGTCTGTATGGATCTACATGGCTTACTTTTTTGCACTCGATGTGCCTGTAGGCTGTAAACTGCCTCATTCGGCAAATCACAGCCTGCACAGGAGAGGTGACATCTTTATAGTGTACTTGCATTAATGGATGTCGTGCATGCTATATAGCTGTAAGGACATCCATGACAATAATCTGCTCTCCCCTTAAATTAATTCTATGTTGTTGTCAATTTTTTCTTGCCATCCACTACATGCACTTATGCGTACAAATGTTGAGCATGCTAGTAAAACTGTACAGACTGCCACGAAGCACGCTCGCTGCTTGACAAATTGAGTTCAGCATCAACTCTATGCTTTGCGCTTACTCTACGAAAATCTTCTTCCCAATTTACTCAATAGACGCTGCTCCAAGGTTTCTCAAACCTCTAGGTAACGTGTGTCATTAGATGGCACGGGTCTTTGTGATGGATCATGGAATAACATAACCTCTTTCATGATGAAGGTAAAGAACTAGGCTTTCGTAATTGGGGTTTGCCTCCATTTGCTCTTGCAACGCAAATCCTCACAAGAGTGTCTCACAGATTCTATTCTGAAGGTAGCCTTTAGAGGATTTATTACAGGTGTAAAGGAGAGTGGCTCTGAATATATATGTAGGTCAGAGAGCTCGGCAATACAGGGAATGCAAGTGGGCAAAACTGAAAGTAGAACATTGAGAGAGTTAAATTCCCAAAGCCAGAAAATGACAGTGTGAACAAAATCCAGGGTTGTCTCAAACCCTAAATGTGAAGGATGATATGCTGGCACAGAGCATATGAGCATTTCACAATAAAAGAGCTACATGCATGCATATCAAATGAAATTTCTCTACAAGCACCATCCATATATAGACGCTAAGCATTACATCTATTTTTCCCCAAAGGCAAAAAGGTAAACTTCTATTAGGTAAGACCAAAACACATAGATATAGTTTAAAGCCCTGTAAAGCCCTCATACAAAATCATGCAGAAACGAAAGGAGGCTGTCATAATCGATCAAGAGAGTGGAAGTGCCATGAAGGCCATGTGGCTGTATATAAGAAGGACAAACCATAGTCATGCTCTCTCATAAAGGAAGCTTTCTTTAACATCGCAATGCATGAGAAGCCTTGAATCATGCGCCAAGTGGCCATGAGGGTGTGTATAATATCCTGTGTTTGATGCTGGGCACCCTGGACTTTGTGGAGACACAGGAACCACCGAGTCTTTCGAGAACCTACTTCTTCCATGTTCTACTATTTCCAGATGTCACTCAGGCAATCCTTTTATGATTTACCTGTCTGTTGGTCAAATAGATTATACTGTCTACTTGTCTTACAATGAAGTTTTCTGAGCTTGCACTTGCTGATCTCTACTTTAGAGACAGCTTCTTTTAATATAAATATATATGGATTTCACTAGAGAAAAAAGTGTATAATATCATGCCTGATCACTGAAAGTGGCCGAGAGGCATAAGTCTGAGTCCCATCTAAGGCCTCTGTGCACCTAGATCTCCAAATCTGTCATGCAGTAAAACTGGCAAAGGTCTCTCAAGCCAAGTCTATAGAAGGCGATTGAGGTCTGTGCAAAGATAAAGGAGCTGCATCTAAAGTGATAAGCTAAGGGACTTCTCTTGACAATAAGAATGGACCTGTCCAAATGAGAGTGCCTCCTTTATTCTCATAAAGAAGGATAAGCTATCGGAAAGTTCCATGTGCTCAAGTATGTAGATTCTTCCCCTAAAGGCCTAGGTACTACAGTGAATGATGTGGACTCTGGTTATCCTTTGCCAAAGGAGATTTACCTCCTGCAGAGTAGGGCAATCTTTAGATATATAACAAATACTAAAGAGGTTAAAGCATAGTCACTCCTTTATGGCCTTTCTATAGTAGGCAGAAGGCAAAAGAAATCTCTTACCAGCAATGCCTTCTTAGAGTTTTCGTTCAGAAGGCAAGAAAGCGTAACTCTTGGTTCAAGGCAAACCCCTATTTCTTTCATTTAGTAATGCCAGATGTAGAATGGAGGTCATTCAAAAGGCCCTTTGGAAATGGAGGTCTCTGTTTTCAAAAAAGGGAGTTGGCCATGAGAAACTCAAATCTTCTTGAAAGAGGTCAGAAGGAAAGATGCTCTGGCCTGTACATAAACATACACACATCTAGAAAAACTGATCTCAGAATTTGAGTCAAAGCAGATGAAGGAATGGCTACAGCACGAAGGGAGTTGATTGAACATACGAGAATGTGAAATGATACAGACAATGCAAGTGGACACAAAATTAAGTGATCCACAATAGAATGTTTCAGACTCAGCAAGAGAAATAACATTTATGAGGAAGCATGTATTCATGTCAATTTAAACCAAAAGAAACAATGGAGAATCCACACAAATCACAAAGGTCATACTATTCCAATTATTGAAGTGTAGGCACTATACTATGTAATTATAGCTGAGTGTACAAATAATATATTGTACTGTGATGATACATTCAAATCTGCTCACGATTCAAGGATTCTGATAACTTCTAGGAATTTTACCTTACTTGGAGAGCCAATTTTCCACAGTTGAAGTTGCGTACCTTGTTGATTGTTGCTTTCAGAAACCATATATCATAACTCAAAAGATCAGTGCAGGCTTGCTACAAAGTTAGGTTTTTCCCCTTGACACAAGTATTCATCGCATGTGCTAGATGTTCCCCATTCATTGCGCATTCTCATGATGTCTATTGAGAAAGTGGAGCCGGAGCTACCAATAAATGTGCTTGACATTGCACAAATTGTCTTATCCAGCATTGCAGTCACCTGTAACATGCCAGTGCTATTTTGTGTGAGACTCCCTGCTGCATAACACAAAAGAGGGCATGTGATGGGTGAAAGGAAAAAGAAGTATGCATATGTGTTGAAGAGGACCATCTCTTTGCAGAAGATGCAATTAATCACACAATTATCTGGGCAAAAGCATGCTCATAGAGAGGCAATCAACATAGGATTGCACCTCACCAACTGGCAAATACATGCAGACTGCTGTCACTAATATCCACGTCCCATTGGAATCATTTATTTAGAAAAACAGAGAAATCAAAAGCTTATAGACTAGGATTGAGTATATTTGCTTTAAAAAGGGAAAGGTAAATTTAGTAATCGTGCATTTCCTTTGACAATGAGCTCATATAACTGTCAACTTCCCCACATATAAGGTAGACTTTGTGTACAAAACTTTGTGCAAACACACCACGTGGCTATTGGCTATCTGAAGGTCTGAATTAAGAAGGTCTGAAGGTCTGAATTACTGGCATGCCCACGAGATGTTGCAGAGGCTTACCATGGATTTTCGTGAATACTTTTGACTTTCACCTCCATTCCTCATGAAACTGGCCTTACACACACATGCACAAATAGAATCAGAAATGCATAGAAATGAGTTACTGGATAGCATAAAGAACAATCACTGGCTAAAGGCTAACCTGAAGTTGGACTGAAAAGCAGCAATTGAAGGCTTAGCACACACCACATACAATGAACCATACAAGCTAAACCTTAAGATGAGCAGGTGAGGACCTGAGGGAGTATCCACTTGAAGCTTAGTGAATGAGCTAGGTTTCAGCTCCCCCTATGTGACATTGTCACAGTATATATCTAGATGAATCCAGGAACATGCCCAAACTCATCCTCTAAAAACACAACACATAGTGCAATTTCAATCTCATGATAGTCACTCATAAGGCATTGTGACAGTATGCCCAAACAAAACACATCAAATCACATGCAAGGGGGAAAGGTCTTATCTGATTGGTGAGACCTAGAGTGTGTCGAGTGGTGGATGCACATCTACGAGACGTGACTAATACTGGCCAATAAAATAAAAGAAAACTAGCCATTCCAACGATATAAAGGCATGTACCTCCCACTCACATTTCCACCTGTCTAACCGTCAGTCTTGAGCAGCTGTGTCATGTCCGGGCACCCTTACTAAGACCACTGAAAAATGATCCGAAGTGGAGACCCCTGGGGTAATGCAAATAGTTTTATCTCTATCAATGCCCAATTGTTAACATGACATTTGTCCACACGTGCATGGATGAGCATCTAACATCTCCTATTCAACCAAGAAAGTAGGAGCAAGGAAGGCATAGCATGAAAAGCGTCATCTATCCAAGAGTCTCTACCACTAAACCGACAAAGGAGAGTTCCCCAAGCTGCTTTGTCAAGAGAGTGAAGGCCTCCTTGTCTTCTTTTTTATCTAAGGGTAACTCCATCGTGTTGAAGTCTCTAACAACCACCCATTGTTTTCAAGGGGCAGCAGGGGAAAGGGTTGCATTGAGGCATCCTATCCAAAGGAGATGCCCGATGGAGTCTTCTTGGGCCTTTTCTTCTTTAGGCAATCTCTAGCAGAGTGACTAAAGAGTTAACAAATCCAACATTCAAGCATAATGTGATCATCGGAGATATTAGGGTCAGCAATAATGACCCCAAGTCTTGAGACCCCTTCAGCCCTAATTGTCTTTGCTGTGCAAATGAAGGCAAATCAAGGAGAGAGAAACTGGGCCTTTCTCATGCAATATTTGATAACTCAATCAACTCCTTATCAAAGAAGTATTTACTTAGTTTTTCATATAATGAGCTTTCTCTTAGCTTCTTTAAAACTTTTCTAAAATGAATCTCATATTCTTTTTCATTCTTTGGGTAGATCAAGAATACCATCCAAAAAAACAAGAACAAATATTATTAAGTAGATGAATGTGACATATTAGTCAAACCAAAAAGTAGGACCGCCCACTCATAATGCCCATAGTGAATTCTGAAGGTAGTCTTAAATAATCCTCTTATTATATTCGAATCTGGTGATACCAAATCCAAGATCTATCTTAGAGAATACTTTAGCTATAATAGCTCATCCATCCGAGTGTAACATGCAATTGTTATCTGATCATATAATGTGCAGCAAGAACTTCTTTAAACCTTTTGCGAGGCGTATGCATTGATAAGACAAAAAAAGCAGTGGAAAGATGCACTTTGTAGATAAGGCAAGGTAGACACTTGCACATACACATAGGGTAGTGATGGGGGGTTAGCCACAGAGAAGCCATGTTTTTAAGAAATTGGAACCCTACTGATGTAAATTTTGTGAGTAACATATATATTTTTGCACGGAAGTGATGAAGAAATGCAATGTGCATGTACCAAGGGTACCCCGAGCAAGTATCCAGTGTGCATGTGTGGTTACAAGATGATATGTGTTTTTCATGCTTGTTCTCGAAGTCATATGTTATGATGGCATGAGTGCTTCATGTATTCGGGATGTCATGTAATTTTGTGGGTGTCAGGGTTGGGTGGATTATGTGGTTGGTCTGTGAGTAATCGGGCATTAAATGTTGGCAATGATGTGTGAGCCTAAGGTTGGAATCATGTGCAATTAATGTCTGGTGTACAATTTGAGGAAAACATTGGAGAGTGGTAAATTCATACTGGTGACATAACTGGATCAAGGATAAGGTGGTTGGATTCATCTGGAACCAACAACGTGGGCATATACCTAGATGAATCCAAGAACAATCCCAAACTCATCCTCTAAAAACACAACATAGTGCAGTTCCAATCCCACGATAGCCACTCATAAGATTGAAAACCATAAACTCCATCATGCACAGCAGGGACTAGCTACTATGACATCCCCACTGATGTCATCAGTGCCCAACAGTGGGTGTAGACCATAGTATAAAAGTATGCTCTCACACATACAAATCCACACACCCACACATACTTGAGCATCCATTTATACAAAGTCTTCGTATTGAGTTTCTGTCGGCACTCCGGAGGTGAAGGGCAAATGCAGCCATGACGAAGGCTAGCACTAAAGGAGAAGGCTAATCAAAAAGTAGTCCAAATCTCTTCATTCAAGCTACAACTGCTTGTGAAGTCTAAACGATTTCAATTTAGTCTCTCCCAAACGAGCATCTAAATCTAAATCTAGCTGATAGGGCAACGCATGAAGTTATGTGGGCTGGCTCTACGTGCTTATGGAAAGAGGATTGACGATGGTAAGTGGGGGTGCTAAGAGAGACTGCCAGAAAAGGGTTGAATGCTGGAAGAGAAAGACGACAAGCTGCACATAAGAGATTGAGGGACTGCGTGGTGTGCTTGACGCATGCTGGAGCACACTCTGCTGGACGATCTCATTGGATGGAGCTTGGCTGGAGGTGATAGGTGCTCTTCGTAGAGATTGTGTGGAGATACTTGCTCGCTGACAGATCGATACACTTCTGTTCCTCCTGAATTATGATGTGGAAAGGCTGAACCGAGCAAGGGAGGGCCGATTTACAGAGGAGTGTAGCTGATACTTGACATACTGGTTGCTGCGTTGATCGTAGAGAAAGGTTCTAAAGGAACTGAACCTTCTTCAACATGATGCTAGGAAATGCTGACGGGCAGTTGAATTCTGTGGGCAGAGAAACTCGTAGTGCTCAGAATACATTGTCTGGGGTGGCATTGTGGCTTACTGGTGTTGACAGCCAGAAGAAGGCACCTTTTGCACATGCGTACAGCAATTGATTTGTCTTGGGCTGTGTGACTGAGATTGAGGAAGAGAACCAGGTCTGTTATTTTCAGATTTGTTACAAGGCTGAGGTAGATGGTGCGATCTGAAAAGGACTGATTCATGGGTACTGCCAGAGAATTTTCAGATTATGTCTACGTGATACTCGTATACTTTTGTCACTTGTATGGAAGCTTGACCTGATTTCTAGTTTTGGTATTTTGTTTTTGTCGTTTATTGTGAGAGTTGTTTCGAGTCTCTGCACCTAGATACTTGCTTGGGGTAGTGGTACAAATGCTCCGTCTTCTTCGAAGGGAGTCCACTTGCTTATGATCCCAACTGTTCTTGTGTGGTGGAAGATGAGCAATGTATCTGTCTTTGGAATGAGATGCATCTATGGTTGATGTGGTAGTTTTTTCTGAGGATTTTCACTTGGGGCATCATGCAATTCGGAAGCATAATTTTGAAGTTTGATAAATCTATCCCAATATTCGTTTACTGTCATCTAGCCTTGTTTTAATTCAAGAAAGACCATCTTCTTATTCATTTTAAATTCAGATGGGAATTGCTTTTCCTCTGCATTCTTCTTAATGTCGTCCACTTAATCAGCTCTGTTTTGTTTGCAACAGCCTTCTTACACCATAGTTTTGCCGGTTCTTTAAGTTGAAGGATTGCTCCCTCAGCAACAACATCAAACTCTCTTAAGACAAAGTAGTATCTTCTCTGCGAGCTTCATGGTCCCTCCTTTCATTTTGTTCCTTTCTAGGATATTCTTCCCATGATTTGTTTCAATCGGTGGATTGACTCTTTAAAGGTCCACCTATCCCCTACCCACAGTATTCCGATTTGCCAACCTTTTCATAGGGATCTGAGATCATTCACCCTCTTTGCTAATATTTCGTCAGCATGTAGCACCTTGAGAGCCTATGACTGCTCCTTTTCATCATGTCCCAAGTACTCACGTTCTCTTGCCCTTTCATCTTTCCAAATTTAATTATTCCTGAATTTGAGAAAACCAAATTTCAAAAGCAGTATTGGATGCTGCACGGGAGGAGTAGAGGCTGAAACTGTTGGAAAAGACATCTCCCATCTGTAAGCCCCTATATGAGGAGACCATGGTGGAGGTATTTAGGAGGCTGCCACATGGGCAGCATATTGGCCGCCATGTGGGAATGAGGTAGGAGAGAGTGGGACTATGGACTCCTTTTGCATTGTGTCCTTTTTTGGACAGAAATATATTTTGTTGGTTCTATATCTCTGTTGGAGCATTGTCTATTTACTGGCTTACAGGTCTGTGTTCACTACACAAGTAAAGAAGTTTTGGATTCCATAGTTAAACACTTTTGTGTGAATTCCTGGGCGCTCTATCAGCCTTCCGCAGTGGGTACCGCGTGTTGTCATTTCAAATAGAAACTGGGGAAACAGAGGCAGATTAGAGGTGGACAAGGGCGCAAGGAAGAGGAAGGTAACGGGAGGAGCAGCACGTCGAGGAGGAAGCTTTGGCAGGATTTATTGCTTACTTCCATCTATGTGGGTACTGTGAAAGCATATCATTGTGGATACAGATGTACATGCCTGACGCATATAGTTTTACTCATGTCAGGATCGACATGGAGTTACCACCTTTATTACCTCTGTCACTAAAGGCCAGTTGGTATATGAGTGTTATCACTAAAGGAAGCCACAAAATTAAATATGACTTGATTAATATGCACAGAAAAACATGAAGAAGACGAGAATTACCCTTCTCGGTAGATGTGTACCCAAAGCATGGCAGACATCACTATTACAATGTTAAAGTTCAACAGCAAAAAATGTAGAATCAGATCCGCACTATTTGAGGTGGTCATTCTGACCTCTTTGTCACTAAGCAGCCCATGTCTCTGGAGTGGAGAGTCCCACTTTTCTCCCCTATCATGGTCGGGCCTTTGAACCAAAGGGATCCTCACATTGTTTTGGATAAGTAAACTCTGCAGCAAGCTTATTTCGCTCTCTTTGGCATCTGTTGACAGGTAAATCACAGGAACTTCCAATGAACGGACATTTTGTAATATGCACTCAGCTGCCTGAGGAATCGGGTAGAAGAAACAATTGTAACCCTTCTTGCTGTTCTCATTGCTGAGCAAGCATAAACAGAGTGTTAACTCTCTCTCTCTCTCTCTCTCTCTCTCTCTCTCACACACACACACACACACACAGAGAAGGGGACCAAAATTTACTTGGATGACATCCTCATTCCTTTACAACAGGAGCACAGACGGCAGGGAATGGTACATGAAATGGCAGCAAGAAAAGCAGGAAAATGGGCCACTTACACCGATGGTACAGTGATAATCCGGGAAAGAGTAAACAGTGGGGAGAAAGAAGGGGGGGAAATTATGACAGTGTCGGGCCCATGGGATGTATACACAAAGCAAGCTGAAAATGGTTGTGTGGAATTGTGATGGCACCCTTTGGTCTGATCCGGGGGGTTTCTTGGAGACATACACAAATAGAGACATTATCTTCTACACCGAGACACATGAGAGCCCAGAGAGAGGCCTGCCCACAATGATGGGATATAATGGGAGTCTGCCTATAGGAAGGAGATGAGGAGAGACAGTGGCGTACGGGGTTCTAGAGGTGTAGCCGCCCTATTCAAATCACACCTGAGGCCTTTCATTTCCGTGGTATAGAGAGAGGAGCATGCATGACACATGTGGATATGAGCCCGATTATTGGAGGCACGACCGATCTTCATAGCGGTGTGCTACTTCCCCTCAGATACATCATCCTATGCAATGAGGTCACTACAAAGGGGCATAGTCCATATGAGACAATATATGATAGGCAAAGAGATATCCTCCTTCTCGGTGACTTGAATGCACGCAAAGGAGACAGGCAGGTGGGTTTGCTAGACTTTGACTCTGACTCCCTCACAGTTCCGGAGTTAGACCTAGCACAGCTTGGGATTGTGAGACACTCAACAGATGCACCTCATGTGACAAGATACGGAGTGAATCTAACATTAGAAAAGCTCCCTTGAGTCCCGCCCTCTCTCCCTCCACTTAGTCCCGCCTCGCCCCTTGTCTCCCTCTCCTCTCCCTTCTCACCCCGTCTCCCTCTTTCAAGAGATGTGAGCAGGAAAACCTATGTTTTCTGGCACACCGTGCCTCTTGTTTGGGAAGCGGTTAGTTTCTCCTAGCCTTAGCAACCAATCTGGGCCATCGCACCTCTTTTGGATCAAAGGGGTCTCTTAATATTTGGGTCTACTAGACCGTGCTTTGGTCTCACGGGTAATTAAAAAAGGTCAATCCTCTCTCTCTCTCTCTCTCTCTCTCTCTGCGCGTTACTGCAATGTGACAATCCCTCAGATATTGTACTGCAAATCATACCGCTATTTATAATTACCAGAATGTCAAAAACCCATATCTTCTGAAATGCAAAGCCAAGAAATTCCTGCCCAGATACGTCTGAATAAATCGCTCCGCTGTAGCAACGATGAAGTCGTGTGGCTGGAGAATAGTTTTGCACGTGTGAGCAAGAGGCCCACCTACTTGATTTACCCATTCCGCTTCCACGTCTGCATAAAATACATCTCCAATTCCAATCACTTCATCTTCACAAGTAAATTTCTCCAAAATTTCTGCAGCTGGAGGATGAGAGGGAATATTTGCTTCGCCTGGCCAAACGTCCTCCTTTTTACCCCATGATATTCCCAATTTTTTCAACTTTTCCTCGTGCTCTGAATCTAAGTAGCAACCGTCCATATAACACAGGAAGCGATCAACATGAAGATGTCCGTGACGACGATCCTTGAAGTCGTCAAATGTGATTAGAGTGTGATTTCCACCCAAACAGTTTTGAATGTGTGATATGTTCAGCATTCTCTCATAACTGTAATCTACCTTGGGACTGGGCAGAATGAGTGTGCGTCCAAGTAGCGCAGCAATAAACATATGCTTCTCAATGCAAATCAAGTGATTTGAGAACTGCCCAGATGTGCATACAGCAAGGAGATATTTGTTGGATTTCGGCTTCCACGCGAGGCCCTCCTTCACTTTGTACTTTGTGGTCGCAACTGCACGGCAGTTGTGTGTATCACTCGACCCAATGCCGACGTTCTGATATGATGATAGCAATACTTGTTGGACCTCCTTATTCAACGTGATTTGGGACAGAATCTCACCCCGCAAGGCTTCTCCTTCGCTCGAATTGGAGGTAGCGTTCCAAAGACGAAGCAGGCCTGCGGCTTGTTGCTGAAGTAAAGCTAAGGATCGCTGTTCCGCCGCTATTCTTTCTGTTTGCTTCAGACCAGACCAGCTGGAAGCTGAAAATTTGAACCATCCGGAGGAATTCAAAGTTACGTAGATGATAAACAAACTGAGAAGCAGGACAGGGAGGAAGAGCAAGCGGCGAGTCTCCATAGATTAAGAGGGGGCTACAGACATGGATATGCAGAGAGTGACAAACTAGGCTCAGATGTTGGAGCGCACTGAGTGGTGTTGCTCATATGAGTAGAGGAGAGTACTCTCTATGAGAGTGTTACTCTCTTTGGTATCACCGTTATCAAAAGCAGTGCCCTTTTTGGAGAACTAGAACCGGGCAGTAGTGAACGGTGTCAGGCTGGGTGGGCAGAATCTCGTTCTAAGCCACTCTGCTGCCTGGGTTTTATAGTGTGCCCCTTGGCTCAACAAGAGGGCATAAAGGGGGTTTGGTTCCACTATGCTGCTTGCCTAAAAACCGTCCTTTAGTGTAATTTGAACCTGTAAAAATGGAAAACCCCGCCTTAAGTGGTGAGAAGAAGGTTATTTAAAAGGATAAAATTTTATGCTTTACGGGTATTTGAAAGATATAACTTGAAAATCAAGGTTAGATTTATAAATAGTCTTTGGAATACCGGTTCATGTTGCCTAACGACTTTACAAACTAAAGGTTGTATTTACTTTTATTATTATTATATATATTAATAACAGTTTAAACAAATTTGTCCATGTGGCTTGCATGATACTCGTTGATCAAATGGATCAAATTTCAATCATCACCGTTGATTGCTAATCAGATGTGTGGTTCTAGTTTTAGGTCTCTTTTCCAAGTTCCAATGTCTTCTTTCTCAAAATGTGGAGTGTGGACTGTGGAGTCTGCTCATGCTGTCACATCGATTCTCTATGCCCATTGCCTACTAGCCTTTGCTTCTAAGTTCTGGAATCTGAGTAGTGATTCCTTAGTACTTACTCATGACTCGTGAGCTTGTCTACGTCAAGTTTCAATCTTCGAAGAAAGCCCTTTCAAGTTTCAAAGCTCAAGTTGGAGATTCGACTGTGGACAAGTCTTGACTCTTGGGTCATCAGCTCAACTTTCAAGGCTCAAGCATCAAACCAAGCCCTGAGGAGGACCCGTCATGCAAGTTTTTGCTACTTTCAAGTTTTAATTTGAACTTTGAAGCATTTTGCATTGATGATTGTGAGTCATGAAGGCCTAGCGTAGTGTTCGAGTCCAGACTCCACGGCTGAGGGCTGCGTTGAGCTTCCAACTCACCCAAAAGCTTCAAATTGGTTGTAATCTTCCACTCCAATTGGAACCAAACTCCAGAGTCCACGGCTCCTTTTAGTCGTGTTCCTCTTTGCATGTTATCATTTAAGAAGAAGAAGAGAAGAAGAGTGGCGGTTGAGAAGCTGAAGGAACAGATCGCAATTTGGCGATCCATTATCCTCCTGGCCCCTGGGCCTGCAAGCCGCATCGCCTCAAGGGCCAATTGCCTATCCATCGCAATCCTTCACCCCACAAATTTCTGTGCATATCTGCCCATTGTGCGAAGACGTTGTGAGGATGAGGGTTCATCACAAACTGGATTGTTTGCACAGATGAACTAGATTGTTTGTAGAAAGTTTTCACCTTCTCTGTGTGTGTGCTACTATGGTGCAGTCTTCCTTTTCAGCTTTCTTTGTGCTACCTGTTGGTGCTAGTGCCATGCCTCATCTCGTGCCTCCATCTCAGCACTCGCTCATGTGCACTGTGCTCCATACAAGTATCGTGATTCGCATGAAATCATGAGGAGGGCTTCGAAGTCCATAGATGGTTGTAAACTGCAGAATCTTGATTTTAGAGGGTCCAACAATCCAACGTTGAACGTAAGCCGCTGTTGTTTTGCCATCGCGATTCGCCAAGTTCCAACGCTTGGATTGTATTTTCCATCGTGCCCATTGTTTTGCCATCCCCAATGCCTTTCTCAAAACCAAGCACCCCAAAAACTCCATTGTGATCTATGGGAGGCCTCATGTCTGCCATTTTGCACAGCCCAACCCAGATAGAAGATCAGAAGATCAGGGTCAAGGGGTGGTGGGAGAAGTCCCAAGGATTTCAAAAAGGTTGTACAATTTAGGGATTACCTCTTGGATGATAGCATGGAATCCGAATACGCATCGATTCTTTTCGCCAGATGTCATTGTAGATGCCCTTAATCGTTCCTCTAGGGCAAGAAGGTTTCTAATGGCCATATTTGATCATCTTCGCCCTTAGTGGCTCACTAGCCCAACTTTCAGTTGGCTGGAGGATTCGAGAGAATGGTCAATTCATCAGGCAAGGAATTGCATCAACTAAGCCATAAAGCCTTTGCACTCGTGCTAGCAGCTAATATCCCTCTCTCCTCTTAGTTAGGTTGGAGATCTCATGCCCCTCTTCAGGTTTGGTGAATGAGGACACACAAAGTGTGGACACTCACACCGTCCTCTCACCTTAATTTCTTTCTCTGGAGAGAGCTTCATGGCAAATTACCCACCAAGGACTGCATCTGCAAGTCCTCTCCTCTTTGCCCCTTCTGTCACAATGCTTTAGAGAATCATTACCATCTTTTCAGAGACATCTTTTCAGAGACTACCTAATCACCTGAGATCTGTGAGATGGTTAGGAGCAGCTAATTTTCAAATTCAGGTCACTTGGAAGATGGTTTTATTCGGAGACCAACATGGCCTTAATGTGATGCAAGCAAAAGTATGGAACCTTATCCGTGCCATAGTTATTCAACATATTTGGTTAACCTGCAACAAAATTGTCCTTCAGCGCATCCCTCTGCCTCCTGGAGACTAAGGATGAAGTATTGACTCTTCTTAGGTTCTATGCAACCAAGGATAAGGATTTAACTGTGGGCTACTGTAGCCAAAACTTTGTCAGTTGCTTCTTTTTAGAAGTTGTAATTTCCAATTTTCTTGTATCTTTCTTCTCCCCATTAATATAATTACTCCTTTTCTCTCACCAAAAAAAAGAAGAAGCTATTTCCCCTCTTTTTCCCCTCCATTGACATAAGGCCCTTAGTCTAAACATTGTTAGCACTTCATCCAAGGTTAATGAAATCGAAATGCAACTATACTATTTCCATGGAGGTATAAGAAGGGCACCACAACTACATATCTTCAATATGACATTCTTAGCCTCCTCTCTTTCTCCCATACCTTCATGGCCTCCTCTATCAAAGTCCCAACATTACATTCTCTCGCGATACTCCAAGGGGCGCATAATTTCTCTAACCAACTCCAAAATTCCCACCTCCTTTGGTTGAGCAAGTCTATACTCTATATCCCATTACATTGCACATTCTATGTCTTTGCAACAGAAATTACCATTCTCCTTGCATACAAAACATGTGTCCAAGAATGACATGAAGCGTACTTGACACAAGCCCACCAAATGGTCCAAGATTTTGACATCCCAATGACCAATGGCCTCTTGATCTTGATCTCATAGGATCCATGTCCTTTTGATGCCAAATGGAAATCTTGTGAGAATCTCGTAGATAGTGGAGCTAGAAGGAGATTTCTCAATGCATATGCAAGGTAATCCACAACATCCACTAGTTTCAATGGAAGATTTGGGAACACCACCCTAAAATGGAAGAATTTGGAAAAGTGCAATTTGTGCGTGTGCAAAGATATTTTAATAAATCCAACACTATTTATAATTTTGAATTGTTTCTTTTTCCATGCACTTGCTTGATATATGGCTCATAAGCATGCCAAAGGTGATTGCATTTAATAATACACAACATCAAACCTGATAGCATGCCCGTTGGCCTATTTGTGTTTTGAAGAATTTTAGGCCACATTGCACTTGTTTGGGATATCCAAGTCTACTGACTTGTAGGAGGGGGGAATAACCGACGGCTGAAATTTTTCTACTCCTGCGAATTTCAAATTTTCATATCTCCTATCCATCAAATCTTGGAAGATTAAGTACGTGCAACCTGCCCCCGCCTTGCAAACGCCTTGCAACCCGCACGCACCTCGACGTGACCTTGCATAGACTTTGGTTTGCCATTGTCTTCTTTTAGGTAAGTTGTCTTGTATTCTTTGCTTGCCTCACTAGCTAGCTTCTTTGGGTCTATTCTGGACTGACATGCAGCTCGCCATGGCTTGCAATGGAAGCAGATAGAGGCTACAAGACAGGAAAGTTAAAAAGCGAGGTCAAGGCACAAGGAACAGAGTGCGGGCTGAGGAAAGCACTGGCATGGTATTGAATTAGCAACGGAAGACACTTTTGCAACATCTGCGAAGGGAGAAATAATGAGAAGAAAGAAGACTCCTTGCAGAGCAGCAGCAAGAAGCGGTTGCAGACGCACCCATTCGATCATTGCCATCGGAGCGAAGAACACGAGCTGTGGTGTCACGATTGGTGGGAGCATTCAAGGCAGCAACATTAAGCCATTCAGATGATTACCAGTCTTGAGTCTTCACAAGCTTTAGCCTGCGCCCTAAAGTTCGTAGAGTAACAACCCTACTAACACCTCGAAGAATGCATGCCCAAGAGGCGATGCTCTCTAACCTGAGAAATCACCTATAGAAAGTGAAAGGGGTGCACAGCTTAGATCAACTAGCTACAAAGAGCTATGTTGGTGTCCCTTGAAACAGAGGAGAAATGGCTTGGGTGCACAATGTCGAAGATGTTGTCAATCAGAAGGACCAATGTGGCTCCAGCAGTTGAACGTAGAGCAGAAGCAATGCACAATCATCCCGATCCAAGAAGTCTGTGGGCTTCAATAGAACGTAAGAAAAGGAAATGCAGCCTAAGTGCGGAAGTCATTGCTACAGTGACGATGTTTTGGCATGAAAATACGAGAGTTTCTCCAAATAGAAAGGACATCTCTAAGAAGCGGACGGGATGCAAGGTGTTTGAAGGAGCACATCATACACATGCTAGATACAACACAGGTCGGTGGTGCCTAAACCAGCCTGGTGGTTGAAACATCTTGCAACCGTAGGCTGGTTCAGCTCAATCATGAGCTATGTGATTGTCCTGAACCAGCATGGTTGAACAGACATTAGTTGTTGTTCAGCCCGGTGGCATGGTTGAGCAAAAATTAATAGCAATATATTTCACAATGTATTGTTATTTTACTAAATCAACCCGATGCTTGGAACATCATGCAACCGTGGCTGCTTTAGCTCAGTCACCAGTTATGTGATCATCCTAAACCAGCGTGGTTGAATAGACATTAGTTATTGACTAACCCGATGGTTAAAATTATTATGTTTCATAGTACTTAAATTTGTTGAATTTAATTTTATGCTATTCGGGTCATATATCACTATTAAATTATGGAATTCAAAAATGAAAAGCAATATATTGTTATTTCCTAATGGTGGAATTAAAAAATGAAAAGCAATATATTGTTATTTTCTAATGGTGAAATTCAAAAATGAAAAGCAATATACTTGTTATTTGTCTACTATGTGAAGTTGAGACCGTCAGGCTTGAAACTGTGTTAGTGTCCTAAACCATCGTAGTGGTTGAAATTATGATAGTCCTAAATGTGTCCTAAACCAGACCGGTGGTTGACTATCCTAAATGTGTCCTAAACCAACCCGGTGATTGAAATTATGACTGTCCTAAACCAGCGCGGTGGTTGAAAATTGTTTTGCTTCATTGTATACTTTAATTAGACTATGCTTTTTATTCTTTTAGTAGTAGCAAAAAGGGGGCTCATTGTTCTGTTGTTCTCGCATGTTGGGTTAGTAGACGGAGTTGTATCTCAAGTTTGTGGATTAGAATCTGGACATTTCAATTGGGCAGAGGAGCTTTGAGCATTGTAAGCCCTGGTATGTCAAGAAACTTAAAGACAGGAATGTTTGTTGTTGCAAAACACACATGGACTTTGACCTGGCCCAGCAACCTATGAATGACTTGAGATTTGGTCATGTTGGAGCATTGCTCCATGGGGATCAATGCCCATGCCCCCCAATGAATGTGTAGTCTATAGGCCACTTGGACCCTCATCATGTGTTGCAAGGGAGGGCAGGTTTTGTAGCCTGAGGTCTCTGTGGGAGCCAGTGGTTTGTCCAAAGGGAGACCATGAGTGGCATAGGATTGAATGCATTTGCGGCACATGCAAGCATTGCAGTTTGAAGTTGAAGAAGAAGACATTCAATGTCTGTCCAAATGAAATGAGGGAAGACAACCATGTTGCTCTAAAATGGAGGAGATTTGAAAATGTCAATGTCGAAGGATCCGATAAAATGAGATGGCTACTATCATATAAGAACACCCAGCCAAGGGAGCTAGGTCACGTGGTTCAATCCATCCCAAAATATGTGCTTCACAATTTCACAGCAAGCTGGCACGATAAGCAGTTTAGGATGTGCCTTGCCAATTTTCCCCGTGACACTATTGTATTTGTCATAAATTTTGCAGAAAATTATTCTTTTCAAGAACAAAATGAGATACAAAGTGCTCACTGGTACATCAAGTAGATAACAATTCTTGTGCATATCACGTACAGCCATTTGCTTGATTCTTCCATGCCTGATGCCAATCTACTTGTTTTGCTGACTCATAGGAGTTCAAGTCAGTGCAACACACTTACCAATTCTACATTTTAGATGATAGGGAACATTACACCCTATTTGTGTAGGATGCTACAAATCTAGGTCACTGTTGCTAACCCCTCGCACTGAGAGTGCTCTCAACGGAAGCAAGAACGGAAGAAGGAGAGAGAGAGACAGAGAGCCACACAAGTTTTGGTGGGTGCAGAACCACCCTAATCTTCTTTTTCATTCATTTATATATGTGTTTGAGTATTGTACATAACCGGGGTTAAGGCACAGTGACCTTTAACCCCCACAACCTCCCACTTAAAGGACAATGTGCCTTTAAGGGAGAACAACCAGTGAGCATACTATCCAATGCCCATCAATACACGACAATACTCAAACCGCTGACTAGGTAGACTCTTCGTCAGCATATCTGCAGGGTTATCATCTGTATGAACCTTGACAAGCTCTATGCGCTTGTCCTCAAGTACCTCCCTGATGAAATGGTACCTGACCTCAATGTGTTTGGTCTTTGCATGAAAGACCAGATTTCGTGCTAGCTGAATAGCACTCATGGAATCACTATGCAATGTCGGTACACCTGTATGAATCCCCAAATCTCCCACTAGCCGATCAAGCCATATAGCCTCCTTGCAACCCTCTGTGGCTGCAACATACTCAGCCTCTGTGGTAGACAAAGCAACGCACTTCTGTGCGCGAGACATCCACGACACTGTACCACTTGCAAAGGTGAACACATAACCAGAAGTGGATCTCCTACTATCCACATGCCCTGCATAGTCTGAATCTGTGTACCCAAGTACACGCATGTCTCCTTTACCAAAGCAAATGCACATCTCCTTGGTACCCTTCATGTACCTCATGATGCACTTAACTGCCTCCCAATGCCTCTTTCCTGGATTAGCCATATACCGGCTAACAACTCCCACTGCAAATGCAATGTCTGGTCTAGTAGCTATCATAGCATACATAAGACTCCCAACTGCTGATGCATAAGGAACCTTGGCCATCATGGCCCTCTCCTCATCTGATTTGGGACTATCTGTATGACTCAGTTTCACATATGGAGGCAATGGAGTACTCACTGCCTTCCCCCCCTCCATATTGAAACGCTGCAATACTTTTGTAACATACTCTTTTTGTGAAAGCCAAAGGAGTTTCCTACTCCGATCACGCGTGATGCGCATACCAAGAATATGACCTGCAAATCCCAAATCCTTCATATCAAAGGCCTCATGCAACTTGGCCTTTAATGCATCTAGCTCATAAGTATTCTTGCTAGCCAATAGCATATCATCCACATATAGTGCCAGGATTATTAGGCTACTATCCTTAGCCCTTTTAGTGTAGAGGCAGTGATCAATTTCACTCCTTCTAAAACCCTGGGACCGAATGAAAGCATCAAACTTTTGATACCATTCTCTAGGTGCTTGCTTAAGACCATAGAGACTCTTCTTCAGCTTGCAAACTAAATGCTCTTTTCCCTTTTCTTCAAAGCCTTCCGGCTGCACCATGTAAATTTCCTCATGCAAATCCCCATGCAAGAAAGCTGTCTTGACATCCATCTGCATAAGCTCCATATCCTCTACTGCCACTAGTCCAAGCATGCATCTAAGTGTGGTCATCTTCACAACCGGAGAGAATATCTCATCAAAGTCCACACCCTTCTCTTGCTTGAACCCTTTAGCAACCAAACGGGCCTTGTATCTAGGCACATCATCACCTGTGACCTTCATTTTGTAGACCCATTTACATGGCAATGCTTTCTTTCCATGTGGCAAAGAAACCAAGTCCCAAGTCTTATTCTTCATAAGTGAACTCATCTCTGATTGCATAGCATACTCCCACTTGCGTTGATCCTCACGCATCATAGCCTCTCTGTAGCAAGAAGGCTCCCCGCAATCAGTAAGCATCACATAGTCTACCCCTGGAACAAACCTATCAGGCGGTCTAGACACTCTAGATGATCTTCTCAAGGGCATTTCAGCTTGCTGTCCCACTTGCATATCAGCCACATTTGGCTCATCATTTCCACCAATAGATGATCCATCATCTACCCTTGATTGTATACCTGTGGGAGTACTTGGTGGCACCATTTCTTGCACATTTGGTGCATGGACAGCTTGCTGTCTATCAACATAGGCAGGTGGATTCACATCCTGGAAAGTGATTCTCCTCATTTCCACATCCCTCATGGGTGCCTTATGCATCTTCTTCTCATTGAAGACCACATCATGGCTGCGTATGATCTTCTTTGCTTCTGGATCCCAGAGACGATAGCCCATCTCTCCACTTTCACCATAACCTAGAAAGATGCATTTCCTAGACTTAGGATCTAGCTTCTTTCGAAGCTCTTTTGGCACATGTGCATATGCCTCACACCCAAATATACGCAAATGAGAGTAAGAGGGCTTCTTGCCACTCCATGCCTCTTTAGGAATACCACCATCCAAACTCTTACTAGGTGATCTATTGATCACATGCACTGCAGTCTTCATTGCCTCAGCCCAAAAACCACCAGAAAGACTTGCATTGGAAAGCATGCATTGCAACCTTTCTTGAATGGTACGATTCATCTTTTCTGCAACTGGATTTTGCTCTGGAGTACGAGGGGATGTGAGCTCCCTCTTAATCCCACGTGTATCACAGAAATGCTGAAAGTCATGAGAGAGATACTCTCCACCATTGTCAGTCCGTAGGCATTTAAGCATTCTACCTGACTGATTCTCAACCAAGGCCAGCCATTTCTGAAATACCTGGAATACATCACTCTTCCGAGCTATAGCATAAGCCCACACTTTCCTAGTTGCATCATCAATGAATGTCACATAGTATTCGGCCCCGCCTAATGACCGTGTAGGCATGGGACCACATACGTCTGAATGCACCAAATCAAGCATTTCAAACTCTTTCTTTTCCCTTCTTTTATGGGCTGATTTAGTCTGCTTCCCATAGAGACAATGCTCACAAAATTCAAAATCAGAGAAACTCAAATGCGGTACATAACCTAAACGGCATAAGAGTTTCATTCCATTCTGGCTCATGTGCCCCAACCTGCAATGCCACAAAGAAGTGCTTGGCTGCTCGGTTATTGCAACAACATGATCAAATACCCCTGATACATGTAAGGGATACAAAGTCCCACACTTGGCACCCCTGGCCAAAAGCATAGAGCCCTTCTGAATTTTCCAACTCTGAAAGCCAAAAGTGGTGTGAAAACCAGCATCATCTAGCTGACCCACTGAAATAAGACTCTTGGTCAGCTTAGGCACATGTCTCACATGTTTCAAAACAAATGCAGACCCATTTGCAAAAGAAAACTTTATGTCACCTACTCCCACTATGTCACATGCATAGTCATTTCCAAGATGCACACAACCTGTCTTTCCACTGTCATAAGTGGAGAACCATTCCCTATGGGGAGTAACATGGAATGAAGCACCAGAATCCAAAATCCAATTCTGGGAATATGCATCATCTGAAGTGGTAAGCAACTCTGCAGATAAACTAGACATGAAGAGAACATCATTGTCACTATCACGTGTGACTGCATTGATCTCCTCGATCTTCACTTTTCCTTTGTCCTCCCTTGGACTCTCTTCCTTTTGATTTGCACCCCAATTTGCATTCTTTTTCTTATCCTTTTGCTCTCTTTTCAGCTTGTATCAATCCTTTTTCATATGGCCCTTCTTGCCACAATGGTAACACTCAATGTTCCGTGCCCTGGATTTGCTACGAGACTTCCCTCTTTCTTGGGACTTCCCCCTGAACTGTGATCTGCCCCTTTGCACATTTAAGGCTGCATCTTGCTTGTTGCCATCCATAGACTTCCGTCTAATGTCCTCGGCCAACAAGCTACCCACAACATCATCAAATTTTAGTACTCCACCAGGTGCAGAGTTACTGACAGCTGTACGGAAGGTATCCCATGAGGATGGCAATGAACATAAGAGAAATATTGCCTTAGTATCCGCATCAAAATTCATTTTCTGAGCCTGAAGCTGGCTGAAAATAATATTGAATTCATTCAAGTGAGAAGCAATGGAGACCCCTTCCTTCATTTGCAGCTCAAACAACCTCTTCATGAGGTAAACTTTATTAGAGGCAGTTTCCTTTTCATAAGTGGCACACAATTTCTTCCACAAATCTTCCGTAGTCTGCTCATTTACTACTGTGAAATAAACTGACTCTGCAAGATGAAGTCTAATAGTAGACTTTGCTAATGCATCCAACTCATTCCAATCATCCTCAGACATATTTGCAGGCTTAGCTTCAATCCCTGCCAAGGGTTTAATCTGCTTCTTTTGAATAAGCACATCCCTTATCTGTTCTTTCCACAAAGAAAAGTTTGTTCCATCAAACTTTTTAATGCTGAAAAACTCCTTTTCAGACGTGGAAGAGGATGCCATGATGCAAATAAAGCAAAATCCCAAATGCTAGTACCTGCAAGAGAGAATCACACCAAATACTAGGTGCACCCAAATGTGTACGCCACAATAGAGTGAAATATCACCAAAATTCAAAACTCAAAGCATCTGACTCATGTGCATATACTATGCATCCATATGAGCAAATCTGGCCCAAAAGAAAATGCCAATAAGTGCCAAATGACTCAAGCATAAACACTGTCCACTGGCATATGCATCAATAATGTCTCATCCAAGAGAGCATAGCACTATCAGTGCATCACCTGCAATGTTTCAAAGCTGTCCCTCAGCATAAAATAGCATCCATGTGCAAAGCGTCCATAAAAAATAGCATCCCACAAGGCAATTTGGGCCTATCAGCGCATCCAACAAGGACCGCAATGCATCCAAATGGCCTATAAATCATCCATTGCAACCCAATGCATACCACGAATGAGCGCACACTGCTCAAACACTGCAACCAGAGTGATCTGCATAAGGTATGCTCAAGAAATCATAGTCCCACGGTAATGAGCGCTACTGAAAATAGAACCTGAGATGCTTCAAAACATGGGCGCCATTGCATAATCGGACTCAGCAAGAAAATCTGCAAATATCTCTCTTCTGCCAGAACTCCAAAATCCCAACCGATGAGTGAGAAATGGGAGTCAACACTTATCCACTGCCATGTGGCATAAATCTAAGGTTTCAAAACCTTAGTATGAAAAATGCATAACAGAGAGACGAAATCGAATACACAGAGATTTATAACTCTGAAAATCCTTCACCGAATCGCGCAGTCTATTGCTTTCCGTAGTGTCTATGTGCATTTATGACGCTACACATTGGCGATCATGATGCGCATTCTTACCATCACGCAAGGAATTCATGATTGGGAAATTGAGCACTCATGTCATCCGCTCCTTGCCGTCTTTGCGGAGGCAATTCCCATGGAGGTTTACACACAGTTGCCCTCACTCCGGAGGAGATTCAGGAGGAGATTGTTACGATGAGGAGACACATCTGAGGATTTCAAGATGAACTCCATTGGATGTGATCTAACCCCCAACATCCTACTTACGATCGAGCGAGTGTGGAAATTCCAGTGATGAAGAACCTCAACCGGTGGTCGTGGCAATGTATTTTGTGGTTGTTGTCTTCCCAGTAGGCATGCATGCACACAAGCTCAAAAGGACCTCCTGACCCCTTGACACTGATGATGTGGCTGAGGCGGCACAACAGTGATCTTGAGCATGGGGCCGACAATCCGCAAGAAGCTCCGAGAGGGGTCAATCGCGATGTCAGAGCCCACTTGTGCAGTCAATTTCACCGCCAAAGCTACAGGTACGGGTCTCAATTGATGCACACCAAGTGCTAACTGCATCGTCATCTCCAACTGCAGTTTTGACGGCTTCTCACAATCTCTTCGGTCAAGGAAGGCCATCTAGAGGAGCACCAAACGTTGGCGGTGCGGTGATGGCTGCGACGGGTAATGTCAAGTATGCCAAGTTTTTGGGGGGAAAGTCGAACGACCCTGATGCCATGTTTGGATGTTCGAAAAGGTGTATTGAATCAAAAATTTGGGAGTTGTGGTACTGCTCCAACAAGAGGTGATTTTTTAGTTAACCTTATCGGGTAAGGCAGCACGCTGGTTGGCAGAGTACACAATGAGCCATTTCACCTCATATGATGTGGCCCGCGACACATTCTTGAGGCGCTTCGTCAAGAAAAAACGATCCCGTAAACTCTGGAGAGATTGCATAGCTTGGAACAAGAGGCGATCAGGATGTGGAAGGTTATGCATCCAAATTCAATTTACTCTTGCAACATGTACCTATGGCTCAAAGCCCTACTCAGGAGGTACTCAATGACTACTTCATTTCAGGGCTGTCACAAGATCTATGGATGGCGTTGGCCATAGTGGATCGGACACAAACAACACTAGTGGCAGTCATGGCACAAGCAGTGCAAGCGGGGGAATCATTGCATGGGAGGACATCCAAAAATCGCAAATCCTAGAAGAGCAAATCTAAGAAGAAAATGTCCAAATCCAAGAAGCCGGATGACAGTGAGGAGGATTCAGATGCGACCAGTTCGGATGGAAGGTCTGAAGGTACCAGTTCGGAGGATTCTGACTCGGAAGTAGAGATGAAGACCCGGAAAACCTCTAAAGGAGGTAAGGGCATGCCAGTGGCTTCCGAGAAGGATCCATACCTAAAGGCTTGAAGGGGATATGGTGTACTCACTGCCGTAATGAGCGTGGCCAGAGAGCGGTTGGTCAGTAGTAAGATGCAGCTGTGCCTTTTGTGCAAGAAGAGCTGTAGCAGCAAGCATTCCAGCCATAGCAACAAGCGTTCCAATGAGGCCAAAACGATGGTGGTCATAGACGTGGAGGCAGGGGTCGTGGTTAGAATCGTCCAAAGACCTGTTTATTTTGTTTAGGCAAAGGCCATTAGCAGAGCAAATGCCTAGAGGCTCAGGAATGGGATCGACAACATACTGAGTGGCAAAAGATGGCTGGGAAAATGCCCAGCAGTTTGATGTTACACATTGTTGATGATGATCCACTGGTGTGCCCGGAGATTAGCATAATCACCCATGTTGGTACTAAGCTGTGAGGATCGACTCCCAACTCTTCTAACGGACTTCTTCCAGGCATCTTCTTTATTAGATCAAAAAACACATGCCTATACCATGCAATCAAGTACACCCGAGACTATTTAGTAAGGTGGGATGAATCCAATATCAAACGTACCCCACGTCTCCACCAAAAGATGTGACATAAAGTTGGGGGTAATAAATGTCACGTACCTCTTCACTTCTTGTTGCTTTCAAACTGAGTGTGATAGAGATATTCATCACTGGGAAAGGGATATTAAAAAGAAGTTTTTATACCAAGAGACCACACCATACTATCCTCCCTTATATGAGAATGAAGATGGTAACACCTCAAGTGATGTCGTACTTTAAGCATAGGGAGAAGGAAAAGATCATTGGAGGCCATAAACTCAGCAAGCTGTTTTGCACCAAAGAGAAGAGCGATACATTGTTGAAAGAAGATCTTGCGGCTCAACATGACATGAACTGATATATATCTAGGAGTTTGAAGGGTCTAATTAGGTCAGATGGGTAGGTTCCGCGGAAACATTACACCTCCTTCATAGATACCTTTACAATTTACTCACAACACCACAAACTGTCCTTAGACATAGAGGCCTATACCTCTCAGTAGAGACATTACATGAAATATTCAAACACATATTGAGATGTGCCTTGAAATGGGCTTGCTCTAATATAAGTTTTGTAAGAAACAGGAAGTGGTCAAAAAGATATGGGTAGTTTACTGGGCGGGGGTAAAAACTATCTGAAAAAGAAATAGTCACACACAGAGAGTCATAGATTTTTGGTTTAACATTTATACAAAAACTGAAGACACACAATGATGCTGCTTGAAGAGAGCTTTGTGTTGATATAAGTTTCGTCCAAATCGGACCAAAGAGCAAAAAGTTATGAGCAAAATACTAACAAGGGGTCAAACTTTCATGAAAAACACCTACTCCTTCTACTGGTGCCGACTTGGGAGAATACTACCTCCATGCTTAGACTTCATCAACGATCCAAGTCCCATAGAGGTCGCTTAGGAGGGAAGGAAGAGATCCCCTTGTGGCTTGGAAAATACATAAACCATGTATGCGCAATCAGCGACCGAATAGACAACACTTTTGAGCACTTTGGAAGAGAAAACAATGAAAAAAGGGAAGAGACACTCAAGAGAGAGAACCTGAAGTGACCTTCATTACCAATAGAGTGAGACTCCACTCCAATGCAACTCAAAGTACTACAAACACAAGGGAGAAGAAGAGGTTTCATACATACAAGAGGGAGCGGATGCTTCAAGACTACTCCTAGAGAGAGAGTGAACTAGAGAGAGATGGACTCAAGAGTCTACATAAGAGAATATCTACAAGAGGGAGAGAAGGATCATGGAAGAGCTACACTAACATGAGGCCTAATGGTGGAAGAGATGATGAACAAGGGAGAGGAGGGATCCTTTTATAGAGATTTTATCACCCTCCTTCACCCATTTACAATTGCTGCCTGTAGATTCCTTTCCCCATCAATCACATAAGCTCGTATGTCACCATCCATGTCCTTTTTGGCTAGTCTTGCCATGTGACCCATCAAAAGATGCTCAAGACTCTTAACATATTGAGAAAGTCAAGAATCTCCCCACATGGAGCCCATAAGGACCCTCTCTTCACAACAATCCATTTGTTTTCTCAGCCAAGCCATTACATTGGGGATAGTATGGCATGGACATGCTATGATTTATCTTTAGCTTATGCACCACATCTTCAATTAGTTCATTTCTTAAAGAGGTTCCTCCATCAGTGAGAATTTCCAAAGAATAGCCAAAGCGTGAACAAATTTGATCAAAGAGAAATTTTGCAACTGTGCTTACGTTGTATTGACTATGGCCTTGGCCTCTGTCCACCCCCCACCTCTAAAAAGGTCCATACGCTAAAATAGGCTTCAAGGGCCCAGGAATCAACTGTCGCCTTCCAAACTTCTGGCATACTTTAGAACTTCGACACCATTCATATACATCCTTATGGAGGCGTGGCCAAAAGTAACCTGCATTAAGAATTCTCCTAGCTGTGCTCGCTGAAGCAAAATGATCGGAGCATTCATGACACATTTCTAGGATTCTCCTAGTCTCCATGGGATGGACCACCCGATGGAGCACCTTGTCTTTTCCCAATTTATAAAGAATGTCATCAACAATAGTATAGGGACAAGCCTTCCTTACCAATCGCTACTTCTGTTGTGGAGTTAACCCTCGAGGAAACATGCTTCCTTCTGGCCATCCAGTGTCTACCAAAGAAACCACCCCCCGGTCTTGTACTACAATGGCTTGAGTAGCTAACTCATTTGCCCTTTGATTTTCTTTTTTGTTTATATGAACAAACTTGCAAAAATCAAATTGACTACATAGTGCCATAGCCTTTTGATTAAGCTTCTTCAAATGAGGAATTCTTGTCTTATAATGCCCTTGCATTTGCTTTGTAATAAGCTGAGAATCTCCTCTTACTTCCAATTCTTTAACTTGACTTTGAAGACAACCCTTAAACCAAGAATCAAAGCATTACACTCAGTTGCATTGTTAGTTGTGATACCTGGAAGCTCTTGTCCTCTTGCCCACACCTCTTGACCTTCATAATTCGTCAAGACTATCCCCCCGGCTCCTTGTTGGCATGAAGGACTAAAAGCCCCATCAAAATACAAGACAAAAGCTATTGGTGGTGTCTCCCTTTCATCATTAATGTCCTCCTTATATTTCTTTTCTTCTCTTAGATCCTGCCGTCGTATGAGCAAATCTGCCATAGTGGACGTAGTGGTATTTTCAATGACAAAAGAGAAAGAGAACTCTTGAAGCTCTAACAACCATTTTGCAAATCTCCCCCCAGGATTAGGCTCACGAACTAGATATGCCAATACAGATTGAGAGGTAAGGAAGAAAAATGGCCGAGGTAATAAATAGGAAAATAGGAGTGAAACTTTCTGACTGAAAACACCAAAGAGAGGGCTTGCTGCTCCATTTCTTCATACCTTGTTTCCACCTTTGTAAGCTGTTGGCAGCTGTCATAATAGATGGGTTGCATTGTACCTGCCTCTCCCTTTTGTAGCAATACAGCACCAACTGAATGCAAAGATACACTTGGATTTACATAAAAGTCTTGAGACCAATCAGGAGGCTTCAATATTGGGCCCTTACTCATGGCCTCCTTAAGTTGCTGAATAGACTCTTGTTGCTCCACAACCCATTGGAAAGAAACTCCTTTTCTTATCATTAAGTTCATGGGATGCACTATCTTTGTGAAATCATCATAAAAGCATTGATAATACTAACTCTTTCCTAGAATTCTGCGAATACCAATGACACTCTCAGGACTTGGCAATGCCATGATTGCTTGAACCTTGTCAAGATCCATTTGCAAGCCTTCTTCAGACATAATATGCCCCAATAAGACTACTTTTGTTTGAGGCAAATGACACTTGCTAGGATTTAGACACCCTTTTGCTTCATCAATCCTAGCTAAGGCCATCTTTAACTTCTCCATGTGATCTATGCACGGAGAATAAATGGAAAAATCATCCAAAAACACCTTATGAACTTTCCCAAGTAAGGCTCGAGCACTTGACTCATGAACCTTTGAAATGTAGCTGGTGCATTGGTCAACCCAAAAGGCATCACTCTGTAAGCAAAAACTCCCCAAGGTGTGACAAATGATGTTTTCTTTTGATCTTCCTCCCGAATACAAATTTGAAAGTACCCAGAATACCATACATAATACATCTCATGCCCTACTACTTGGTCTAGTATTTCATCTTGAAATGGCAAAGGAAAATGATCCCTCTTAGTGCATGCATTCAAAGGACGAAAGTCCACACAAACCCACCACTTATTTTCTTTCTTTGGTGTGACAACTACAGGAGATGTCCATTCTGAATCATCAATAGGAAAGATGAATCCTCCCTCAAGTAGTTGTGTTACCTCTTTCTTTAGTGCCTCAGCTTGGATCACCCCCAATCACCTTAAGCGTTGCACAACTAGCTAGCTTTCTGGCTTCAACTCAATCTTGTGCTCCACAAGAGAGATTGGTTGAACCTGTGAACAGCTTGTTGCAAAGAGACATGGAAAATCATCTAACATATCCAAGTACTGGAGCTTCTCACTACCTGATATAGAATCACCAAGAAGCTCTTCATTGCGTTGGCGTCGTTTAATGTGCTCCACATCCTCCACATGAAGTGTCTCTACAAGATCTTCTTGTACCGCCACCTTGTTCCCTCCTGACTCATCCCGATTAGCACCAAGACAAAGACCAAAGGCCACTCCTTTCACCTCACCCTCTGAGTTGGACTCCTCGACGGAGCTACATCCTGTCTCTTCTTCTTCATCGGTTAAGTCAAAGCTCGAACTCTTTGATGTTGAAGACTCCTCCTTGACAACTTCCTTTTTGTGACTTCTGATGTTGTAGTGCACCTTCTTATCGTTTCCCTGCAAAATCAATTCTTCAGTATTCTACTTTTGAATAGCCTTCATCTTGCATAGCCAAGGCCTTCCCAAAATCAATGGATAGGCACATGCATCTGGCTTGGTAGGAATCACTTGAAAAGTAGTTGGCATAGAAATTCCACATACATCCACTTCTAGATTTGTCACAACTCCCAAGGTCTTAACCCTAGTGTTATCAGCCAATTTGATGCGATAAGGAGAGGTACTACTAGAGTATTTTAAATCAGCATCTATCATGGTCTTCTCACTCATGACATCAATCGATGCACCTCCATCAATGTACACATTAGAAATGACTTGACCATCAATGATCACATCAACCATAGGTACATCATCATCAACATCTATATCTACCTTTTGAATAATAGGAATGACACTTTTCTTCTTTTTCTTCTTTGACACTCTTGTGCTTGCTAGTTTTCCCCATTCCTTCCATAGTTTGGAGACAAGGCAAGTAATTGACTACAGGTGATATGAGCTTTCTTTTCTTTAAGGTGGGACAATAAGTCATAGCTTCCAATGCCTTGTCCTAAAGGAAAGTCTGATTGGCTAATTCTCATTCTAGATGCCTTCTTTTTCTTACTACGGTGTTCCTCTTCCTGATCTTCGTGATCTACTTCTTCTTTGCTTTCTTCTTCTTCTTTTGCTTTACCATGCCCCCATTTAGCCATCATTATCTCTCTTTCCTCATCCCCTGAAGAAGCTTCGAACAAGGATACTTGTTTTTCTTCTTTCTTTCTCAATCTAGGACACTCGGAGCGATTCATTACATTCATAGCAAGTGACCCCACTCTTATCTCGAGGCCTATCTTCAGTCTTTGGTGCTCTAGGTTGTCGTGCATTAACCAAATGCAATTTTAAATCAGCAAAATCTGCCATCAATTGGGAGATATTATTGTCTAACTCAGAGGACTTGGGTACCTGAGGAGTGCCCATTACCTCCACCTCAGAAGTTGAGGCTGTTGAAGACACAAAAGAGGATTCGATCGTTGGATAAGCTTATTTCTTGGTCACAATGCGAAGTGCATCCACGTATGTTGTTGGATCTTTACTCATTAATTTTGAGTGAAGATGAGGCTCCACAACCATAACAAGTTGCTCATCTTTAAGTGCTCCATCCCTATGAGACTTTGAGGGGCTGATGATGCAGATGCCACAGCTCGCAAAGCTGCCCTTTCATACTTTGTCCATAAAGTTTCATATCGGATTGCCAACGTAGAGACCATCTCACCCTCTCCTTGATAGAACCGGTCCAACTGCAACATCAAAGCATTTGGCTACTCCACTGCCCCAAATCTCTGCTTCATTGTAGCCACCACTTGGTCGGAGTCCTCCTTGGTAGAGTTCGACAAGGCCTCATGCCAACTCAGGGCTACACCTTCAAGAAAATTAGGCAAAATCTCCGCTCGATCCTTCATGGACCATCCAAAAAGCCGACATCCTCTAACAAAATCCCAAAGATAAGACTCCAGGTCTTCCCGTTGGATCCTTCAAAACGCTAGAATCTTCACCCTGATGAAACACAAAAGGGAAATACCAAGATCCAAATAATATCCCAAACAAGATCCCACAGAGCCTTAGTATACAAAGACCAACTTATTATGCATAACCAGTTGTTGAAAACCCTCCACAATGTGATCCTCTATAAAATCTTCAAAAATAAGTGACTAACCAGCACCATGAAAACATTGTGTATACATTCATTCAAGAATCGCCCTTCTCACAATTGGAAGTGCACATAACAGTTTCAAGATATTATACTCTTCATCATTTGCATAGCAAAAGAAGTTGAAAGCATTGAGAATCACCACTCCACTGTTTTAGTCAAAAACTACCCAAAGACTCAACTCTTCTTCACACCAAGCTGCTAGTGCATGAAACAATCCCCAATCTATCATTGTGCCTGCTGCCAGCATTGTTGATTCACCAACATATTTAAGAGTGCAAACATAAAGGATATGAGCATAATGACCGTGCGAATAGCTTAACCATCACCTTCACAATCTTCTAGTTGTCTTAAACGGGCTGCAATCTCTTCTAACGGAGTTCTTCCAAGCATCTTCTTTATCACATCAGAAAACACATGCCTATACTAGGCATAACATGCAATCAAGTATATCCGAGACCGTTTAGTAAGGTGGGATGAATCCAATACCAAATGTACCCGGCGTCTCCACCTAAAGATGTGACATGAAGTTGGGGTAATAAACTTCACGCACCTCTTTAGTTCCTACTGCTTTCGAACTTAGTGATAGAGATATTCATCACTGGGAAAGGGATATTAAAAAGAAGCTTTTATTCCAAGAGACCACACCATACTATCCTTCCTTATATGAGAATGAAGATAGTAACATCTCAAGTGATGTCGTACTTCAAGCATAGGGAGAAGCAAAGGATCAGCGGAGGCCATAATCTCAACAAGCCATTTTGCGCTAAAGACAAGAGCGATACGTTGTTGAAAGAAGATCTTGTAGCTCAACATGACATGAACTGATATATATCGAGGAGTTTGAAGGGGCTGATTGGATCGAATGGGTAGGTTTTGGGGAAACATTACACCTCCTTCATAGATACCTTTACAATTAACTCAAAATACTCTACAAACTGTCATTAGACACAGAGGCCTATAACTTTCAGTAGAGACATGATATGAAATATTCAAACACATATCAAGATGCGCCTTAAATTGGGCTCGATCTGATATAAGTTTTGTAAGAAACAGAGAAGCGGTCGAAAAGATATGGGCAGTTTACTGGGCGGGGGTAAAAACTGTTTGAAAAAGAAACAGTCACACACAGAGAGTCATAGATTTTTGGTTTGACATTTAATACAATAACTGAAGGCATAGGACCACCGAGCGAAAAGTTATGAGCAAAATACTAATAGGGGGTCAAATTGTCATAAAAAACACCTACTCCTACTGGTGCCGACTTGGGATAATACTACCTCCATGCTTAGACTTCATCAACGATCCAAGTCCAATAGAGGTCACCTAGGAGGGAAGGAAGAGCTCCCTTTGTGGCTTGGAAAATAGATAAACCATGTATGCGCAATGAGCGACTGAATAGACGATACTTTTGAGCACTTTGGAAGAGAAACCAATGGAAAAAGCAAAGAGACACTCAAGAGAGAGAACCTGAAGTGACCTTCATTACCAATTGGAAAATAGATAAACCATGTATGCGCAATGAGCGACTGAATAGACAATACTTTTGAGCACTTTGGAAGAGAAACCAATGGAAAAAGCAAAGAGACACTCAAGAGAGAGAACCTGAAGTGACCTTCATTACCAGAGTGAGACTCCACTCCAATGCAACTCAAAATACTACATACACAAGGGAGAAGAAGAGGTTTCATACGTACAAGAGGGAGCGGAAGCTCCAAGACTACTCCTAGAGAGAGAATGAACTAGAGAGAGATGGACTCAAGAGTCTACATAAGAGAATATTTACAAGAGGGAGAGAAGGATCATGGAAGAGGCTTGAGGAGACGAGAGCTACACTAACATGAGGCCTAATGGTGAAAGAGATGATGAACAAGGGAGAGGAGGGCTCTTTTTATAGAGATTTTGTCACCCTCCTTCACCCATTCACAATTGCTGCATGTAGATTCCTTTCCCCATCAATCACATAAGCTCGTATGTCACCATCCATGTCCTTTTTGGCTAGTCTTGCCATGTGTCCCATCAAAAGATGCTCAAGACTCTTAAAATATTGAGAAAGTCAAGAGTCTCCCCACATGGAGCCCATAAGGATCCTCTCTTTTTCATATGTCCACATCCTCCTTATTCCACATAGGAATTCTAGAAGGATTCCTCTTGGCTCCACACTCCTCCACATGCCTTCCACACGCTTGGTATGTGGCCTCTCTTATATTATTGGAACACATGGACATGAGCCCACCTCTTTATATGACTCACTCTTCCTATTTTCTAAAAACCCCATAATATCCCATACACAAATAACTCTCATCCCATACCAAGGTATTTATCATTCATACACATGGTATTTACAATAATCCATTCCACTCATTCTCTCAATCCCATATAATATCTTAGAAAATAGAAATAAGTGCTAGGCTATCACTTGATACTCGAACTCTTATCAAACATAGAAGAAAACAATACCAATGCCAAATAAAAAATATCAATTTTTGGCGTCACACCATCTAAGAGGTGGAGACGAATGGAGACCCCGAGGAGGAGGAGGAGGAGGAGCATGCCATTCCAGAGCCAGCTCCCAAGGCAACTCCATCAAAGGCACCTCCATCAGAGAAGAAGCTACCTCAAAGGTATTTGGAGAATCCAAAATAAGTTTTTGGCAACCAACTGACGAGGAATGTCCGCCAATGCTGAGGGAGAACCACGAACTGATGCGGGAGCAGACTCATGGATCACGGACATTCCCAAGAGCAGTTCCGGAGTGCGGCCGTCTCAATGCAACATGAAGACTTCCTCTGTGAACTATGCTTTGGTGGCTGAGCTTGTGGAGCCCCGTTCCTTCCAGGAAGCGAAGGATATTCGTTCCTTCCAGGAAGCGAAGGATATTCCAGAATGGCAGGAATCCATGCAAGTAGAGATGGATGCCATATTGAAAAGTGACACTTGGGATTTCGTGCCCAAACCAACCAAGTGAAAGGTCATTGGGACTAAATGGGTGTACAAGCTTAAGTTCAAGTCAGATGGGAGCTTGGACAAATACAAAGCAAGATTGGTGGGGGTGAAAAGCTATGCATAGTCAGAAGGACTTGACTTTGACGAGACCTTCGCTCCCACAGCTAGGATGGTGACTATTCGGACAGTCATCGCCTTGGTTGCTCATCACAGTTGGCCTCTTTTTCAGATGGACGTCAAGTCTACATTCTTGAATGGTACCCTGGAGGAGGAGGTATATGTGGCACAACCAAGGATTTCAGATTCCAGGATCCCCATCAAAAGTTTGCAAACTGAAGAAGGCCTTATACGGGCTGAAACAGGCCCCCAGAGCTTGGTACCAGCGGATAGATGTTTTCTTTTAGAAGATCAGGCTTCAACAAAGTCCATCAGAGGAAAATCTTTATCTCAACACAGAGGAGGATTTGCGGTTGGTATTGATTCTATAAGTGGACGACCTCATTATAGGGGATCATACGAAGGAGATTGCTCAGGTCAAGAGACTTCTCATGGAGGAGTTCAAGATGACTAACGTAGGCATACTTCACTACTTTCTTGGGATTGAGGTGAAGCAAGGAAAGAGCTGTATCTTTATTTCACAGGAGAAATATTGCAGAGAACTGCTCAAACGTTTTCCGATGGAAAATTGCAAAAAGCAGCAATGACTCCCATGGAAATTGGTCTGAAGTTGAGTGTGCGTGATCCATTGATTCATCACTGTATCGACGCTTGGTGGGGAGTTTGCTTTACCTCACTTATATCCGATCGGATATTTCCTATGCAATTGGATTGCTCTATAAATTCTCCACAACACCCACCAAGAATGCCCATTGGGATGTAGGTATGAGGGTGCGAAGGTACTTGAAGGGTACCTACACCTACGGCATCACTTATATGAGAGGCATTGAGTTGGGAGGTTTCTGCAATAGTGACTGGGCAAGTGATATTGATACCCGGAGATCGACCTCTGGATATTGTTTCTTACTCTTATTAGGACCTGTGTCATGGCTGAGTAAGAAACAACCTACTGTCTCCCTTAATTGTGTTGCCCACATGGTAGCCTATATGCTGCCCACCTCTCTCTGTGCTTTTCTCTCTGAGTATGCTGCGCACAAGGCAGCCTGTGTTTTTTTTTTGCAGAAACATGGCAGCCTATGTGTTGCCCGTGTGGCAGCCATATCATCCCCAAGTACACCTCCCCCATGCTCTCCTCATATGGGGGCTTATAGATGGGGATGTGACTTTTCCACACTCCAAACCTGCCCATACAGATGTGCCAGACCTCCGTACACTTCATGTGAGATCCCAAGATGCTGACACCATGTTCTAGGCCTCTAGATCTACTACAAAGTGCTGCAGACTCACACGTGGACTTTCCGTGCAGATTCTGTCCCCCTGGGAGGCTCAGGTACATTCTTAGATGTGCTGCCCACATGGAGCCTGCTACCCATGTGGCAGCCCCCTTTTGCTGTTTCTTCTTTGTGAGTGTGCTGCCCACATGGCACCCATGTGGCAGCCCCATCTTTTGCTAGTCCACCTCCCCACGCTCTCCTCATATGGGGCTTACAAATGGGAACGTGACCATCTAAAATCCAACACCCCCTTTCGCCGATCCTTTTCGGGCCAATCCCAACCCGTTGATGAAGATAGTCCATCAGCTCCTATGATGAAACCCCTCGGAGTCTGTCGTATTTTGGTCTCTTGACCAGTACCATCTTCCCCTTCTGGAATCCTACTTCCGAGCATCCCCTCTGATTCCAGAAGGCATTCACCCTCCAATCTCTCATGACCTGAGAAATCAAAGCACAGATGGTACAAATGAGTATACAAAGAATGTACATACCAAATCATCCACTTGCTTGCTTGTTCGCTTTGAATGCAAACCATGCACCTCATGGAGGCACACCCAGCCACGCTATGTAACTATGTAATGCCCCCTTCAATCGTACAATTCTCATCTGACCGTGAATCAAATGATCATTTTGAAGAATCCTCCCTCATGTCAGTGCTACCAGCCGCCAAGCACTTGGAGGAATCCAAGCACTCAATGTTGCCCTTCACCTTCGCAAAGGCTTCTTACTCTTCTTCTGATCGCATCTCAATGTCCATCCTTACCATTACTCCAAGGTCTGCAAACTTTACCTCAGTAACACATTAAGCTCTTCTGTCACCAAATGTGCTTTTGTCTTCTCTGAATCCTGATCAGAGTCTTTCTTCTGCTGCTGCTCTGCCTTCTTGCTGCAGCCTTTGCAAAATGTCCTAGTGTATCGTAGTAGAAGCATTTGTTCTGTTTCTTTCTTTTCTTATTCTCATCATTAGAAGCATCCCCGTCATTCTCCGATTTGTCATCCTTCTTCTTGGGCTCCTTGCCTTTGTCCATATCCTTGGCATAAAGGGCCTTCTCACTAGATCCATTGTACTTGAGTTCTCGAGCTTCTTCTTGAAGGAGCAATGGCACCAGCTCCTCAAATGTCACTGGCATCGCCCTCTTCCCTGCTATCATCATCGTGACGAAAGGTTTATAGCTCCTGGAAAGCATGCCAAGAAAAAGCCTAGCCATCCTTGCCGAATCGTAGCTTGACCAATTGCTAAGAGTTTGTCCCTGACTACCTTTATATTCGTGATGTGGTCTTGTACTATGTCCCCTTCATCCATGCTCATGCCGTCAAGCTCCGCCTTGAGGCTCCACTTCGCAAAGGAGATGCCCGTCGACTGGATTGAGGTAGCCCCGAATCCATAGTGGTGCCAATGATTATCAGCAGAGCCTCCGCATTCATCAGTTGGCTCCTGACCTTCATCTTCAATAGGGGTTAATTTGTCCCATCCAACTTGCCCATTTTTCCAAAATTCGAGAGCTGCGGATACCTGGCAGCCATGACAATGAATTGAAAGAGAGAGAGTCGTACACCTGTCTGAACCTAAGTCTAGCTTCTTCTTGCAAGGGCATAGTCCTTCAGATGTAGAAGATGATCCCATAGAGCTTTGAATCAAGGTCATCCTTTAACAAGGTCCTTGTCTTTAAGCTCCACACTCCTGAACTGCCGACAAACCTCTGATACCAGGTACGACCTAGAATGGGCCTGGAAAAGACCCTGATTTGGACAGCGCTTGGGCCATCGGCAGACTGCCACGTGGCCAGGCATGGTCACTTGGCAGCCTGTTGGCTGCGTATGAAGCAGACCCTACTGTCAGCCCCCCAGTCTCGTGGGTTGGCTTGTTTGGGTCTGTCTATTTGGAGGGCCTATGGCCCTATAGAAAGAGAGCCATTTGGGCTCGTCACTCATCCAGGAGGACTAGGAGTTGCAAGGAGGAGGTTGAGTGCTGCAGACAAAGCCCAGAAGATGTCTTTAGGCTGACTATCAGAACAGCAAGGAGGACGGATCAAAGGGGGAGCTTGGGTCTCACAGATTGGCTGCCTTTCGGAGCAGCAAGGAGGATGCATCAAAGGGGGAGCTTGGGTCTCACAGATTGGCTGCATTTTGGAGCGGCAAGGAGGTCAAGTAACCAGGTCAAGTACTGCCATACAAGTGCCTCTCCGGGAGGATCCAATCCAAAAGCATTGTCCAGTGTGTCACCCTCTAGTAGCAGAGTGCTATGTAGATGTGCACCCCTGTGCATAAACAAAACAGTTGTTCTCCTACCTCTGTGGCACTCCTAATACACTCAGCTTGCGTGCTCCCTATGAGCATAGGTGGGTCTCGTCGTCGTGCCCCACAAACACACCTTCAGGCTTGTGCATTGTGGACGGAAATATAAGTTTTGTTGGTCCTATATCTCTCCTGTGCAATGACGATTTACTTGCTTTCTGCAAATCTATGCTGAGTACACATAAAAAAGGAAGTTTTGGATTCCACAGATAGTAACACCACTGTGTGAGTTCCTGGGCTTTATTAGTCTTCCTCTGTGGATACCTCTATTGTCAATTTCTAATACACTGCCAGACAATTGCCTTTCCTGCCCAGCTGTCCCTCCTCCTGCTGGATCTGTTCCAGCTCCTTGAAGCCTCCTGCAGGCCTCCAAACCTGTTCGTACAGATGTGCCAGACCCCCTTAAAGTTCCTATGAGATCCCAAGATGTTGACGCCCCGTCCCAGGCCTCCAGGTCTGCTACAGACTGCACTGAACTGCTGCATTTGACACGTGGACTTTCCATACAGATTCTGTCCAGGGAGTCTCTACCAAGCCAGGTACATGGCAGCCTATGTGATGCCCATGTGGCAGCCCCATGTTTTGCTGGTCCACCTCCCCCACGCGCTCCTCATATGGGGGCTTACAAATGGGTAGGTGACCATCTAAAATCCAACAGGAGGATACTTGGAATGCCTGATTTGGGAAATACAGGAGGAAAATAAATAGAAAATGATCGGTTGACTTCATGTTAAAGCCACTTGAAGTTGAGTTGAATTTGAGCATAACCAACCACAATGTATTTGGCGTGTCATCAGAGTAAATACTACTTTAAAAACACATAGCAGCATGAGGGGTTCACTTGAGTACTTGGCAGCGAGTTGACTGACGTTGAGCTCCCTGAAGGTGCACAGCTTATTCCATTTAACATCTTCCCAGTTCCTGTAAGATGGTCCCTTCCAAGAGTTAGCTAACAATGAAGATAATAGGGCAGATTCACACATCCAGGGCTTTATTCTAGTACTACCTTAAGTTGGGAGTATTGAACCTGTGTTGGCATGATCATTCCTGCTCTGTTAATGGTGTGATCATGCATTATATGTTCTAGATTGTTCATTTCAAATAAAGCTGATGATGTGCAGAAATTCCAACAGGATAGCATGGACATCACAAGGGAGTTAAATGGGATGGGAGAAGTCTGTTTTAAGAGAAACTGCAAGCACCATATCCATGGACAAAAGTGAACAAATATTCACAACCTGTAATTTGCAGGAATCACAAAACTTTGGAGGTCTGCTAGTTTTAAGAGATTGCAGACTTGATTTCCCAGAACGCTGTGTTCAGAAATCACACCAACTTGTTTACAATGACAGATTCACTATTGTATAGAGGCAACTGAAACACAAACTTTATCAGGCAGAAATTCTCGGAGTCCAACTCATCTGTGTTCCCATGATTGTAGTATTTACTACAAGGATAATTTGCTGCTCTATCCTTGAGTGGCCTCACGGTAGTCCTTACAAAGATGGAGAAATTTGGCACATCTAGGTGTCCCCATGGGTATATTCACAGTTGCCATCTTTGTAGTCTGCCTACATAGCCCATCTTTTTAGACGTGCCCTGTGATGAAATCCATACCTTCACCATTTCAAAAGAGAGATCTTTTACCTTTGCATATAAATCTCTGCCTTGGGTAGGTCCTGTAACCCCATCAAATATGAATGCACAATTCCACCGACGTCAGTCCACCAACTCTGTTCTGGCTCCTTCAACACATGTGCTTTTACTCTCATTGCCTGAACCTGCTTCTCATCCTCATGCATCTCAGCATCTGCATAAATGTTAGACATCAGGACATAAGCTGAAGCATCTGTGTCATCCAATTGCACTGCATGTTCAAAGGCCTGTCTTCCAAGCTCCACATTACCCCACTTTTGACAAGCACCCAACAATGTATGCCATGCCACAAGATTAGGATGGAAAGGCATCCTCTTCACAATTGCTATCGCCTCGTCTACTTGGCCTGCTCGGCCCAGGAGATCAACCATGCAATTGTGGTGCTCAATAGTTGGAATGATGCCATACTCTTTGCTCATAGCCTCAAAGTACTTCTGGCCCTCATCCACTAGACCAGTATGACTGCATACAGTAAGAATGCTAAGCAATGTGATTCCGGTTGGCATTGTGCCTTCTCCTCTCATTCTTTCAAACATATTAAAAACAATTTCACTTTTTCCTAGCTGGGCATATCCTGCGATTAGTGCATTCCATGAGACCTCATCTCGAATTGAGAGCCTGTCAAACACCTCCCATGCTTTTGCAAGCAAGCCACAATTGGCATACATATCCACCAAAGCATTGCCAAGAAAAGGATCTCTTTCCAATCCCATTTTAGCAATCTCATCGTGTATTTCTTGGCCTTTGTCTATGGCCCCTATGCTCCAACTTGCTTTCAAGCTGCAAACAAACGTGAGAGCATTCGGAGAGACACCCTCTACCAGCATCTTTTCAAAATAGTTCAATGCTTCCTCCCCAAGCCCATGTTCAGCATATCCTGCAATTAGTGCATTCCAGGAGACTACATCTCGAACTGGAAGCCCATGAAACACTTCCTGAGCTTTTGCAAGCAAGCCACATTTGGCATACATATCGACCAATGTGTTGCCTACAAAAAGGTCTCCTTCCAATCCCTTTCTGGCAATTGCTACATGTATTTCTAGTCCCTTGTTTATGGCTCCTATCGTGCCACAAGCTTTCAAGCTGCAAACAAACGTAAGAGCATCTGGAGACAGGCCCTCCAATTGCATCCGTTTGAAACAGTTCAGTGCCTCATCACCACGCATGTGGTCTGCATATCCTGCGATTAATGCAGTCCATGAGACCACATCTCGAACCAGAAGTTTGTCGAACAAGTCTCTTGCTTTTGCAAGGGAGCCACATTTGGCATACATATCAACCAATGCGTTGCCAACAATATGGCCTCTTTCCAACCCATTTCTGGCAATGTCAGCATGTATTTCTTGTCCTTTGTCTATGGCTCCAATGCAGCCACAAGCTTTCAAGATACAAACAAACGTTAGAGCATTTGGAGAGACACTCTCCAATTTCATCTGTTCAAAACAGTTCAGCGCTTCCTCACCAAGCCCCTGTTTCGCGTATCCTGAGATGAGTGCAGTCCACGAGACAACATCTCGAACTGCAAGCTTGTCAAACCCTTCCCTTGCTTTCGCAAGAGAGCCACATTTGGCATACATGTCGACCAATATGTTGCCAACACAAGAATCCATTTCCAAACCCCTTCTGGCAATCTCACCATGTAAATCTCGGCCCCTTTCAGCATCTTTCAGCCTAGCACAAGCCTTCAGTAGGGCCACAAACGTACACTTGCTAGGTAGTACACAATCCTCAAGCATTTTCCCGTACAGGTTAAGGGCATGCTGTGATTCTCCACATTCAATATAACCCCTGAGGAGAGAAGTCCAAGAATACACATTTCGATCAACTAACTTGTCAAAAATGAGCTGAGCATCGCACATGCTTCCAACTTCCACCAACATTGGCACGAGGTAGTTTCCAAGAGATCTCTCAGCTTCCAGCCCACTTTTGCAAATGTGGGCATGCAAGCGTTTGGCATATGCCACATTTTTACCTTTTCTGCACTGATGCAAAATGTAACAAAAGCGGTCAACCGAAGGCAGATGGGGAATCCTCTCCAAAGACGCAATTACAGCCTCTAAGCTAAGCCTCTCCCAATCAATGTTCCCTTGCAACGCTTGTGCTTTAGACGTATTCACCTGTACTCTAGACCTCAAGCCGGCCATGTCACATTCCTACGCTCTTCACCATTTGACCGGGCCTGACCGAGCAATCCCCTGCTTCCGGACTCCCTTTTGTCCAACATGTCTACTCAAAAAATCTGGAGAACTTGGGTTTTGTCTGTCGAGCTTCGCAACAAGCTCAGAGCAAATCATTGTCGACTCTGGACTTGAGCAAATCATTTGGTCCAGACAGCAATTGTGGAGTGATTTGTGAAGTACATTGCTCCGTACTTGAGCGCATGTCCAAAAAATTACATTGCCAGGATGTGTGGGTGCTTCTGTAGTACGTGAACGCAAACATTTTGAAGTACTTGGAGTAATCCTCGAGTGCCTCCCTGGCTTGCCCCATGCTGCCCATGGAGCATAGGGAATGCGAATAGTTGTGTAAGTAAATAGTTGTTTACTCTGTGGGCACATGGTATGCCTTCAGTTTCATTTCCGATTTAAGGTGCCTACCCGATTAATGGCCACATGCTTGCATGAAGTATTCAAGACCTTGCCGGACCTTGCCGCATTTACGGGCACACTTCTGTGAGGTTGAGGGCAGCATTTCATTGGTTGCCGGATCTTAGCTGACCTTTGCCTATGTGTGTAGTCCGATTGCAAGGGTCAAGCAAGGTTTGGCCTTTCGGTGGCCTTTTGTTTGCCACCTCGCCTGAAGGGCTCACAATCAAAGGAATTTCTCCTGAGAGGCTCTCATCGCTTCGCCTCCCTTTGAACCAGGCGGGTCCCATAAATTACAAAACCATCATTGGGCGATGTGTACCACTCGACTTTCCCTTTACCAAAATAGATGCACATCTCCTTGGTACCCTTCATGTACCTCATGATGCACTTAACTGCCTCCCAATGCCTCTTTCCTCGATTAGCCATATACCGGCTAACAACTCCCACTGCAAATGCAATGTCTGGTCTAGTAGCTATCATAGCATACATAAGACTCCCAACCGCTGATGCATAAGGAACCTTGGCCATCATGGCCCTCTTTTCATCTGATTTGGGACTATCTGTATGACTCAGTTTCACATATGGAGGCAATGGAGTACTCACTGCCTTCCCCCCCTCCATATTGAAACGTTGCAATACTTTTCTAACATACTCCTTCTGCGAAAGCCAAAGGAGTTTCCTACTCCGATCACGCGTGATGCGCATACCAAGAATATGACCTGCAAGTCCCAAATCCTTCAGATCAAAGGCCTCATGCAAATTGGCCTTTAATGCATCTAGCTCATAAGTATTCTTGCTAGCCAATAGCATATCATCCACATATAGTGCCAGGATTATCAGGCTATTATCCTTAGCCCTTTTAGTGTAGAGGCAGTGATCAATTTCACTCCTTCTAAATCCTCGGGACCGAATGAAAGCATCAAACTTTTGATACCATTCTCTAGGCGCTTGCTTAAGACCATAGAGACTCTTTTTCAGCTTACAAACTAAATGCTCTTTGCCCTTTTCTTCAAAGCCTTTCGGTTGCACCATGTAAATCTCCTCATGCAAATCCCCATGCAAGAAAGCTGTCTTTATCCATCTGCATAAGCTCCATATCCTCTGTTGCCACTAGTCCAAGCATGCATCTAAGTGTGGTCATCTTCACAACCGGAGAGAATATCTCATCAAAGTCCACATCCTTCTCTTGCTTGAACCCTTTAGCGACCAAACGGGCCTTATACTTAGGCACATCATCACCTGTGACCTTCATCTTGTAGATCCATTTACATGGCAATGCTTTCTTTCCATGTGGCAAAGAAACCAAGTCCCAAGTCTTATTCTTCATAAGTGAATAGCATACTCCCACTTGCGTTGATCCTCGCGCATCATAGCCTCTCTGTAGCAAGAAGGCTCCCTGCAATCAGTAAGCATCACATAGTCTACCCCTGGAACAAACCTATCAGGTGGTCTAGACAATTTAGATGATCTTCTCAAGGGTATTTCAGCTTGCTGTCCCACCTGCATATATCAGCCACATTTGGCTCATCATTTCCACCAATAGATGATCCATCATCTACCCTTGATTGTATACCTGTGGGAGTACTTGGTGGTACCATTTCTTGCACATTTGGTGCATGGACAACTTGCTGTCTATCAACATATGCAGGTGGATTCACATCCTGGAAAGTAATTCTTCTCATTTCAACATCCCTCATGGGTGCCCTATGCATCTTCTTCTCATTGAAGACTACATCATGGCTGCGTATGATCTTCTTTGCTTCTGGATCCCAGAGATGATAGCCCCTCTCTCCACTTTCACCATAGCCCAGAAAGATGCATTTCCTAGACTTAGGATCTAGCTTCTTTCGAAGCTCTTTTGGCACATGTGCATATGCCTCACACCCAAATATACACAAATGAGAGTAAGAGGGCTTCTTGCCACTCCATGCCTCTTCAGGAATACCACCATCCAAACTCTTATTGGGTGATCTATTGATCACATGCACTGTAGTCTTCATTGCCTCAGCCCAAAAACCACCAGAAAGACTTGCATTGGAAAGCATGCATTGCAACCTTTCTTGAATGTTACGATTCATCTTTTCTACAACTAGATTTTGCTCTGGAGTACGAGGGGATGTGAGCTCCCTCTTAATCCCATGTGTATCACATAAATGCTGAAAGTCATGAGAGAGATACTCTCCACCATTGTCAGTCTGTAGGCATTTAAGCTTTCTACCTGACTGATTCTCAACCAAGGCCAACCATTTCTGAAATACCTAGAACACATCACTCTTCCGAGCTATAGCATAAGCCCACACTTTCCTAGTTGCATCATCAATAAATGTCACATAGTATTCAGCCTCGCCTAATGACCGTGTAGGCATGGGACCACATACGTCTGAATGCACCGAATCAAGCTTTTCAAACTCTTTCTTTCCCCTTCTTTTATGGGCTGATTTAGTCTGCTTCTATAGAGACAGTGCTCACAAAATTCAAAATCAGAGAAACTCAAATGCGGTACATAACCCAACTGGCATAAGAGTTTCATTCCTTCTGGCTCATGTGCCCCAACCTACAATGCAACAAAGAAGTGCTTGGCTGCTCGATTATTGCAACAACATGATCAAATACCCATGATACATGTAAGGGATACAAAGTCCCACACTTGGCACCCCTGGCCAAAAGCATAGAGCCCTTTTGAATTTTCCAACTCTGAAAGCCAAAAGTGGTGTGAAAACCAGCATCATCTAGTTGACCCACTGAAATAAGACTCTTGGTCAACTTAGGCACATGTCTCACATGTTTCAAAATAAATGCAGACCCATTTGCAAAAGAAAACTTTATGTCACCTACTCCCACTATGTCACATGCATAGTCATTTCCAAGATGCACACAACCTGTCTTTCCACTGTCATAAGTGGAGAACCATTCCCTATGGGGAGTAACATGGAATGAAGTACCAGAATCCAAAATCCAATCCTAGGAATATGCATCATCTGAAGTGGTAAGCAACTCTGCAAATAAACTAGACATGAAGAGAATGTCATTGTCACTATCATGTGTGACTGCATTGATCTCCTCGATCTTCACTTTTCCTTTGTCCTCCCTTGGACTCTCTTCCTTTTGATTTGCACCCCAATTTGCATTCTTTTTCTTATCCTTTTGCTCTCTTTTTAGCTTATAGCAATCCTTTTTCATATGGCCCTTCTTACCACAGTGGTAACACTCAATGTTCCATGCCCTGGATTTGCTACGAGACTTCCCTCTTTCTTGGGACTTCCCCTTGAACTGTGATCTACCCCTTTGCACATTTAAGTTTGCATCCTGCTTGTTGCCATCCATAGACTTCCGTCTAATCTCCTCGGCTAACAAGCTACCCACAACATCATCAAATTTCAGTACTCCACTAGGTGTAGAGTTACTGACAATTATACGGAAGGTATCCCATGAGGATGGCAATGAACATAAGAGAAATATTACCTTAGTCTCTGCATCAAAATTCATCTTTGAACCTGAAGCTGGCTGAAAATAATATTGATTTCATTCAAGTGAGAAGCAATGGAGACCCTTTCCTTCATCTGCAACTCAAACAACATCTTCATGAGGTAAACTTTATTAGAGGCAGTTTCCTTCTCATAAGTGGGGCACAGTTTCTTCCACAAATCTTCCGTAGTCTGCTCATTTACTACTGTGAAATAAACTGACTCTGCAAGATGAAGTCTAATAGTAGACTTTGCTAATGCATCCAACTCATTCCAATCATCCTCAGACATATTTGCAAGCTTAGCTTCAATCCTTACCAAGGGTTTAATCTGCTTCTTTTGAATAAGCACATTCCTTATCTGTTCTTTCCACAAAGAAAAGTTTGTCCCATCAAACTTTTTAATGTTGAAAAACTCCTTTTCAGACCATTTGAGAGTGCTCTCAATGGAAGCAAGAACGGAAGAGGAAGAGAGAGAGACAGAGAGCCACACAAGTTTTGGTGGGTGCAGAACACCCTAATCTTCTTTTTCATTCATTTATATATGTGTTTGAGTATTGTACATAACCGGGGTAAAGGCACAGTGACCTTTAACCCCCACAAAAGGCCTCACCTACATTCGAAAAATATCCAAAATAGCAGGTGGCTAGAGAAAAATTCAACATATGCTTTGCCTACAATAGAGAGAGGTAGGGTCAAAGCGATTCTAGTTGTGTTTATACTTCCCCATGTGCTTTTGGGAGCTTAAAATGGTTTTTAATTATTTTTGTTACTCATCGACCTTTAGTTTTGAAGTTTCCAATTGATTCTCAAGCTATTTCAACTCACCTTGTGAGCATTTGGATTGCTTTTTTGGTACATATGTGATTGTTTTTCTTTAGTGTTGGATCATTTATGATCCATTTATAGCTTACCCATGACTTGCTTACACTTTAGATAGTGTCCTTAGACCTTTTGTAATCCCCCAACATGTTTGAATAAAGCTTCATGTCGATATCAACACATCTACAAAGCACACTTATAAGACACATCTAGAAGGTATTCATTGCTATATCAACACACCTACAAAACACATCCATAAAGCTTTTTGTTTACATATTTTGCAACACCACTCAATTTATACAATTGTTAATGGTTGCTTAATGCCTTATTCGTGCTTATTTTTTATAAATTTTGGTGGGTAGATCTAAGGTTTTTTTCATTTTATTTGCTTTATGGATCCTCACTCACAAAGCTCTAGCAAGGGGGCCAACAGCCCCTTGGGACCCTCAAGCTAGGGCATTAACTCAATTAACGCACATACCTCTAACCACCAAGCCACACTCGACCTCCATCCAATATCCAAGCTAGGATGTATAGGGCATCTATGCTACTCACGTCCTTCTCGTCATAAAGCAAGGCTTACAAAGTAAAGCTAGACAATACCCACATTGCTACATGATAATGGAGCATTGATTTCTAATAGAGGATGTTGTCATTGTCTCTCCCAAGTCCAAGTTCCGAGGGTGTTGGTCACCTATAGTTGTGGTGTTGCTCATTGTAGCATAGGTCCTTGGGTCATATTTTGGTGAGAGGTGTAGGATAAAGCATGGAAAGCAAATCTCATATCCGTGTGGGTGAGAAAAAGGGCATAATCACAATGATGGGTGGAGGATATTGCCTCCATTGGAGTTTAAGGGTTTAGAAGGGGGTTGCAAGTGTCAAAAGGGTGAGATAGCTAATGAGGAGTTCCAAGGTTTAAAGAGGGTTGTAGGGTTCAGGTCGAGGAGTGGAGAGCTAGTCTCCTTTGTGACTTCAAGGGGTAAAGGGTTGAGGAAGGAGGAGAGGGAGGAGGGAGGAGGAAGAAGGGATGAGGAAGAAGGATGAATAAGAGAGGAGCAGGAGGAAGCGGGAGGGGGAGGAGATAGGATTAAAGAGTACAAGGGTAGGGAGTGCAAGGGGAAGGGCATGCTAGAACACAATTGTGTAAGCTCACTATAAGGGAGCATGAATGCAATGGAGATCAATCACATGAACACAATAGTGAGCTTGAACACTAAACCCTAAAGAGTGGGAGATTCATTGCATTGAGAGATATTTAAACATGTTGCTCTCTACACAATTCGGAGGTACCTCAAAGGTAGGACCTCTTTTATAGGGGACCTCTTGGACAAGGGGTCCTTGACCTTTTGGGGGGACCTCTTGGGTCTCTACACATAGTGGGGGAACCTCTTGAGTCCCCCCACAAAGTGAGAGAACCTCTTGAGTCCCTCCACAAAGTGGGTCAACCTCTTAAGTCCCTGCACTTTTTGGGGGACCTTAAAAAGTGTAGGCTTTTAATGCTTCTCTCCCAAGTTTAGTATTTCTCTCTATAGATCTTGATTTTGCAAGTATGATTGGATCTTTTTGAGAGTGGATTTTGGCTATCTTCATCCTTTTATATTCACCATGCCATCTTTTTGGCTCAAGATATTACAAGCAGTAGATTTATCATACCATCTTTTAGGCTCAACAAGCAGAGATTTGGTGCTACTCTACACACACAATGATCTCATCTTTGTTGCTCTACATTGAACTTCTAGACCTTGTTGCCACAGGGTTATAGCAACTCCCCAGACCTCTTTTATTACCCATCCTTGAGTTATGGTTGAGTCTACAGACAATGTTGTGATGTGGTAGTTTTGACACAATGACTATGGTAAAGATGGCATCAGTGATAGATGGATCAAGCTTGTTGTCAATATTTTCCTTGTAATCCACAAACACTATAGATTGTTTTCTTGGTGTTTAAGAAGCCAGTATCAACCATTTCTTCAAACAAACATATATACCCCGCTTGAAGAGATATGGTTCATTGAAAGAGGCGACTGGCTGTTTGAGCATCTATCTATTGATTTGGGTTGAAACTGAGTGTGGGTAGATGGTCATCAATGATGGGGACACCTCCACGATTACTACTAGAGTGTCACCATATTTGGATCTTTCCTTATGTGTTTTGTCATAACTACCTCACATTTGTGATGCGTGTTTGTCCAAGGCTCTGGTATGTGTTTCTTGGCTTGTCCTTTTGACCTTGGAGTATCTATTTTTTAGGAGCCAATTGCAAGGAGAATGTAACTACTCAAGAAGATACTTTTCTTTGAGAAATTTTGGTCTCCAATACAGGTTGTGGCTCCAATTTGTCACTTATGTCTGATGTGATTTGCGCTTGGCGAATGTGCATGGGAATCTTGAATTGCCTCCAAAATGCCCGATGGGATTACTAGGAATGGGAATCCTATCTGTATCCTTATTCAAGTCCTATGTGGGTGTTCAATTTTGATTATCCAAATCATGAAGCTCATTGTTGGAATCATTGATGGCGCCTTCCATTGGAAATTCAATTGGGATATGAGGAATATGTGGTCTCACGGGAGAGGAAGAGGTCATATGGGATAAACATGAGTTCGAAGCAAGTAGTGGATTAGAGACGAGGGAAGCAGGGATGTTGGTGGAAAGTGGAGGAAGAGCAAGGTAGCTTGATAATCTTTGATGTAAGAATATACAAGAGGTGGGAAAAAGTTAGGTGTTATTGGATGGTAGGATTTAGACTCTTGGAAGATGGGCCAGCATGGATTTCACGAAAGGTACAAAGGATTTTATTGGAGCTAGGGAGGATGTGAGAACATCAGAAAAGAGAGTGGTGAGATAGGGTAGAATAGATTGAAGGTAGACCACATATTCTTCGGGCAAATCTTTGTTGCTCTTGGAAGCCGTTGTCAGCTTCAATGTTGGATTTGTCTTGGAATTATATCTTGAGGACGGTGATTGTTGCAGTAGGGGTAGAAGGGTGGCTACTATCCGAAGAGGAGGACTTCCCATCAAGTATTCATAAAGAAGTATTGCATGAAGTTTTAAACCTTGCTTATCAAAAGCCCATGATATCACCTCAAACATGATCTTATTTAGTCCTAAATCCTCATCCGGTGGGATATTCTCATAACATTTGCCTATATTAGTTGTAAAGACAGAATATATTTTTTCTGGTAAATTTATCCTCACCTCAAAATCCGAATTGACAACCCAATATGCATTAGTGTAGACTCTTGTGCTATTCCAAATCTTAGATTGGATATCTTTTTCAATCCTCGGGATGGCTTTTATGCATGCTTGCAATGCCACCATCGTGGTGGAGGCCATTTTTGAAAAAATTCAGGCATGTACATCGATGATGAGAGATCTCAACAATGGGAGTGGAATGGAAGAAGGTGAGAGAGAGGGAAAGCCAAAAGAGAGCCACACAATTTTTGGTAGGTGCTGAACACCCTAATCTTCTATGTCATCCATATATATATGTGTTTGATTTTTGTACATAATCGAGGTTAAGGTGTGGCCTTTAACCCCCACAACCTCCCACTTAAAGGCCAATGTGCCTTTAAGGGAGAACAACCAGTGGACATACTATCCAATGCCCATCAATACATGACAATAATTAAACCGCTGACTAGGTAGACTCTTCGTCAGCATATCTGCAGGGTTATCATCTGTATGAACCTTGGCAATATCTATGCACTTGTCCTCAAGTACCTCCCTGATGAAATGGTACCTGACCTCAATGTGTTTGGTCTTTGCATGAAAGACCGGATTTTGTGCTAGCTGAATAGCACTCATGGAATCACTATACAATGTCGGCACATTATATGAATCCCTAAATATCCCACTAGCCGATCAAGCCATATAGCCTCCTTGCAACCCTCTATGGCTGCAAAACATACTCGGCCTCTGTGGTAGACAAAGCACCAAACTTCTGTGCATGAGACATCCACGACACTGCACCACCTGCAAAGATGAACACATAACTAGAAGTGGATCTTCTGCTATCCACATGACCTCATAGTCTAAATCTATGTACCCAAGTACACACATCTCTCCTCTGACAAAGCAGATGCACATCTCCTTGGTACTCTTCATGTACCTCATGATGCATTTAATTGACTTCCAATGCCTCTTTCCTGGATTAGCCACCAAATGTGCGGCCTAGTAGCTATCATAGCATACATAAGACTCCTAACTACTAATGCATAAGGAACCTTGGCCATCATGGCCCTCTCCTCATTTGATTTGGGACTATTTGCTTGAATCAATTTCATATATGGAGGCAATGGAGTACTTACTGCCTTTCCCCCTTCATATTGAAATGCTCTAATACTTTTGTAACACACTCCTTCTATGAAAACCAAAAGAGTTTCCTACTCCGGTCACGCGTGATGCGCATACCAAGAATATGACCTGCAGGTCCCAAATCCTTCATGTCAAAGGCCTCATGCAACTTGGACTTCAATAAATCCAGCTCATAAGTATTCTTGCTAGCCAATAGCATATCATCCACATAAAGTGCCAGTAGTATCAGGCTATTATCCTTAGCCCTTTTAGTGTAGAGGCAGTGATCAATCTCACTTCTTCTAAAACCTTGGGATCACGTAAAAGCATCAAAATTGTGATACCATTCTCTAGGTGCTTGCTTAAGGCCATAAAGACTCTTTTTCAACTTGCAAACCAAATCTTCTTTGCCCTTTTCTACAAAGCCTTCCGACTATACCATGTAAATTTCCTCATGCAAATCCCCTTGTAAGAAATCCATCTTGACATCCATCTATATATAAGCTCCATATCCTTTGCTACCACAAGTCCAAGAACACATCTTAGTGTGGTCATCTTCACAACCATAGAGAAGATCTCATCAAAGTCCACACCCCATGAGGGATGTGGAAATGAGGAGAATCACTTTCAAGGATGTGAATCCACCCGCATATGTTGATGCATAAGACACCCATGAGGGATGGGGAAATGAGGAGAATCACTTTCAAGGATGTGAATCCACCCGCATATGTTGATAGTAGACACCATGCTATTTATGCAATGATAGGTACACAATCAAGGGCAGATGATGGATCATCCATTGGTGGATATGATGGTCCTGGCTGATATGCAAGTGGGACAGCAAGCTGAAATTCCCTTGAGAAGGTCAACTAGAGTATCTTGAGAGATTTGTTCCAGGGGCAGACTATGTGATGCTTACTGATTGCGGGGAGCCTTCTTGCTATACAGAGAGGCTATGATGTGCAAGGATCAGCGCAAGTGGGAGTATGCTAGGCAATTAGAGATGAGTTCACTCATGAAGAATAAGACTTGGGACTCGATTTCTTGGCCACATGGAAAGAAAGCATTGCCATGTAAATGGTCTACAAGATGAAGGTCATAGGTGATGATGTGCCTAAGTACAAGGCCCATTTGGTTGCTAAATGGTTCAAGCAATCAATTTCTTTATTAACTTCAAGCTCAATCAATTTCTTTACTAAATTATTTTTCATTATTTTCCTCATTTAAATCCTTGTCAAATTAGTTATGCATCTTCTTTTCATTGAAGACCACATATGTTGATAGTGTCTACTATTAACATATGCAGGTGGATTCACATCCTTGAAAGTGATTCTCCTCATTTCCACATCCCTCATGGGTGTCTTATGCATCTTCTTCTCATTAAAGACCACAACATGGCTTCGTATGATCTTCTTTACTTTCACCATAACCCAGAAAGATGCTAGGATCTAGCTTCTTTCGAAGCTCTTTTGGCATATGTGCATATGCCTCACACCCAAATATATGCATATGAGAGTAAGAGGGCTTCTTGCCACTCCATGCCTCTTCAGGAATACTACCATCCAAACTCTTACTAAGTGATCTATTGATCACATGCATTGTAGTCTTCATTCCCTCAGCCTAAAATTTACCAAAAAGGCTTGCATTATTGGAAAGCATACATTGCAACCTTTTGTGAATGGTGCAGTTCATATGTTCTGCAATTGGATTTTGCTTGGGAGTATGAGGAGACGTGAGCTCCGCTTAATCCCACGAGTATCACAGAAATGGTAAAAGTCATGAGAGAGATACTCTCCACCATTGTCAGGCCGTAGGCATTTAAGCATTCTACCTAATTGATTTTAAACCAAAGCCAGCCATTTCTAAAATACTTGCAGCACATCGCTCTTCTGAGCTATAGCATAAGCCCATACTTGCCCATACTTTCCTACCTGCATCATCAATGAATGTCACATAGTATTCAGCCCCGCCTAATGATCGTGCCTAATGATCGTGTAGGCATGAGACCACATACGTCTGAATGCACCAAATCAAGCCTTTCAAGCTCTTTCTTTCCCCTTATTTTATGGGATGATTTAGTATGCTTCCCATAGAACATTGCTCACAATATTCAAAATTAGAAAAACTCAAATCGGTACTAACCCAAATGGCATAAAGTTTCATTCCACTCTGTCTCATATGCCCCAACTAGCAATGCCACAAAGAAGTACTTGGCAGCTCAGTTATTGCAACATGATCAGACACCCCTGATACATGTAAGGGATACAATGTCCCACACTTGGCACCTCTTGCCAAAACCATAGAGACCTGACCAAAGCAAGTATCTCTTGGGGCTTTTATTTGTGCAATTTGTTCATGGTGCTTGAAACATGTGGTTCTCTATGCAAGTCTAGTGATGTGGGAATTCCTCTTATATGCTTAATTTGATAGGAATTAGTCATCACCTTTAAGCCCTAGGTTCAAATCGATTGAACTTACCTATATGTGCAAAAATATATATATGCCAGTGAGCACTCGTGATACAATCTAATGCTAGCTAGGAAATATTTGGGGCTCCCAAATCTTCATTATTGTCAAGGATGTCTTGCGTGTTGATGTAGTAGCGCTTTAGTCGGCTCTCATTGATCAACATCAATTTGAAACAAAGCAGCATCTAGCTGGTCATCTTTAATTCCTTCTGGCAATTATCATGTCATCAATCGTGACATATGATCTGAAATGTAGTCTTGAGTTCTTTTTTGAAGAGGAGGAGGGAGGAGGATGGGAGGGGGGGGGAGGAGGAGGAGGAGGAGAGAGGAGGAGGGAGGAAGAGGAGAGGAAGGGGGTGACAAAATATGAAGAGGGGAGAGGAGAAGAGTGGAGATGAGGAGAGAGGGCACATCTAGAGAGCACACCACAAATGACTAATTGTACACTAGATTAAGTTGAACATGCAAAATATATACAAACCCATTTAGGGTTAGGATTAGGGCATCTAACCCTTTCCTTTATAGCACTCTATATGAGTTAGTGCTATGCACATATGATCAGATGATGTTGATTTGATCTCTCAACACCTTCCTTCAGGATCAACATCATGAAGTAGGCCTTCCCTCAAGATGATGATTCTGGGGAATCGAAGAAGTACTGAGCATTACATTCCATCACACCCCTTTAATGGGAATGTCCTTCCTCTACATCAAACCAAGAGGTTGTCGGTGTTTCTCGAAAAGTTCTTTACTGAGTGGTTTGGTAAAGATGTTTGCAACATTCTCTTTGCTATCACAATGCTACAGTGTGATGTCACCAAGTAACACTCTTCTCTGATGAAGTGCTCTCTGACATCAATGTGCTTTGTCCTGGAGTGATATATTGGATTCTTGGCCAATGCTTGAGCTGATTTATTATCACAGTATATTTTTGTTGTCTTTGATTCATCAAAGTAATATGTTTTTGACAATAGTATTTTGAGCCATATAGCCTCACATGCACCTGCAGTGAGTGCTCTATATTCTGCTTCAGTTGAAGACAAAGAAATGGTTGGCTGTTTGTTTGACAACCATGATATAGCACCTTGACCAAGGAAAAATGCATATCGCTGTGTGGATCTCCTCATCTCATGATCTCTGGCATAGTCACTGTCACAGTATCCATGCAACCTTGGATGACTTCCTCTTCATTCTATCCCAAATTGTCTTGTACCTCTGATGTATCTCAAGACTCTTTTGGCTGCATTCCAATGGACTGTTTTGGATTTGCCATAAACTATGCTAGTGAACTTATTGCATAACAAATATCTGGCCATGTGGTAGTCAGATATATAAGAGATCCCATGAGTTGTTGATAGTACCTGTCATTGCCTATAGGATTTTCTAAATCTTTAGTAAGTTTCAAACTCTGTTCCATGGGAGTGGCTGCAATCTTGCAATCTGCCATATGAAACTTCTTTAGGAGACTATCAACATATTTGAGCTGACTCATGAAGGTGCTGTCTGAATCTCTCTAGAACTCAATTCCAAGACAATAGTGTCATAATCAAATCATCTACATACAAAAGTGCAATAGTAATGTATTCCCCTTGAACTTTGTAGTAGAGAGTATGATATGCATTGGATTTCATGTATCCCAGATCAGCAAAATACTTGTTGATTTTGTTGTACCAACTTTTGGGTGCTTGCTTTAAGCCATAGTGACTTTTCTTGAGATGGCAAACCTGATTCTTCTTTGGTGGTTCAACATAACGTGTTGGTTGTTGCATGGAGACTTCCTCATCTAGATAACCATTGAGAAATGCATTCTTGACATTGATCTGATACACATACCCTCTACTAAGTGTCGCTAGTGATATAAAGAACCATATGGAATCGATCTTTGCTAATGGAGCATAAGTCTCATCATAATCTTGATCATATTGCTATACAAATCCTTTTGCAACTAGTATGGCTTTGTATCTTTTGATGCTTTCATCTGGATTGTACTTCACTTTGTATACCCATTTGTTTGCTATGGCCTTCGTTCCTAGTGGAAGGCTGCATAATTCCCAAGTATTGTTCTTATACAAAGCATCCATTTCTTCATTCATAGCAGTTTACCATTCTGGCTTGTCAATTGCGTCTTCGAAGTACATTGGCTCTTTTGTAGCCATGATGGTAGTCATAAGAGCATAGTTGCTGGTTTCAACCTGAATTGGTTTGCCTTTCTAAGCATATGTCAATTTGTGGCTAGAGGCCTGCTTTCCCTAGTAGACCGTCTGAGTTGTTGTGGTTCTTCTCGAGGTGCTTCTGGCAATTCTTGCTCTGCTTCATCAACCATTTCCATAGATGATTGAGTAATCAGTGCGTCTATCTCCTATGCATTTGAGGTTTTCTAGTCTAATTCCTCATCAAAGATTACATCTCTAGAGATAATGATCGTGTGGTTAATGGGATCATACAACTTGTATGCTTTGCTATCTTCACTCCTTCTTCACTGTAGCCAACCATGATGCATTTACGCGACTTTGCATCCAATTTTTTGCAATGGTCATCATGTATGTGGGCATATGCTATGCAACCAAATATGCGGAGATGACCAATGTGTGGCTTGTGTCCAGTGTGAATGCCTCATAAGGTGTCATACCCTGAATCGGTTTCATAAGGTGTCATACCCTGAATCGGTTTGGTCAGAAGCCGATTATGCAAGTAGTTTGCAGTGGCTATTGCTTCTTCCCAATACTGATTCGAAAGATGCTTCTCACTAAGCAATGCGCACTATCTGCTAGAGCTAAAGTACCATTATTCCTTTCAACTCTTGCATTCTACTAAGGAGTATCTACACATGTGAATTGTCTTCGAATGCCCTGACTTCTGCAAAAGTTCATCAATGCTGAAGACATTTATTCATCACCTCTATCTGATCTCATGGCTTTGATCTTTCTGCCTATTTGGATTTCTACCATGGATTTGAATCCTTGAAATCTAGAAAAGACTTCAGATTTCTCCTTCAAAACATATACCCAACAATATCTGTTGTAGTCATCGATGAAAGTCAATAGTAAAGTGAACCATTGATGCTGCGAGTCTGGGCATAACCCCATACATCTACCTGAATCAAATCAAGAATACCTATAGCTCGAGAGGTGCTTCTGTTGAAGTTGGTTTGCCTTTGTTACCGAAACAACATCCTTTGCAAAGTTTTCCAAGAAACTGTAGCTTAGGAATTCCAATTGCCATATTTTGATTCCTGAGCTCTATCAAGCTTGTGAAATTGACATGTCCATATCTCTTGTGCCATTTTGTGGAAAGTGGCATATGTTGCAGTTGAGCTGACACATGGCATGCAAATCTGGTACTGTGGCTAGCATTCTAAACAAGCGTCCTTCCTTGACTACTTTTCCTACTAGTTGATATCCTCTCTGTTGAAGATGACTCGATAGTTGTGTTTCATCATTGGACCTACAGATAAGAGATTCTTGTTGATCTTCGAAACATAGGGTACATCTTTCACCAATCCTTTTATACCAGTGAAATTGTTCATAGGGACAATGCCTCTCCCTTGAACTGGATTTGGTGTATTATCTGTTGTGTAGATGACATTCTTCTGACCTTCTAACGGTTTCATCTCTGTGAACCATTCTTGATGCTTTGCCATATGAGATGATGCATCGCTGTCGATGTACCAAGGATCATGATCTGCTTGTCGACACTGAAATCATCTTTTGAATTACAATCTGTGTCAAGATACACTCTATCAATATTTTGCATTTCCTCACTTGCAAGAATCATGATCTCAGGTTCATTTGTAGAATGACTCTAACTAGAATGTCCACTGCAATGATTTCCTCTTCCTTGAAAATTCCCTCGATTACTACTAGATTGACCACCTTGGTCATACTACTTCTTGTGGCAATCTCTTTCATAGTGTCCAAACTTATGACAGTAGTTGCACTGAATGTTTAACACATTGGTGGATGCATTCCCTCGTCCTTGGAATCTTCCTCGATTGGAATGATTTTCTCTTTGTTGATGGTGATGTTGTTGAGGATGATGCTGATGCTGATTCTGACTTTGATGCTGATATTGTTATTGATGATGACCACTTCACTGGAATGATCTACCTCTACCTCTGCTACCTCTGCCTCTACTTCTATCTGAAGCTATGAATTCTTGATCATTGGAATGACCTTATGTGCATGAATGGCCTGAGTCATGAGTTCTTCACCAAGTAAGACTGACTGAAGTTCTTCCAGAGTCAAAATTTGTAATTAGATGGCAATACTCTAGCCTAGATTATTGTATCCCTCTCTTAGTCCATTCAGGATGACTTGAACCATTTTTTCTGGATTCATAGTCTCTCCTCTACTACTGCGAGTTGATTGTTGTAATCCTTAATCTTGAGTAAGTAAGCATGACCGGTTTCACTGCTGTTTTACAAAAACTCTAGTTGATCTGGTTTCTCAATGTGAGAATCCTAGAAGTGTTCTTGGAATTGTAGAGAGCTGCAAACATATCCCATGCTTCTTTCAATGACTTGAATGTGTTGAGCTGTTCTAGCATGACATCTTGCACATTCTGCTTGATCAAATGATATGCATACTTTTCTTTATTTTCCCATTCTGCCAATGCTCAGGCAATGGTAGGATCTGCTAATGGTGCAAAAACTATTGATGTAGCTCGAGATCTTGCTGTAGATTCCACTACTGGTGCTGTGACAATAGGTGGAGTACAGATACTGCTGGCTGGATTGTCCAATGGTTTAGGTGTAGAACCATCCACATACTCCCATTTATCTTGAAGTATAAGAATGGCCTCTATTCGGTATTTCCATGTACCGTAATTAGAGTTGTCTAGCTTAGCAGATGCCTCCAGATTGAGGTTGCTAGTCGTAGACATGGCGTAAGAAATGTACTCAAAGTGTTTATGAAATCAATGTTTGAATCAATTGCAAAACACTGATCGTGCCAAGTGAAATCTAAACTGTTGGTGAAGATAGAGCTGCAATACATATAATCCAATTTGTTACAAGGCTTGTGGCAAATGATGTTGGGAATAGCCAAGAGGCTTTACAAGGATTGAAATGATGTGCACAATGCTAGAAAAATAGCCAAATAGGCTTTACAATGAGGGCATGTGTGTGCGAAATCAAATCATGTGCTATCTACCCACTGATTAATCAGTCAAAGCCTTTGAACACTCTAAAGTCTACTGATTAAACTATGAAATGTCAGGTTTCAGGTAATATAATTATGTGAAATCACATGTGAGCATTGGGACTGACTCCAAGTAGGAACTATTTAGGAATTTTTTGGCATGGCTTCGATTGGATGCTTTGGAGTTCTCTTTGGTATGGATGATCTAATCTACTCTAAACTAGATCTAGACCAACTGTCAAGTGATGAAAAAAGTAGTAAATAATTCCTTTTCTTTGTTCATTTTAGGTGATGGGTCAGATGCATCGATCTAGAGGATGATGTGCATGAAAGAAGTGGATTTTTTGGTGAGGATCAAAAGTGAGTAATACTTGTGCGTAAATGTGTGCATGATGTGACGAGTGCATAGAGCACAAAAAATCGAGCGATTTTTCTTTTTGGAGCGCCCTCAAATTCTTCCTAGATCAAGAGATATGACTTGATCTAGGTGGAGGGGCAGAAAGGGTGCAAAGTGCTCAATGATGATGTGGCAAGGTGAGTCACATGCAGTGATGATGTGGCAGCTATGCTTAGCAAGAGGTGTACGTGTGAAGCCCTGTGCTGAGGTGGGAGGTGGGTTCACATGCAGTGTGAAAAGTGTGCTTGCATAGGGGTCAGAGTGCCTGGCAAGGGAAAGTGCCATATGCAAATGATGATGTGGCATTGCTAATTGGGCACTAATGAAGTGCACTTCAACGACCTAACCCAAGGTCAAGTTGACCCAACCAGGGTCAAATTGACTAGCTAGGATCAAAGTGAACTAACTTGGCTTACAGGTCAACCCTGATGATGTGGTAAAGATAAGATGATGTGGTAGTACTGATGTGAGCTTCGTGATGTGGTAAGATGATGTGGCACTATGACATGGCAGAGAAGATAGGGGTACCACGTGGCATAAATCTATGGTGCCACATGTTATGCAGGAGTGTTTGCCACATGTGTGGATAGAAATTAGGAGATGGAATCTTTTGACTTTGTCAAAATATTTGGAGAATAGAACACTCTCTCTGCAAAAACCAGTAGAACCTTTCTCTCTCACAAAAATCTCTCTCACTCGAAACTATCATAAACTCTCAAGCAATGATCAGAAATTTCTCAAGAATGGATGGAAATTTTCACTCAAATGACGAAAATTTTCTTTCAAAGAATGGATGAAGATCTCTCATTGGAAGTGGGCTCTCACGGAGAACACTCAAGAGAACTCTCACTCTCATGCACGTGGATCGCAATGCCTCAACAAAAGGCAAGGGAGCTCTGATACCATGATAGAATATGAAGAGGGGAGAGGAGACGAGTGGAGATGAGGAGAGAGGGTACAACTAGAGAGCACACCACAAATGACTAACTGTACACTAGATTTAGTTAAAAATGTAGAATATATATAAGCCCATTTAGGGTTAGGGTTAGGGCATCTAACCCTTTCCTTTATAGCACTCTATATGAGTTAGTGCTATTCACATATGATATTGAGCTGATCCCTCAATAGGGTGGAGGATGGGAGATTGCAAGGTTAGAGAATGCTATCGCATTGAGGGAGCATGGACCCAAGGAGAACAAGCACATGAAAACTAAAGTGAATTGAACACTGAACCCCAAAGAGTGGGAGCTTCATTCCATTGAGAGATATTTATACATGTTGGTTGCTAAACAATTCGTAGGTACGAGTCCCTCCACTTTTTGGGGGGACCTCTTGGGTCTCTACACAAAGTGGGGGAACCTCATGAATCCCTTCACAAAGTGGGGGGACCTCATGAGTCCCTCCACAAAGTGGGGAGACCTCAAAAAGTGTAGGCTTTTGCTATTTCTCTCTCTAGTTTTAGCAAATGCTCCTCAACATCAAGATCTTCAGCAAATCCCAGCCACAAATGGAATTCTTTCAACACATGAAAAGAACCAAACCCAAGAGATTGAAAGAAGAGCAACTACAAATCTACATGCATCGTCAAAGATAGATAAATCAGTAGAGGCATGCATCATTGAAGGAAACACAATCCAACCATCCACCTTATAAAATGAAGAGATTGCATGTTTGCCAAAATCCAGATATGAACTCAAGAGTCAACTCCCTATACTATTCCATCTTGCCAACATGTCTATCGACTCAAGTACAAGAACAGAAAAGCTTCAACAAATTTCAAATGCCAACATGATAGAAGTTTCTTCAAGAAACATGTTCTCAATGATGATTTTGGTCTTTGAAAGAAAGAAGGATAAAAACAAATAAAGGAGTGGCATTCGGTAAAACTCCATTTGGGGACCGAACCATGAATAATAACATGGTTTCTCAACCATGGCATCAATGAATAAAATTTTTAGATATGATTCTTCCGAATCCTGCAACCTTGTAAGTTTGCACCTAGACACATAGGTTAGGTCCATAGGCACATGCACAAGTTTTTACACTTTAAACATGATAGATGTACAAATAAAGTGCCATTGAAAAGGAAAGCCACGATGGTACATGTAAATCACTCAATCTCAAAATCACAGCACAATCCTTAGGAGTCCTTAGGTGAGTAGGTGTTCATATTGAATATCTTCTTTAGGCAGCACAAGATACCCAACAAGCTCCAAGCATGCACTCTCATAGTATTTAGGTGACCATTGGAAGTTAATATAAGCACCACATATGATATTAATGCAAATCAGGGCAAAAGCAGTTATACTCAACTCAAGTTATTGACATTGTCAATACCAAAAATTTGCCCATGGGCTCTAAAGCCATACATGCAAGTGCTAAACCTCATCATCAAACACCTCTTCCTTTACTCTATTAAGCATTCCTCTCAAAAAATAATGAATCAAATTCCAAGATCCAAGAATACATACATTCCATACAAAAAGAACGCATCAAGCAAAAGAGTATGTTTTCGTGAGCCAAATTTGATGCTAGACAACGTAATCAAACACAAGGCTTTTCAACATGTGCATCTACATATCATGTACAAGACAAAGATGAGAAAGTCCAAGCATTATTAAAGTTAAAATTAGGCCCACAACAAGAGAAGAGAACTTTGCACACACTCAACAACAAGGCAAGGACTATTTCGATGACACAATCACATCAACAACTCCATGGAAGGAACAAAGTTCAAAAATCTTCCCACTCAAAGCATTGATACCTAAGGATGGGTAATCAAATCGGTATGGGGAAATGTTCACTTTGTGGCAACAAGGGACATAAGTATAGTATAGAGCAATGAAGATGAGATCATTGTGTGTGTAGAGTAGCGGCAAAGTTGCGCTTGTAATATCTTGAGCCTATAAATGGTGACTTCATGCTTGGCATGTGCCCTATTTTTGATATAGACTCATTCTTTGCAAGCTCTGCACACTACCATTGAGGTATCCATACTTCTTTTAGCATATTGCATGGTCTATCAATATTTTCAATTGTTGTTGGGACAAGGGAACTCTCCACTTTCTTGATACACATTTTGGGAATCCATGCCAACCTTAATCTTTTATCCAAGTGTTGATGTCTATTGGGTACAAAATGGTGCACATCTTTATTTTGTATCCAGATAGATTTTTTCCTTGGTTTTTTGGGTTGCATATGATTGTAGAAATACTCATTGTTGCTGAAGGACTAGTGTCTTTTATATTGATGGTTCCATGTTGACATTTTTTTGGGCAGCCATTTGATTGAGTGATTTTCTTTGGAGTCCTCTTTGATCTTTATTGTCGAACAAAACTTGTCTAGAAAGTCTTCGTGTCGTCTTGATATTGTTAACTCCTCCTTTTGAATTTAGACAATTGGTGTCGATATGCGAGAGGGGCTGATGTCAATTGCCAGAATTTGTTTGAGTTGAGTGAGCTCCTCTTTCAAGTCTTGGATCTCATTGTTTTGCTTTGCACAGCATAAAGCAAGTTTGTTCTTTTGATCCTATCACTCTTGTAGTTGTTGCTTGAGCTGTGTCAACTGTTGTTGCCAAGTATTTTAAAATTCATGCATGAGTTGAACATGCTCTTGGAAAATAATCTTGAGGTGTTGCAAACCTTGTGGTGGACTTATTCTCTCTTGTTCTCCCTCTCTTGAATGTGTCAAGAATAGGTCTTCAAGAGTTTTGATAAGAGAGTGGATCCAATTGTTGTACCTTTGTAGTTGTCTTTGGGGGATCCTCTGCTGGTGCATGGCCAACATGTAATTCTTCTTCCATGGTGGGCACCCATATTTGAGATTTATCAACATAGATGATGCTTTGTACATAGAGGATGCTTTGAGATTTGTCATCATAGAGGATGCTTTGTGCTTCCTTTTCATGCTGAAGTGTTACACTTGAAGAACCCTTCTAACCGAGATGTTCTTGAATGCCACACTTTGGGTTTGCATTACCCAAGAGACATGTGTTACAACCTTTTGGTGTAATGCTTCCTTTGTGCAATCTTCTTTTGTGAGGGTTGGTTCTCAGACATCAATTGATTGCACATTCACAATGCCTTTCTTAGCTCCTTTATTCTTGTTTTTCTTTTTGCTTGTTGGTTGACTTGCCATTGTGCACATGTTAGTCACAAGAGTTTCTCTTGAAACCATTGCCAAATTACCCTCATGATTGTCTAGTGTGTTTGATGATTCTATAGCCTTTGCACTATGTGCATTAGTGGAGTTAGAGGACACTTCACCTGTGTCATTATTTGATTTGGAAATGTGTCTTTTAATATTGCTTCAATCCTTCTCAATCGATTCTTCAATCATCATTACATCATCATATACCTCTATTATAGTTTTATAGTTATAATGATCCTATTTCTATTTAATTTCTTCATGCAAGCCATTAATAAAGCTTTTGAATAATTGGTGCTCTGTTAGTGATAGATTTCTCTCTCTATGATAGTATTTTTTAGCTTGTAGAAATAATTTGTCACACAGTATCCCGATTCTTTTGAACTACTTTTGGCAATGCTGATTTCTAAATCCCTTTTTTGATCTTTAATGTTTGCCAAAGCTTGCGGATGAAACACTCTGATGGAGATCCACCATTGCTCCATGAGTGACTGCAAATTGTTGTATAAAATATTATTGTAGCATGGACCATGAGCTTTGTATTTCCACATCCATTTTGCAGTATCAATCAAATGGTTCTCCTATGACAGCTAGTGGGAATATTTTCAATTGATCTTCCTCCTACCTTGAGATATCTCCTAACCATTTGCACTCAAACAAAGTAATGAATTCTTTGGGATTACCTCTACCTGAGAACATAGGTAGATATACAAATGGATCTTGTTGTGTGTCAAGTTCTTGTGGAATTGACTCCAACTAGTCCATTGTATTGTTGGTACACATGTCTATGTATTTGGGGTAGCCTTCTTGAATCTGATCCCATATGGGTTCCATTGCGAGCTTTTACACTTGTCGGAGAGTAATGAAGTATAAGGATTGTAATTCAATAGTCTTTGACCTTTGTGCCTGGACCCGTTAGAGAATAGATGAGATAATAGCTTGTTGCTTTTATGTAGAGTGGATTGCAAAAATTCTTGAAGTATCAATTGAATGGTCAATTGATTTGCACAAGGTGATTGGACTTGAACATGTCATGATTTCATTAGTTCTTGAGGTTGAAATTCTTCAATTGACGATGTTGTTAAAACAATTCCAATTTGTCGATGAAGTGTTTTCCTTCAAGTAATACTTCAAAAAAATTGCCCAATAATCTTAAAAATTAGTGTAGAAATGTTGCCTTTGAATGGATAAACTAGCGGGTGATGGTTGCAGACAGTTCTAATGCATTTTGTTGGAGTTAGAGTGGTGATTTTACCCTGAAATTGAGCCTAAATTGGGGGAAATGAATGGCCTTCTAAATGATGTCCAAAACTAGGGTAAATGTATTGGAAAAAGATTGCATAATAGGCTCTTTCAATGTGTGAAAGGTGGGCTTTGATAGGGTCCAATTTGGGCTTCAAACAACCAAGAAAAAGGGCCTTAAATTAAGAAGAAAAATGATCTATTTTTGAATAAAGGGCTCCTTTTTTTTTTGAGAGCCTTAACCTAACTTAATGTATTATGGTTAGTTTGACTAACCTAAGATTTAGTTTTTATCCTAACTCTCTCTCTTCTCTCGGTATTCTATCTCTACTCTCGATGACGTGTGCAAAAGGGGGATGGAGGGAGGTAGAAAGATGGTGGGTGGAGGGAGATAAGGTGTAGAGGAAGGTAGAGAGATGGTGGGAGGAAGGGATATGGTGGGAGAAAGTGGGATGGAGGACGATATAGAGATGGTGAGGTAGAGGGAGATGGGGTGTAGAGAGAGGTAGAGAGATAGCGGGATGGAGGGAGATAGGGTGTAGACGGAGGTAGAAGATAGTGGGAGAAAGGGAGATGGGGTGTAGAGAGAGGTAGAGAGATGGTGGGGTGGAGGGAGATGGGGTGTAGAGAGAGGTAGAGAGATATTGGGGTGGAGGGAGATGGGGTGTAGAGGGACATAGAGAGATAGTAGGAGGAAGGGTGATAGTGGGAGAAAGGGGGATGGAGGACGGTAAAGAGATGGTAGGGTGGAGGGAGATGGGGTGAGAGATATGGTGGGGTGGAGAGAGATGGGGTGTAGAGGGAGGTAGAGAGATGGTGGGAGGAAGGGGGATGGTGTGTAGAGAGATGGTGGGAGGAAGGGGGATGGTGTGTAGAGAGAGGTAGAGAGATAGAGGGTTGGAGGGAGATGGGGTGTAGAGAGAGATAGAGAGATGGTGGGGTGGAGGGAGATGGGGTGTAGAGGGAGGTAGAGAGATGGTAGGACGAAGGGGGATAGTGGGAGAAAGCGGGATGGAGGGAGGTAGAGAGATGGTGGGGTGGAGGGAGATGGGGTATAGAGGAAAGTCAAGAGTGGGAGAAAGGGGGATGATGTGTAGAGAGAGATTATGGGGTGGATGTAGAGATGGTGGGAGGAAGGGGGATGGTGTGTAGAGAGAGATAGAGAGATAGTGGGGTGTAGGGAGATGGGGTGTAGAGAGATGGTGGAGTAGAGGGAGATGGGGTGTGGAGGGAGGTAGAGAGATGATGGGAGGAAGGGGGATGGTGGGGGAAAGGGGAATGGAGGATGGTAGAGAGATGGTGGGGTGGAGGGAGATGGGGTTTAGAGAAAGATAGAGAGATGGTGGGGTGGAGGGAGATGGGGTGTAGAGGGAGGTAGAGAGATAGTGGGAGGAAGGGGATAGGGGTAGAGAGAGGTAGAGAGATAGTGGGATGGAGGGAGATGGGGTGTAGAGAGAGGTAGAGAGGTGGTGGGGTGGAGGGAGAGAGATGTGGGAGGAAGGGAGATGGTGTAGAGAGAGATTAGAGAGATAAGGGGGTGCTGGGAGATGGGGTGTAGAGAGAGATAGAGAGATGGTGGGGTGGAGGGAGATGGGGTTTAGAGGGAGGTAGAGAGATGGTGCGAGGAAGGGGGATGGTGGGAGAAAGGGGGATGGAGGGAGGTAGAGAGATGGTAGGGTGGAGGGAGATGGGGTGTAGAGGGAGGTAGAGAGATGATGGGAGGAAGGGGCATGGTGGGAGAAAGGGGGATAGAGGATGGAAAAAGTGGTGGTGGATGGAAGGAGGAGGATGAAAAATGGAGGTAGGCAAAAAATATGGAGGCTTGACGAAATTTGGAGATGGAGAGATGGAAGTGGCTTGGAAAAGTGAGGGGAAAGAAGTGAAGGGGGGGGGGGGTAATGATAGCGGAAGTGAGAGAGGGAGAGAGAGAGAGGAGTGCACACGATATAGCTACCTGTACACTAAGTGTATTAGCAATGAACATGAAGATATACATGTGAACCCCTTAGGGTTGGGGTTAGGGTTTGCCCCTATGCCCTATGTGGATAGTGCAATTTACACTATCTTTAACACCCCCTCTTAAATTGCACTGGATTTCATTTGGTGCGTATGATAGCATCCAAAACTGAAAAGAAATCAGAGTAGTATGTGCATATATGAGCACAGTGACTACATAGTGGAAGCATGTACAGTGAGTACAACTTATGATCCTCTACATAATGTGGATTTCCCCCTCCTAAGTTATGGGTCATCCTTCGCCTTTGGGAATACAACCCAGAAGATAGGCCAAAAGGAAGAGGAAGGAAATATGGAGAAAGTCAAGTCCACCTGGATCAAAGATTAGTCGATCAAAAGATGACTGCGTGAATGTCTGCATGTATGGCTATGTACTGAACATGTCAAAGATGAACATATCATGAGTCATTGGGGACTATGCAGCTTCTCTGAAGAAGAGGCATCCGGATGTGAGGCTAGTCGATGTAGCTATGGAGAAACAATACGGGAGGTTGTGACATATGAGGTTGTCACCAACCCAAAAGAAATGACAGCAATGTGTGAGGTATGCTGCAATAGAAGTATAATCTCTATTGAATGATGCAGGGTCGAAGACGACCACATAGTCGATGTGAATAGAGTGATCCAGGGATGAAAATCTGGGGTTGGATGTGTAGGTATGATACGCTACTCTACTGATGAAGAGGCCCATACAAATGACAAGGTATAGGAACCTATCCAACTTGTATGCTCAACTGTCATGAGTTGGAGGTCATCTGATGTGTGCATGGCGAAACATCCATCGGCATGGGATGTAGCATCTGTCATAGTCTCGTCGAGAAGGAGCTGACAGTCTAAAGGCCTAGAAGCCTGAAATACAACTGAAAAATCATAAGATGTCCCTGAAGTATATAAGGTACCAAATGCTGATGAAGGGATCGATCTGTAGTCGTGGATCCAACCACTAATTTGCATCATGTAAGGACTATATACTACAGCCATAAGTGCATGCTCAAACACTAAGTCTCCCCAGGTTGTGCTATGGCTGAACCTGATGATGTCTACTGCACTGGGGCAGGACCGCACTGATGCATAAGTATCCTCGTGCTGAGGAATGATGTGTTGATGGAAAGTGGTGGTGATAACTGGATCCAAGGATGCAATGCGGCATGATTGAGCTGATGCTGGAATGTCCTGAAGACTAATCTGTTGATTTGAACTGATAAAGGAAATTGAGCCCAAGGTATGCTCTATGTCAAAGGTGAAAGCATCAGTGATGGATGCTGGAATGGAATCACTTGAAGTGCTGAATGTGCTGGGGCATATATCTCTGCATGTGGCAAAAAGATGTGAGTGCCTCATGCTGAGGACTTACCTACTAAATAACTGCATGATCATAGTGAACTCTTGCTGAGTATCTGCATCTGTGGCAAAGGATGGAGTCGGATCCATGCATGAGGGTGATGGTTGTACATCACTGAAATCAGACTGAGCTGATGTAGATGGGACTGCCTCGTACTGAGGACTTACTATCAAATATGCCTCATGATGAGGGCTTATTGCTGCTGAATGTGCCTCATGTTGAGGGCTTACCAAGAAGTGTGCCTCATGCTGAGGGCTTACAGAAGAATGTGCATGATCAGAAACTGCGGGCTAATCCATGCTAACATCTGAAGCATCTGCAACTGCATTTGATCTGTCAAGGTCAATGAGGCTTGAGTCTGCATCATAGACTAGTACATACCGTGTGGCAATAAATGGTCGAAGAAGGTTCTCTTTCCACTCACGGATTTTGTCCGGAGTCATGATTGGTGTATCATCAACTGTGTGATGAGAATAACTCCATGCTGGAGGTGGTCTGGTGCTCTATGTAAGAGGCTTACCCATGTACCGGCGAGAGTGTCTACCCATGAGAACACTGTGTGAGAGCTACCACTAGGGGGCTTATGCTAAACTGTCAAAAACCAAGTCATGTGAGAACTAATGTGTGCCAAGGATCAAGCCTGTAGTAGAATGATGACAACTACGTGCCAGGCGTAGCCAAGAGGCTATAAAAGGCTAATGTATGTGTGTAAAAACCAATGCCAAAAATAGTCAACAATGCGTGATTTTATGTGGGTGGCATGTGTGTGTGCAAGAAGAATGCAACAATCCTGAATCCAAGGAGAAAGATCAATGCCAAGTGTCACACTGAGGTTCTAAAGTGTCAAATGCCAAGAATACTGAACTGGTGTCAGATGTGTGAATGTGAATACCGATGATAGAACTGCATGGACTAACGCCGGTGGAAACTAATCGAGTAATGTGGCAATTGCAGCGTTGAAATGTTGAGGCTTAGAGGCTCTCTCAAAGCATAGAGGCTCTCTCAAAGTGAGAGCTATAGATACTGCCTTCTGTCTCTCAAAATCAGCTCTCAAGTATCACAGGGGAAAGAAGACTTTCTCTCTAATCTTGAAAGTAAACCAAAAAGAGAAGGTTGAACCTTAGTCTTTGAGAAATTGAAATGAACCTCTCAAGCATAAACGGAATTCTTCTCAAGAGGAAAATGAACTTATCTCACTCTCCATAGCTCGAAATGACGAGCTTTCTGATGCAAATCGGAGAAGGAAATGAGCTCTACAAGATGAGCTTGAGAAGCGATGAAGGTGCCTTACAGAGAGGGCTTGTGCCTTGCGTGCCTTCATGAAGCAAGGGCTTGACTCTCTCTCAATGGAAGATGCTTGACGCAAGGAGGGCTTGACACTCACGAAGGGAGTGGCGGCTCTGATACGATGATAGTGGAAGTGAGAGAGGGAGAGAGAGAGGAGTGCACACAATTTAGCTACTTGTACACTAAGTGTATTAACAATGAACATGAAGATATACATGTGAACCCCTTAGGGTTAGGGTTTACCCCTATGCCCTATGTGGATAGTGCAATTTACACTATCTTTAACAGGTAATTGATTTTATAGGATGTGGGGGTTCAAGGGTATTTTTTGGTGATTAGTGTATTAATGTGCTTATGTAAGTAAACATTGTTTCCTTTGCCTTGAGGGATGTGTCTTGAACAATTTCTCAAAGGGGTTTCTTTTTCACACATGCAAACACATGCTCCGCTTTTGCTTCAGGTGCTAACCTCCCCGGTAGTGGTGCCAATGTGATCACTGGCTCTCCCATGTCCAAGTTCCAAGGGTGTTGGTCACCTACAGTCGTGTCATTGCTCGTTGTAGCATAGGTGCTCACAAGTGTAGCATAGGTCCTCAAGTCATAATCCAATGAGAGGTGTAGGTTGAAGCATGAAAAGCAACTCTCATACTCACGTATGTGAGAAAGAGAACTGTATCACAACGATGGATGGAAGCTCTTGCCTCCATGGGAGTTCAAGGGTTTAGAAAGGGGTTGCAGGGTTCAGAAGGGGGATAAGGTTGAGAGAACTAACTAGGAGTTCCAAGGTCTAGAGAGGGTTGCAGGGTTCAGGAGGAGTCCAAGGTTGAGGAGTGGAGAGCTAGTCTCCTTTGTGACTTCAAGGATAAAGTGTTGAGAATGAGGATTAAGGGGGAAAGGAGTAGGTGAAGGGAGGAGGAGGAGGTGGGAGGAGGAGGAGGGACGAGGAGGAGGAGGAGGGACGAGGAGAGGGGAGGAGGAGGGAAGAAGAGGAGAGGAAGGGGCAAGGGTGGGAGATTGCAAGATTAGAGCATGCTATCATATTGAGGGAGCATGGGCCCAAGGACAACAAGCACATGAATATTAAAGTGAATTGAACACTGAACATGGGAGCATCATTCCATTGAGAGATATTTATACATGTTGGTCTCTACACATCGTAGGTACCTCCAAGGTGGAACCTCTTTTATAGGAGACCTTTTGGACAAGAGTCCCTCTACTTTTGGGGGGAACCTCTTGGGTCTCTACACAAAGTGGGGGAACCTCATAAGTCCCACCACAAAGTGGGGGGACCTTTCGGGTCTCTGCACAAAGTAGGGGAATCTCATGAGTCCCTCCACAAAGTTGGGGGACCTCAAATTGTAGGCTTTAAGTCTTTCTCTCTCTAGATCCTAATTTTGCAAGTATGGTTGGATCCTTTTTTGAGAGGATTTTGGTTATCCTCATCTTTCAAGATTCCTCATACCATCTTTCAAGCTCAAGATATTACAAGTGCAACTTTGCTGCTACTCTACACACACAATGATCTCATCTTTGTTGGTCTAAACTATACTTATGTACCTATGTTGCCGCAGAGTGAACAATGCATGTATCCAATTATGGATGTCACTTTGGCTATCACCTTTTGTGGTTTTGAGTTCAAGTGATGCATGACTGGTGGCTATGGTGGAAGAAGTGTCATCAATTCCTGGGTATAGTGGGCTTGATTTCCCGAGTTCCCAAATTTACTTTCATAGCCATATCCCTATTCTAGATTGTGATCCTATCTATACCCCAATCATGGAGTACTGACGTCTCTCGAATCCATAGTCTCTCCAAGAATACCTGGTATGCGGTCGATCCTTGGGGAAGATGTAATATAGTGAATTGTACAGTGAACTTGACTCCCACAATTTTTGTTGCTGGCACATTGTCAACAATTCCCAGTGGCTTTATCTTCATGTGGTCGTCTAAGCATATGCTGAATGTGGCATTCCTCATTTCATAGAGATCTTTTGGTGCAAGAATGTTGACACCTTCCCCACTTTCGACTATTGCAGGGTCCTAGCGAAAGGCTTTATGCTCTAGGGGGATGGTTACATTTTTTATGTCATCCCTAGTACCAAATTTCACTGATATATCCTTATTTTTCTCTTTAGGTGGTGGGAAACATTGTGCTGATTCTATCCAACCCTTGAAACTTTCTTGCATTGTAGAAAATTTTCTCAATAAGGTTCCAATTGGCATCATGACCGGACAACTGATTAAGTTGGCTAAGGCAATGCCATCCAATTAGGGACAAGTTTCATGTAGATCCAACATTCTTGGGTTGGTGGTGGCTTCCATCACTGTGTCAATACTATGTGGTGTTGATTCCCTGCCCTCTGTTGTTGCTCTTTTGTCTACCTCGAATTTGTCCTGTTCATGTCTCGCCCATTCCTTCAAGGCTTGATATTGAGCTTTCTCCACTTCGGCATTGGGGTAAGACTTCCTTTACTTCTTGAAGAGCACTGGGGGCAAATGTACTTGGTGTTGCCACGCTTTGCTTCGAGATTGGCAATTTTGTGTGGTTTTTGGGCTCTTTGCTTTTTGGGAAAAAATTAGTTTTTTTATGCTACTTTCTTTTGCTTCCTTCTTATCACCAGTACAGGCTAGGATACAACACTTGGTGTAGCCACATGGTGACTTTCAATGCCAATAATTCTAGGAGGTACATCTAGCTTTGCTTCATTGGGATGTTGATTCTTTGCTTTGAGTGGGAAATCGATACATGCATGCCCAACCCCACAATCTCTACACATAGGTTGAGGCTTCCTTTGTGTCGGCACTCAGCAATCCAAGGGTTTTCTCCACATCCAAAACACTTGTTGATGTGTGGTCTTACTTGATTGGCATACAACAGAATAAGTCCTTTGACAGCATCCATGTAGTAAATGGGGTAGTTTGTTTTATATTCATATAGTACATGGGGTATTTGTTTCATATTCATATTGAAATAGAATACCCCATGTAGTACATGGAACATTCTATTTCAAATTCATATTACGGTTCTAGTTCTTCAGGTTGGAGTTGTTGCATTGGGACTGCTAGAGCAAGATTGGCGACTCGAGGACACTATGGAGTATTGGGATTTCTGTGTCCTGAGCTGTGGCACTTGTGCATTGGGTGCGAGTGATGGCTAATATATACTAGGATTGGTGCCTATTAGTACTTTTGGGGTCGGGGTTGTGCAACCCTCATATTATAGAAGCATGTATTTACATCATAGCCTGTAGCAGTGCAAATGGCACACCATAACCTTGGGGGTTGGGCCACTTCTAGTGGGCTGGGTGTGTTCCTCAAGATTGGGCACTCATTGGCTGTGTGGTTGGCCATACAGTGTGGGCACCATACATTCCTTCTTGGGTACTATGGTGGTTGAGAGACGTGCAACTTTTACTCTATGGCTTGGATCATTTCTTCCTTCATCCTTAAGGCCGTGGCTTCTGCTTGGTCCTTAGTGGTATGATCATTTACGGAAGTGCTTACCTTCTTGGAAGATTTCTTATCATGATGACTTGATTTATAGTCATCACTATCACTGTCAGAGTCGATCATGCCATCCACGATGTCAATTGCAGCTTCTTGAGCGTTGCTGAAATGCGCATAGCTCTACTGACTTTTTTAATATCTTTGCAAATGGACTTTTCAGTCCAAAGATGAATCATGCAATGAGGTACTTGTCATCAGGCCAGGAAACACACTTGGCTATCAATCTCTTCATTCTTTCCAAGTATATCTGACTTTCTCTGTTTTGTACATTTCAAATTTCCCAATTGGAGGGCGTGGTCATCTCGTAGCCTTTTGGTTTGGAACCTCCTTCTGACTTGCTCGGATAGCAGTTCGCTTGTGGCTCATTCTCTCCAAGAGGTCTAGGTAACATTCCAAGGCCTCATCGATTAAGGCCATGGGAAACTAGGTGGCTTTATTTTCATTTGATTAGTCGCCTCTAGCACAACATGTTGCGTCGAAGAGTTGAAGGAATCTTATAGGATCCCCTCGTCCATTGTACTTTGGCATTTTCAACTTAACAAAGTGTCTTTCTTCTATTGTTGTTGCGTTGTTGATTCAAGAAATCTTTGAGATGCAAATCGTCATTTAGTACATCATGACTTTGGTTCTCCATGTTGCTTGTTGAGGAGCAAAAGTTGAATTTTTGGAGGCATCGAGGGTAGACGAAAGTTCTCAAAAATAGGCAAGTTTGAGACTTCTTCTTGATCTCAAGTGCATACACAATGCTTAATTGTGGCTTTTAAGTGAGTGTCTCTCCTCCATTCTATTAATATTGGCAAATTAAGAGCCTATGAATGTGTCAGACAAAGTCTTAATTGATGGTAAGATGAAATTATGCCTATTACTGTATGATCTAATGATAGTACTAGCAAGCTAATGAAATGGGACACTTTAGGACTGATGACATGCTGCGAAAATCTCAGTGTTGGCATCTGAACCCCTATAGGCACCAAGGGACTGGGCCTTGTAAATCTCTCTCCAAATTTTTCCTCACTTAGTTTTTGTGCTACATACACACACCTTTTGAAATTACACACACACACACACACACACACACACACACATATATAGAGAGAGAGACATACATAAATACATACATATATATATATATATATATACACAGAGAGAGAGAGAGAGAGAGAGAGAGAGAGAGAGAGATGAATCCAAGAACATGCCCAACTCATCCTCTGAAGACAACACATAGAGCAGCCTCAATCTCAGGACAGTCACAAGATTAAAACATAAACTCCATCATGCGTAGCAGGGACTAGCTACTATGACATCCCCACAGACATCATCCACAATTTCAACTGCGATTGCAAAAGTTTATTTATTAGAAAACCTTCACTCTTTCCGTTGCTCTTCTCATGCGCATCACCTACAATCACCACCATCAACGTTTCCTTTGTTGAAGAGATGAAAGCAGTTGCATCTCTAACAAAAGTTTGCTGCTCTATCTTTGAGATAATTGCATTGGCCCACAACAGTCTTTGCAAACCCAGAGATTGTTTACGATGCACATCGGCCCCCTTTGGGCATACTTTGTTCCTATGCTACTTCTTCCAGTTGCATTTCCTCATGCTCATTCTCGTCCTGCATATGAGCATCTGCATAAATGTTAGACATCAAAACATAAGCAGCGGCATCCTTTTCATCTAATTGTACTGCATGTTCGAAGGCCTGTCTTCCAAGACCTAGATTACCCCACTTGCGACAAGCACCCAACACAATATGCCACACCACAAGATTAGGATGGAATGGCATATTCTTCACCATCGCTACCACCTCATCTAATTGGCCTGCACGGCCAAAAAGATCAACTATGCAAGTGTGATGCTCAACAGTTGGAATCATGCCATAGTCTTTGCTCATGGCCTCGAAGCACTTCTGACCCTTATCCACTAGACCTGTATGACAGCATACAGTAAGAATACTAACGAATGTAACCCCACTTGGCTTTATGCCTTCCCCTCTCATTTTCTCAAGCATAGGAAAAACAATTTCACTCTCTCCTAGTTGGGCATATCCTGCGAGCAATACATTCCACGAGACCTCATCTCGAACAGGAAGCTTGTCAAATACTTCCTGGGCTTTTGCAAGCGAGCCACATTTGGCATACATATCAACCAAGGTGTTGCCAACAAAAAGATCTCTTTCCAACTCCTTTCTGACAATCTCAGCATGTATTTCCTGACCCTTTTCTATGGCTCCTATGCTGCCACAAGCTTTCAAGCCGCAAACAAACGTGAGAGCATTTGGAAAAACACCTTCCTGTTGCATCAGTTGTACGCAAATCAGTGCTTCTTCATCAAGCCCATATTCAGCATATCCTGAGATAAGTGCATTCCATGAGACTACATCTTGAACCGGAAGCCTGTCAAACACTTCCACTGCTTTAACAAGTGAGCCGCATTTGGCATACATATCGACTAAGATGTTGCCAACAAAAAGCTCTCTTTCCAACCCCTTTCTGGCCACCTCAGCTTGAATTTCTTGGCCCTTATCTATGGCTCCTATGCTTCCACAAGCTTTCAAGCTGCAAACGAAAGTGAAAGCATTTGGAAAGAGACCTTCCAGTTGCATCTGTTCAAAATAGTTCAGTGCTTCCTCCCCAAGCCCACGTTCAGTATACCCTGCAATTAGTGCATTCCACGAGACCTCATCTCGAACTTGAAGCCTGTCAAACACTTCCCGTGCTTTTGCAAGTGACCCACATTTGGCATACATGTCAACTAAGGTATTGCCAACGAAATTATCTATTTCCAACCCCTTAGCAGCAATCTCAGCGTGTATTTCTCGGCCCCTGTCTATGTCTCCTATGCTGCTACAAGCCTTCAAGCTGGAAACAAACGTGAGAGCATCAGGAGAAAGACCCTCCAGTTGCAGCTGTTTGAAACAGTTCAATGCTTCCTCACCAAGCCCCTGTTCAGCGTATCCTGCCATTAGTGCATTCCATGAGACTACATCTCGAACTGAGAGATTGTAAAACACATCCTGTGCATTTTTAAGCCAGCCACATTTGGCATACATATCAACCAATGTGTTCCCAACAAAAGGATGTTTTTCCAACCCCTTTCTAGCAATCTCAGAGTGTATTTCTCGGCCTTTGTCTATGGCTCCTAAGCTACCACAAGATTTCAAGCTGCAAACAAATGTGAGAGCATCTGGAAAGAGACCCTCCAGTTGCATCTGTTCAAAACAGTCCAGTGCATCCTCACCAGACCCATGTTCAGCGTATCCTGCCATTAATGCAGTCCAAGAGATTACATCTCGAATTGAAAGCTCGTCGAATGCTTCTTTTGCTTTTGCCAGGGAGCCACATTTGGCATACATATCCACCAAGGTGTTTCCAACAAAAAGATCTCTTTCCAATCCCATTCTAGCTATCTCAGCATGTATTTCTTGGCCTTTGTCAATGGCTCCTATGCTCCCACAAGCTTTCAAGGTACAAACAAGCGTGAGAACATTTGGAGAGACCCCCTCTAGTTGCATCTGTTCATAACAGCTCAATGCCTCCTCACCAAACCCATGTTCAGTATATCCTGTAATTAGTGCAGTCCACGAGATTACACCTCGGACTGGAAGCTCGTCGAATGCTGCCTTCGCTTTTGCAAGGGAGCCACATTTGGCGTACATATCCACCAAGGCATTGCCAACAAAAAGATCTCTTTGCAACCCTTTTTGGGCAATCTCAGCATGTATTTCTCGGCCTCTGTTTATGTCTCCTATGCTGCCACAAGCTTTCAGGCTGCAAACAAACGTGAGGGCATTTGGAGAGACACCCTCCAGTTGCATCTCTTCTAAACACTTTAGAGCTTCCTCCCCAAGTCCGTGTTTGGTATATCCTGCAATTAGTGCAGTCCACGAGACTACATCTCGAACAAGAATCTTGTGAAACGATTCCCTTGCAAAAACAAGGGAGCCACATTTGGCATACATATCAACCAAGGTATTGCCAACAAAAAGATCTCTTTCCCACCCCGTTCTGGCTATTTCAAGATGTATTTCCAGACCCTTGTCTATGGCTCCTATGGTGCTACAAGCCTTCAAGCTGCAAACAAACGTAGGAACACTTGGAGGGACACCCTCCAATTGCATCTCTTTGAAACAATGCAGCGCTTCTTCACCAAGCTCATTTTTGGCGTATGCTGCAATTATTGCAGTCCATGCAACTACATCTCGCACTGGAAGCTTGTCAAACGCTGCCCTTGCTTGTGCAAGGGAGCCACATTTGGCATACATATCGACCAAAGTGTTGCCAACAAAAGGATCTCTTTCTAATCCCTTCCTGGCAATCTCAGCATGAACTTCTTGGCCTCTTTCTGCATCTTTCATCCTGGCACAAGCCTTCAGTAATGCCACAAATGTGTGCTTGCTAGGATCCACACAATCCTCTTGCATTTTTGGGTACAAGTTGAGGGCATGATGTGATTCCCCACATTCAATATGACCAACGATAAGAGAAGTCCAAGAACAAGCATTCCGATCAACCAACCTGTCAAAAACCCGCTGGGCATCGCACGTGCTTCCAACTTCCACCAACATTGGGACAAGATAGTTACCAAGAGATTTATGAGCTTCTAGCCCACTTTTGCACATGTAGGCATGCAAGCGCTTGGCATGGCCTACGTTTTTGCTTTTCCTGCAGTTGTTTAGGAGGGATATAAAGTTCTCAAGCGAAGGCAGCTGGGGAACCCGCTCCAAATAAGTGAGTGCCTCCTCTAAGCTAAGCATCTCCCAGCCACAGTTCGATTGCAATTCTTGTGCTTCAGATGGATTCACAAGTACTCCAAAGCTAAAGATGCCCTTGCCACAGGCTTCCAAGAGACCACGGTCTTGTGGATGTCCCCGCTAGCGGATTCCTTTCTCTGAAGCATGTAACCTGAATTGTCGCAGCATGCTCCTCTTGAGACATTGGGTTTGTCTGTTAAAAGACCCACATTAGGATAGCTGATCTACGGCACGTCTTGTGCAAACCATTTTGTCCGGAGTTACGGACACATACCTTGCTCTTTCGGTTGTCCCAGAAGTGGGAGAGATCCGTAAAGGAATCCCGCCAGGGACTAGAGCTATCTGCGAACCATGGAAACAAATTGGACAGAATGGGTCGATAAGTGTCATGTGCCTGGAAGTATCTGACGGCGAAGATTGTGAAGTAATTCGAGAAGAGCCAGCGGAATCCCTGGCTCGGCCAGGGAGCCTCAGGGGAAACCATGAGAGTGTGTGTGGAAATGGGCAGCCAATGTTCGCAGAGCGGTGGGGCAAAATGAAAAGGCCTTGTTATTAATTTCATTAGGCTTTTTAGAGAACTTTATGGGGGATTGGTGCTTTGGGGGATGGCCTCAGCCCCACTTTTAAGGGTGGGTCACACCATTCTCCCAGACTTGGAGGAAGAAAATGGAGAGGAGGATCGCTCTCGGGAGAGATGGTTAAGATGATTGGCCAGGAATCTGCAATTGGCAGACGTTCAACCCCCAACCAATGCATTTCCCACCCTTTTCTTTTCTTTCGCCAAGGAGTTCGGCGGCCTATTGCAGCCAAACATGCAGCCAAACACTACTTTTCCTTCACATACGGGCTCGTCTCAGCTATTGGTCTAAGCAGGTCTAGGAACCTGTGCTCTATTTTTTCTCCATGTCCAGGTGCATGGTGTGATCCCTGCCTATTCTAGTCGAGGACGCACTACTCTGTATGATCAGTGATCAGAGCATAGAATCAGAGGAGAACCACTGGCGCACTACAAATGCAAGGGAGCACTTCTCTAGATGGTTCCATCTGATTGGCCTTGCAAATGCTCAAACGAATCCCCAAGGCCTCCATGGATCGCAACCCAAACCACCATCTACACATGACACTTATAGCCCCATGCGTGAACTAGGGAGGTGGCGAAACCAGCATTTAGGTGCTCGCACCTGCAGAGTGTGGGAATAGGCCTTAAGAGGCCTTTCCTATGAACCACCCATTTGGTAAATATGCCAACCTTCCCGGCCAAGAGTGGCCAAGCCTAGCATAAGTATAGGATTGGCTATTAGTCAAGCCTCAAAATGCATAGGTGGAGAGGGAAAACTCCCATCTCCAATAGGGTTGCAATATGCCACTTCTGAGCATCATGATTTTTGCATTTGTGGGTGGGAACAAGTCAATCTTAGGCATAAAGCAACAAAAACGCTACCTTATACTTGCGTGGGAGCACTCTCTAAATAAATGAGATGGACAGGTTGTCATGGGTGTCTTTACACACACACCGCCCGCACGAACCTACATAAAAAATACAACAGGCCACTAGCCTAGGCATATAGCTTATAAGACTTCTACCTAGAGTGAGGCTACTTATAGAGATATAGAAAAGTGCTCAATTGTTGTATACATGACCATGTATGGATTATAATAAAAGGTTCCCCAATTATCCGTTTTATTAGTGGATTAAAAAAATATTACTTAGGTTCAGAACCTATCAAATCTTTTCTTTTGTCATTTACATATTCAATCTATGAACTTTGAGCTCAGTATCTATCAATGTGTAAAAGAGACAGAGAGCCCTGTCCAACTCTTCCAATCTCAAAGGGGCATTCAATACCTCAGGATGTGATCTGTCACCAACCTAGACATATAGCGAGGTAGAGCAAGGCTACTTTGTAGAGATGGATATGATACAAGGGATGGGGAGTGTTGTAATTCATTGATTTGGCACTGTGAGCTACTCACAAATGTTAGGGGCCTCCCAAATCCCTCACTTTCTATAAGATACAGTTTATATGAAATATGTATATCATACCACATTTACATGTCTATCTAGTCATACTATGAATCCTAAAGTATCTATGTATACTTGTTTAAATATTGTATATATGTCCACTTTATAGTCATACTATGAATACTAAAGTATGTTTACATATCCACGATCTAGTTGTACTATGAATACTAGATTCGTATGGGGTTCTCCCTAGTGTGTAGATTTTGAGAGTGCCAATGACCTAGGAAGAAATTAAACATTTGAAGAACAAGGAAATAGCACAAAGTGTCTGATGTGAGTCACACCTTGTAGAGACCTACAAAGCATCCTCACATGTGTATATAGCACAAGGTAAGAAAGTGTCTGATGTTAGTCACACCTTGTAGAGACCTACAAAGCATCCTCACATGTGTTTTCAGCTGCCTTGCTATCAAATTCCTTGCTCCTTTTTGGCAGTATACTTAACCAAGTCAAAATCCACACCCTCGGCATTGGCTACAAAAGTGTCGCTAGCACATAAAGTATTTCTTAACACATTGTGGTGACCTTCAAAAGTTGTATATGCATATGCACCTTTCTCATCTACAATAGCTTGTGTATTTGGCTATGGTACCAATGTGTGAAAACCCCAAGATTTCACATGAGCTTTGTTTACACATCTATTCCAATGCCCATGCATGCATGCATCACAAAAGCATGACAAGTGTTTGGTTGCAAGTCCTACTAGATCCTATGGATTGTGACCACAAAAAATATGTAAATAACGTGAATTAAGGGTAGCTTCGCAGTTCCACTAATTCTTCCTATTCACATCTCCAACCTTTATCTCCCAAAATACATGAGCATGTTCCCTTTGTTTGGATGTGTTAGAAACTACATACACTGCACACTTTATAGTAGTCCCATCTCGCTTTAGTTGTTTGTGTGTCAATCCTCTTTTTACAATGGCATCTGCCATCATGCTCTCCTTGCCATGCCCACTTGCAAAGAAGTTCCACTTTATCTCCATGCCTGTCATTCCACCATACCTAGCAGCAAAATAGAAGATCCCACAAGCCTTGAATTGTGAAGGTGCCCCATCAAACCCAACCCAATGCCATTTTACTACAACTTCCTACTTTCAACTACTTCTTGTGTAACATGAACAATGCTGCACAAACAAGGTCATGATGTCAGCCATCCAATATGAAGTAATAACATTTCCTACCTTGCGGTAGTAAGTTGTATGCATTAAAATTGTAGCTTGCACTAAATGCAAATGCATAGTCTAGATCTTGTTCTATTCTTTGAAAGCATACTTTTCTACAAATCTTGCAACCAAGACAAGCACATCATCAAGGAATTTAAGAATACACTCCTTGAATTGAATCCCCTTCCATCATGCTATGTAGTTGTGTGATGAAGTACTTCATCTGTTCTTCAAAAATACCACAAACTCCTAGCACGACATCTCCTTATTCAATAGATCTTCTGCCTTCTTCTAGTTTCCATGCTGGTCCCCAACATATACATATTCAAATACTTTCATGGTAATGGTCTTCCCTTGCTCTTTTGTCTCTAGGGGGTAGCAGGTTAACTTCTTTTGCCACAATCCTTGTATTGACCCATCAAAAACTTCCTTGCTATGTAGTCTCCGGTGGTGACTCCACGTGCTGAGGGGATTTTGGAAGAATGCCGAGGGAATTCTTCACCTCCTACTACTTCTTGTGGGAGAAATGCAAGGCCATGCGGTCCAAGGGTGTCACTTCAATGGCTTCCAGAGTTGTAGCAATGTGAATCCTTAAGAGAAGAAAGGGGAGAAGGAGAAGGGGAGGGGAGATGGAAGAGGGAGAGAAGAGAGAGAGAAGGGAGGGTAATGCATATAGCAAGAAGGGGGAAGGGGGTGAGAGGCATTCACAAATGAAATAATATCAGAAACATAAACAACACCTCTTGGAAAGAAGGAAATCTTCTATTTCTCAAACTTGCATCCACACAACTGAAGACCAAAAGTCAAAATTTCTAGTTTTTATACATAGTACCTTTTTAAAGGGAGGGCCAATAGCCCTACTCCTTGTCACCACTCTCCCTGTTTCTCATATTACAAGCACTTGGCCATACCAAGGTGGAATTCCATTCCTATTCTAGCCTTTCCTCCACTATTTCTCTTGGGGTTGAACATGCCCCCCTTCTTGAAGTTGATCCATCATTGGATCAAGTGGTACAAAGAAGTCCGGTTGTAAGCATACACTACACAAGGGAGTGGCGATCAAAAAGCCATTGGGATATTTAGCAAAAAGGAAATTGGGGCTCCCAAACATGTGTGTAATGCATGTCCTCGAATGTTTGCATGTGATGTGCATGAAGATTGTAGACTCGGAGGTACATGTGGATGACCTACTTGAAACGGGGCCCTTCATCCATGTTGAAAATGATCTGGTGGTGAATGTTAAGATTTATTTCTTCAAGAGTTGGGTGCTTCTCCAAAACATCCCGTAACAAATTTATCAAGAGGTGGAAGAAGTGGATTGAGGCGACCACTGCTAGATCAGGGACTTCTTCAAACTTGTTGATAGTGCTTCATTTGCATGATAAGGCTGTAAGCAGTGCCAACATGAGGAAAGTTGAAGCGGGGAAAATTGTAAATGACGTTGGGCTTGCAAGACCTAAATCTTGGAGAGCTAAGCCGGTGTAGATGGCATTGGAGGAGGCTCGTTGGAGGTCGTGCTTCTTCAAAACTCTCCAGGCGGTGGGCTGGACTTTGATGACTGCATCAGTAGTAGGCATTGTGTGGGGTTGGGCTCTTGGTAGCCGCATCCATCTTCAAGCTTATGGGTGGCCTCTTACTTCTGGAATGTCCTTTTAATGAATGCCGAGAGCACTTGGACCTCCATGATATCTATGGCCTTGAGATTGAAACTCTATTGCTTGCCCTTCCACAGGCTAAGATTTGTCATGTCCTCAAAAGGTCGGCATTTGTAGAGGACTCGGTACCATTGAGGATCATTTGTAGGTATATCTTCTATTTGATCCTTGCCATATGTTGGAAAGTGGTACTACTTTGTGGAAGGCTGTTGGTGGGGGAGATCCTCTGGAGGCACAAAAGTGGGACACAACATATGATGGACTTGGTTGGGAGTGAGGTCATTGAGAGGGTCTTGTACCATCTCTATAAATGCATCTGTCGAACCCAAGTGTGTGGTGGTGGATGGCTGTGAAGAGGAGGGATGTGTAGATAAGGTGGAAGTCATGGGGCTAGGGAAGTTAAGTATTTAGAGGGAAAGCAGTAGGGCAATTGATATTATATTATGGGTTGGGAAGTTGGGAAGTGTTGGGTGGGCTATGGAGTTAAAGATTGCTGTGGCCATATTTATGTCTTCCTCGGACAATGTACGATGATAAGCAACATGCTCTATTTCAAAATGGCTAAAGCCTTCATCGACCATGCGCTGCATGGCTTCTAGGACTTTATTATAGAGCTGGATAATACCAGCGGGAGAGTATTTCACCACTTTGTGGGCCAAAAGATAGTTGTAATTTTTTTGTCTTCCTCCTGACCATGATTTGGCTTAGACAATTCCAAAATGTCTAGGTTCCGAGAAAAAGGGAGGACTCAAGGAGACACCTACACCAACTATGAAAATTAAGGATTATGGGGTGCAAAAGAAGGTGTTAAATATCATATTCCTCTTTGAATTTAAGGTCACCGCTGAAAAAGGCCATAGCTAAGATGGGGGGGTGCATGGAAAAAGTGGCGGTAGATGACGTCAAAATGGTATGTGGGGGGAAGGGGATTTGTGAGATCAAGATGATATTGGGGATAGAGGCAATCAAGGGCATGAGTGCTAAGGTCCATGGGTGCTTCCAAGATCTGGCCATACTCAACTGCCCTCTGACTGTCCATCTCAATTTCTTCAATAGGTTGCGTTCTTGCTAGTTCTAGTTGATGGTATAGTTGATTGTACTATTCTAGCTGCTCCCAATTTAGGAGGAATGGATGGAAAGGCCATTAAGGGCATTGAGCTAGTCATGGCCTAAGGGAGAAGTATTGGTGGTGGTTCACGGAATGCTGAATATAAAGAGGGGATATAGGGATGACTTTCCTATGCTTGGCTGGATGGGATGTAGAAGCTTGAATAGATTCTTCGAGATGGGGCTAAGCATGGGTTTCTTCAATAATCTCTTCTTGGGTTACATTCCCAGGGAGGAGCACAAAGATAAGAAGAGCAGACGATGGCGTAGAGGGGGGAAGATGGATTGATAGCAGTGGTAGAAGGAGTGATGGAAGGGCTACACAAGTTATGGGCCTAAGTTTGTGGCTCAACTCCATGGGGCCAAAGGAATTGTAGATTGCAAAGAGATCACTCATGGACTCATTAGAGCTTTTTTATTTACCAGTATGGGAAGTTCCATGCAACCTTTAGTGGGAAAGATCTTTCCATTCACTGCGGTACCATGACCAGAGTGGGTTCAAGGTTAACCTTAAACGCCAGGAGCTGGATGCACATCTTGTAGGATATGAGGTCATGGCTTGCACCAGGGTTGATGAAGGCTTCCGCTGAGCAACTATTTTCCCTACACAATTGAAAGTCCACTTGTACCCGAGCCAAGGAAACAGTGAGATCATCCATGGGGTTTAACCCCTCCACGGATGATTTGCAAAATGGTTATTAGTCCTAAGTTTTTGGCCTTGGCTTGTCAATCCCTTGCTTCCTCTATCACTTGTCGCTTCATACGAGTGATTTCCTTCTTTAGTTCTTTTTCCCAAAGGATGGCCTACAGTGTTTGGAGGGTCAAGGGACCATAATAGCATTTTGTTTTGCTGCCTTTGATGTAACCATCCATTTCAATGCCATCAAGGGTTGCAATTATGCATGACCCTTGTGGTGTGATTTCAACAACCCGATATGGACCCATACCTTGATATTTCAATGACGCTTCATGTTCCTTATGCTATATAGTAACACAAGGTCTCCTTCTTTTAGGTCCTTGTTCTTGAGGTTGCGGTCAAACCATTTTTTATGGCATAGTTTTTCAGCCTTTATGAAATTTGCTGCTCTCAACCTCATTTCAAGCTTGATTAGCCTTTCTGGAATCACCTCTTTAGATAATCTATCCCTAATTGCAACTCTGAGTCTTGGGAATTTGAATTCCATGGGCATTACTATTTTAACCCCAAATGCTAGGCTAAAGGGCATGCAATTGGTGGCGATCTTTTATGCCATTTGGTAGGCCCAAAGTGCCATGGTGAGTTTATGCTCCTAGTCATTACGATTGGCCTCTACTGTGCATGTCATTGTGTGGCACAAGGTCATCTTTGAGCTCTCAACTTGGACGTTTTCTCTTGGCTAATAGGGTGTGGACTTCCTATGAATGATGAGGAACTTGCTCATTATAATGCTCACAATTTCTAGTGGAAGGCCAAAGCGTGATATTATGTTTTTGTACAGGAACTTAGAAAAAGTCCTTGCATGCTCTTTCCTGGTAGCCTTGGCTTCTTCCCACTTTGTAAAGTAATCTATGACCATGATAATATATTAGGCATGAGTCCCTTTAGCTTGCAAGCTGATGGGTCCTAGAAAATAGATACCCCACTTTTCAAAGGGTTTATCTGTAAGCACTTCTGTCAGGGCTATATAGTCTTGGTTGTGGGGGATGGAGGCTTGTTGGCAAGGGTCACATCGTTGAACATATTCTGTCACATTCACAAAGAGAGTTGGCCACCATAATCCTGCTTGCAATACCTTGTAGGATGTAAGCTCCCCAGCAAAATGACAACTTGCGATGAGGGCCACTTCATCCAGGACCTCCAAAAATTCATCCTCACAGACATAGCGGTGCATTATACCATCCTTGCTCATGTGATGGAGCTAGCTAGCTATCAGCTGATATGGAGCCGCATCCTTGATAAGTTTCCTAGCCCTATCCTTATTGAGGTCCTTGTCTTGATGGAAACCCATTAGCTAGAAAGTGTCTGATCTTCAGGGCCCATTTTGGAATTAGATCCACAAGGAATAGCAGGGCATTCAAAAGATCGTCCTCCACTCTTGTTGTTGCCAGTTCTCCATTGGGAATGCGGGACATGTGATCAACCATAAAGTGTGTATGTCCCTTCCTTATAGCGGGACGATGAAATCAAATTCTAAAAGGATGAGCACGCACCCTATTGTGAACCTAGAGGTATCAATGTTGACATGAAATATCAAGTCCTAGTTAGGTGCTCACAAAATTGAGGCTAAAGCCAAGACAAGGTTGAGGGTTTCATAGGAGGTATGGCATTCCTTTGTCGAGCCTTTGTCCAATAGAAAACAACCAATAGTTTGTATAAAGGGTGGGCAATGTCGACGTAGTTGTAGATGAATCTACTATAGTAGCTTGTGTTCCCAGTAAACCTTTGTACACCCTTTACATTGGTGGGGGGTGGTAGCACCAGGATAAGTTTGATTTTATTATAATCCATGGAGAGCCCATTTTTGGACACCATGTCTCAGGATAAATCCTGTCTTTAACCTAGAATTGGCATTTCAAACTTACAAGTAGAAGGATTATAGCATCTATACCCTTTCTGTTGCAGAGAATATCCAATAAAGATGCACTTTTCAGCTTTTGGATCCAACTTGGATCTCAACTCATCTGGCACATGAACATAGGCAATGCAACCAAAAACTTTCAAATGAGAAATATCTGGTTTCCTACCAGTATACCTCTCCTCTAGCGTCATGCCATGTATTGCTCCAATGGGAGTCCTATTCATTATGTAGACTGCTATAGCAACTGCTTGAGCCCAATAAAAATCTGGCAGGTCTTTTTCGTTGAGCATGGCATGAGATACCTCTCCAATATGCCTGTTTTTCCTTTCTGCAAGTCCATTTTGCTGTGGGGTATGACTCCGTGAATATTGTTGCTTTATGCCATGCTCCTGTAGGAACCTTGCAAACTCATTTGAGAGGTACTCTCCCCCTTCATCTGACCTTAGGCATTTTATTTGTAAACCTATTTCTTTTTCAACCATAGCTTTAAAAGCTTTGAAATGCCCAAGCACTTCACTTTTCTTTTTCATAAAATACACCCAAACTTTTCTGCTGTAGTCATTAATAAAAGTAACAAAATAATGACAACCTCCAATAGATGCAGCTTTAGTAGTCCACACATCAGAGTGGATTAATTCCAATGGCCTCTTACTTTCTTGAATAGGTCTAGGAAATGGTGTCCTTGCCTATTTTCCACATTAACAGGCTTCACATACCTTATGCATTTTTGCAACCTTGAATTAGGCAATCCTGCAACAATATTTTGGGCCTGCATTAATTTAAGTCACTGTACATTAACATGACCAATGCGTTTATGCCAGATATCAATATCTGCAACTACACCGGTCCCATGTGCAAACATTGCTGCACTCAATTCAGGCATGTCCGCATCCAACGTAAACATCCTACCCTTCTTCTTCCCTTTTGCTATCAAGCGACCTTTATTTTTCATATCCTCAACAAAGCATTCATGAGGATTTAATCTGACCTGCAAGCCCTACTCAACCATTTGACCAATAGAAACCAGGTTCTTAGTGATGTTCGGGACATGAAATACATCAGACATGTATTTCTTTTTCCCATCCTGCATAGACAAAGGAATTTTACCAATCTGCACAATAGGATGTGTAGGATCATCACCAGTCTCCACAAATCTTGGTTTTTCCATTTTCCTTGCATCTTGCATCCATTCTGCATGACCTGTCATGTGGTTTGATGCATCTGAGTCAACATACCACACATCATTGCTTTCTTCTCTGCACTTGTCACAGAATTGGTCATGTGCTACACATAAACAAATGCTCATTTCTGTCATCACCCTGTCTACTAGAGGATGCATAATTGCCTTGCTGGAATTTTCCATTCATAATGTCATTCTACTTTTTATAGCAATCTTTAGCCATATGACCCATTTTACCACAGTAGTAGCATTCAATATTGATATTTGCATTTTGGCCTCTCTGCCATCCACGACGACCTCTTTGGCTCCCCCTGCCTCTAAGGTTACCACGTCCTCCTCCATAGGACTGGTTTTCTTGAATTTGCTGCATATTCTGATTTCTGCCATGGCCTCCAGATGGCCTCCAGATTGGCCTGCTCTACCTCTGCCTCTACCTCTTCCAGCATTTGAGTAGAAGACAGTTTCTTTTGAAGTTCCTCCTGAAGAAGATGCACTACCATTTCTCTGCTCTTCAGAAATTAGAAGAGCAATCAACTCCTCAAAATCAGGAAATTTTTCACGGACGGCAATGGATGTCCGAAACTGTGCATAATCCTTTCCTAGACCATTAAAGGCCACAGAAACTAAATCATCTTCCACTGGCAACCCAATGGAAGCAAGTGCATCTGCAATCTTCTTCACCTTCATGTGGTAGTCACTGATGCTCATATTTTCTCTCTGCACATTATGCAACTCTTGCTTGAGCTGCATTTTCCTGGCTTGGGTATTTGTGCTGTACATTTTTGTCAAAGTATCCCACACCTCCTTCGGCGTGCTTGCATCCTGAATATGCACAATCATAGAATCTCAAATACTGATAAATAGCCAGTACATAACTTTTCTGGCTCTCTCATGCCATCCTTTAAATGCCTGCAACTCCCGTTGATTGGGAACATTAGGAATAACTGGTTCTTGTTTAGCTCTAGTAATGAACTCCCAATAGCCTTTTCCCTTAAGAAGATGCGTCATTCTAAACTTCCATGCTTGGAAGTTGTTCTTGTCAAGCTTTTCAGTGACTATCTGTGAAAGAGCATCAGATGCCATTATAGAACACTGCAAAAATATTATGTCACTGCAAAAAACACAACTTCTGTCTCACAAGGGCAGATCTGCAAAACTGACAAAAGTGGTATTTGACCACACAGTCACTTCCTAGTGACGATTTTGCATTAACAGGCAATAAGAATGATTTTGTCACTCCCAATATCTCTGTGCATAGGCATACAATGCAATTTTTGCAGAAACTTTTCACCGACCTGCAGAACAATGGTCGTAGAACCAAAACAGGGCACTCTTCTGAGTGCCTATGGAAAACTTCTGCCACCAAAACGGGCCCCGAAACGGCCTCAAATCAGAAAAATAATCCTCTCACCGCACTACGAAGGGCGTCTCAATTTGAGACAGTGCACTCTTGCACTTTCCGGCTGTGCTACCTGTAGAGATTTACTCCCAAACTCAAAAAAGGAAAGCAACACTGATCCTCTTACCAAGACACTGTGAACTTGGTTTGGTTCCTTGAGCTCCTTACCACGAACCAAGCTCTGATACCATGTGAAGAGAGTGGGAGAGAGGTAAGGAGTCTCACTTGCAGCTTTCTCACATACACAATGGAAGAATACACACAAAGATGGAGGCTGAAAACAGTTTTCCTCTTCTTAGTTGTGAAAGCGAAAAGAACTCTCTCTCTTAGTACAAAAGAAATAAATGAACCTATATGTGGGTCTCAAACCAAACTCAGCTAACCTAGGTGGCATACTAACTGAGCCACTAACTAAAGTACATAAAGATAGCTGTCATCCAGCTATTATTCATGGGCAGTGTACCAATCGCATTTGCAGCTAACAAGTTGGTGACATAAATGCACAACGATCACCCTGGCATATCACGAGTGGAGCTCGATATCTCAACATACACATAGGAATTCTAGAAGGATTCTTCTTGACTCCACACTCCTCCACATGCCTTCCACACAATTGGCATGTGGCCTCTCTTATATTATTAGAACACATGGACATGAGCCCACCTCTTTATATGACTCACTCTTCCTTTTTTCTAAAAACCCCATAATGTCCCATACACAAACAACTCTCACCCCATACCAAGCTATTTATCATTCATACACATGGTATTTACAATGATCCATTCCACTCATCCTCTTAATCCCATACAATATCTTAGAAAATAGAAATAAGTGAGAGCCGCTAGGCTATCACCTGATACTCAAACTCTTATCAAAACATAGAGAAAAACAATACCAATGCCAAATAAGAAATATCAATTTTGGCGTCACATCTTTCCCCCCCCAGTAGCAAAGGAGGAAAGCAGCAAAATGGAATCAAATTTATAGGTGGTATTTGGACATATTGGAAAGATTGGAGGGAGAGCCATCGGGAGTGGTAGCCATCCCTTTAATGGATCATCCTCAGCTCTTGTGCCTACCTCCAACCCCACCAAAAGTGGTACCGATGCCTCTCCACCATCAAGAACAAAGAGTTGTGATCTTAGACTTGAATGGCCTTTTAGTAAAGGTTGTTGAGTTGTATCATGGAGATATATCCCCACCTTATGCAATCCTGATGGAAAAACATAAAGAGTCCAAGGGACGGACCATGTTTACTCATAGAGATGTTGTTGCCTTCTTGGACTTTTGCGTGTCTTGGTTTGAAGTGTTTATTTGGAGCACATCTAGAAGAACATATGTAAAAAAAAATCCTCCATGCATGCTTTCCACAACATTTTGTAAAGATAACATTTCTAGCTCTCAGGAAGATTGTTATAATGTTGGACTCATGGTGAACAAAAATGGAGAGTTGTTGAATGATAAGCATGCTATCTTCAAGGACTTGCCAACTGTTTGGAACTAGTTCATGTTAGATATCAATGCTCCACTCTCGTGTAACTATGCGGAAACAAGCTAACTCTACTTGTAAGCCCCCCATATGAGGAGAAGGCATTTGAGTAGCTCGGTTATCTGGTAGGTCCTAGTTTGGACACCAGATGGGGGCCATGTGTGGCCTGATAGCTGGACAGAGTTGGCACACTACCAACTAGGCTACATGCAAGTGCGGGAAGGCATCCCATGACTGACCGCACTGAGGGTAGACAGAGCATTTCTCGAGGTAGCCCACTCTTAGGTTGCGGGGCCCGTTTGGAGTCCCAGATGATCCCGGATGGCTGTGGGCCGAACGGTGTCCGTAGGTCAGTTACTCTATTTTGTGCACCGGTTCTATCGTGTGGTCGGTGGCCTATTTTGGGATCGTCGACCGTTTTGGGCAGACTAGGTCGGTCACCCAATTGGGTCCAATCGACTACGACTAGTGGCTATACAAGAGCAAGCCCGTGAAGCCCATTTCATCACTGGCTACAGCAACCCTGATTCCTTAGCATCCAGCCTCCGTCCTCTACTATTTCCATCTTGCCATCGAAGCTTCTTTCATAGGAGCGCACGGTTGGGAGGCAGCGCCATCTATTGTATCAGATCTATAGTAATCAAATTTTTGATTCTCCATACTATCTGTTTTTCTCTCTTACGTACGAGATCCTATTATCTGTTGAGCACAGAGGTTGTATTGTTTTCTTACATGGTATCAGAGCCTGGACTCTAGCAAGAAGATTTGGTAGTGTGTTTCTGTTTGCGAGCAGATTGTGAGAGATGGCCCAGCCCGCAAGACTGTGAATCCCACTATTCAGCGAAAGCAGAAAGTTGGACGGCTCTAACTATCCACTCTGGAAGTTCAAGATGAAGACCATCCTAAGCACATATGAGCTTTGGGATACTGCTACTGGGGTGGACGTGAGGCTGGTTGCGAGATCGGATCTAGCCAATGCAGGACAACAGATAGTACCAACTGTGGATGAGATTCTCGCGTGGACAAGAAGAAATGCAGATGCACTGTGTTCTATTGTCTGCAATCTAAGTGATTCCGTCATGGCATTAATTCAACATGTCACCATAGTGGAGGAGGCATGGACGGGGTCTTGAAAAATCAGTACGAGACCACGAATCAGACACGGATTCAGAATCTGAAGACTCAACTCGCGAATGAGAAATTGTTTGAATCTGAAGCGGCAGAGAAGTTCATCACTAGGGTGAAGAATCTACGTGATCAGATGACTGCAATTGGCATCACCATCACCAGCGAGAATCTAGCATGAAGGTGCATACGGATTCTCCCACCAAAGTACGATGGTCTTGTTACGATGTTGAATATGCAAAACAAAAATCCACCCCTCAACTTTGAGGATTTCAGCACGATGCTTCTGGAGGAGGAGATGCGTTAAAAGATGAGGACTAGAGAAGATTCGGCTTTCTATGCTGGATCAAAGAAAGGTAAGGGTAAGGACTCTGGTAACCCATCTTCTTCTGATGATAAAAAGAGAAAGAAGAAGATCAAGTGCTTCTATTGCAACAAGGCAGGGCACAAGTAAAATGAGTGCCGAAAGAAGATTACAGATGAGAAGAATGAAGAAAAGAAAGAGTCCAGCAACAATGCGCAGGCAGTACCAATAGAGCTGTTCGTAGCAATTAAGGAGATTCGCACGGGGGTAGTTCATGTACCTACAGATGAACCTTGGATTATTGACAGTGGTGCATCGTGCCACATGACTAGTCGGAAGGATTGGTATACCTCTCTACAGCCGGTAGGGAATGTCATCCTGGTAGCAGTCGGCAATGATACAAAATGTCCAACAAAAGGAAAAGGTACGATTGCTCTCAAGTCAGATGGAGTTGTAAAACAGTTGTCCGATGTTCTTTATGTGCCAAATATCAAGAGAAGCTTGTTGTCCATTTCTGCGATCACGGATCGAGACCTCAAAGTTCAATTCGATATCTTCAAGGGAAGGTCATTGGTAAAGGTACATGGTGCAACAACATCTACGAACTCTCAGCTTTTAGTGCTCGAGCCGATGTGAAGAACTCTAAGTTGTGGCATGAGAGGTTTGGTCATCTAAACCTTAGTTCTTTGAAGGAGATGCATAAAAGTGGAATGATTGCAAACCTGCCAGAAATTACAGATTTGCTCGATGTATGTGAAGCTTGCATGATGGGCAAGCAGCATTGGTAGCCCTTTCCTAACGAGGCCAGCAGGGCAAAGGCTCCTCTAGAGCTCATTCACATGGACCTCTGCAGAAAGATGGAGACGGAAGCTTTGGGTGGTTCCTACTACTTCATGACGCTGATCGAGGACTACAATAGAAGGATATGGATATACTTCCTGAAGACTAAAGACGAGGCTTTTAGTAAGTTCAAGGAATGGCATGTAATGGTCGAGAAAGAAACGGGGAGGAAGGTGAAGAAATTGAGATTAGACAGAGGTGGAGAATTCACATCAACTGAATTCGAAAGTTACTACAAAAGTCACGGGATCAAGAGGCAGAAACCCCTGCCACATACATCACAGCAAAATGGAGTAGCAGAGCACAAGATGTGCGTCATCTGCAAAATGGGCCAGAGTATGATGAAAGGGAAAGATTTGCCAAAGACTTTCTGGGCTGAAGCATGTAACACGGCAGTTTACATTCTCAATCATAGCTACACGAAGGTTGTGAATGGGATGACTCCACTTTCTGGTAAGAAACATTCAGCTGTACATTTCAGAGTTTTTGGATGTGATTGTTTTGTGCATGTCCCTGATGCTAACAAGACCAAATGGGAACCGAAGAGCCAGAAGCGTATTTTCTTGGGCTACAGTGAAGAGGTAAAGGGTTACCATCTCTATAACCCTGTTACTAAGAAGGTAATAGTAAGTCGCAATGTGGTCTTCTCAGAACAGCCGCATCAATTGGAGGAGGATGCTTCCTTCCCAGACAACCAGGACTAGGATATCCATCCAGTACCACCACCAACAGTAGACCGAACTCCCCCAACGGTGCTTGGGAGGATTCAAGATAAAGAAGATGAAGAAGAGCCTACAGAACCACAATGGCAACAGCCATTCTCGAAGTGGGTAAAGTAGCTTTTGGACAGTAGAGAACCTCTAGCCATTGAGGAGGAACCATCTGAACACCGCCGGTCCAAGAGATTAGAGAAGCAAAGAAGGGCGCAGGAAGACATGGTCAAGTACACTTTGATGACAGAGGTGATCCGTGCTGATGAACCCAATTGTCTTGAAGAGGCACAGGGTGATGATAGGTGGATGGAGGCTATGCAGTTGGAGTATGGCTCCATAATGAAGAATAAGACTTGGGACCTTGTGGATCATCCACCATAACGCAAGGTAATCGGCACCAAGTGGGTATACAAGACCAAGTACAAGTCCGATGGCACATTGGATAAGTACAAGGCTCGGCTCATGGCAAAAGGATTCACACAGGTACATGGTTTTGATTATCAGGATACTTTTGCTCCCATAGCTCGACTAACCACAATTCATAGTGTTTTGGCTTTAGCTGCCCAGGGAAGCTGGCCCGTGTTTCAGATGGATGTAAAATCTTCCTTTCTGAATGGGGATCTCAAGGAGGAGGTATACGTGGAATAACCACCAGGTTTTGTGATTCCCGGTTCAGAAGGTAAAGTCTGTAAATTGAAGAAGGCACTTTATGGGCTGAAACAGGCCCCACGAGCATGGTACCAGCAAATTGATGCCTACTTTCTGCAAAACAGGTTTAGGAGGAGAGCATCTAATGCAAATTTGTATATCTTCAGAGAAGGAGGCAGGTGTATGATCGTGGTCCTTTATGTGGATGACCTTGTCATAACAAGGAACCATGAAGAAGATCTTGCAGACAAAGCATTTGCTAGGAAAAGAGTTTGAAATGACAGACCTCAGACTGATGCATTTTTGTTTGGGGATTGAAGTTTGGCAAGAGCCGAAACAGATCTTCATTTCATAGCTGAAGTATGCTGGAGAGATACTGAAAGCATTTGGCATGGCTGAGTGCAAGACAGTTGGTACCCCTATGGAGGTTGACGTGAAGCTCTCAAACGAGGATTCATCGCCACTGGTGGACGAAGCGAAGTACATAAGGCTTGTGGGCAGTTTGATTTACTTATGCAACACACGACCAGACATCAACTTTGCGACTGCTGTACTAAGCAGGTTTTCCAATAAGCCCTGGGAGAACCATTGGAGGGTAGGGATGCAGGAGCTGAAATACATCAAAGGCACACTTGATTATGGCATCACCTATACCAAGGGCAACATCTTGACCGGATTTTGTGACTTGGATTGGGCAGGATACATGGACAGCAGGAGATCAGTGACAGGTTATTGTTTCTCACTTAGATCTGGAGCTGTGTCATTGGGTCAGCAAGAAGCAACCCACAGTTGCTCTTTCTTCTACCGAGGCTAAGTACAAATCAGCATGCTTTGCTTCTTGCGAGGCAGTGTGGTTGAGGAGGATCTTAGGGGACATGGGTGCAGTGCAGAACAAGCCTACATAGTTATCATGTGACAATCAGAGTTGCATGGCGATTGCAAAGAACCTTATGTTCCACGCTCGCACAAAAAACATATTGAGATTCAATATCACTTTGTACGCGAGCTCATCATGGATGGAGAGGTCGACTTGGTGTACTGTCTGACTACAGAGAATGCTGCAGACATCTTCACGAAGGCTCTTGGAAGAGACTTGCTAGAGAGGCATCTTCATCGACTTGGCATTGGGCCAAAAAAGTAAGTTCACTTGCGGGTGGACATTGAGGGGGGGTGTTCAATATCAATGCTCCACTCTCGTGTAACTACATGGGAACCAACTAACTCTACTTGTAAGCCCCCCATATGAGGAGAAGGCATTTGAGTAGCTCGATTATCCGGTAGGTCCTGGTTTGGACACCAGATGGGGGCCATGTGTGGCCTGATGGCTGGACAGAGTTGGCACATTGCCAACTAGGCTACATACAAGTGCGGGAAGGCATCCGATGATTGACCGCACTGAGGGTCGATAGAGCATTTCCTGGGGTAGCCCACTCTCGGGTTGCGGGGCCCGTTTGGAGTCCCGGATGATCTCGGATGGCTGTGGGCCGAATGGTGACCATAGGTCAGTTGCTCTATTTTGCGCACCAGTTCTATCATGTGGTTGGTGGCCTATTTCGGGACCAACCCCCAGTAGACCGTTTTGGGCAGACTGGGTTGGTCACCCAATTGGGTCCAACCGACTACGACTAGTGGCTATATAAGAGCAAGCCCGTGAAGCCCATTTCATCACTGGCTATAGCAACCCTGATTCCTTAGCATCCAGCCTCCATCCTCTACTGTTTCCAACTTACCATCGAAGCTTCTTTCACAGGATCGCACGGTTGGGAGGTAGCGCCATCTATTGTATCAGATCTACAGTAATCAAATTTTTGATTCTCCATACTATTTGTTTTTCTCTCTTGCGTACGAGATCTTGTTATCTGTTGAGCACAGATGTTGTATTGTTTTCTTATAGTTCACGCACTTGTCAGCTGCCAAAAATATTATTTTGGATGACTCCTTAAACAAGATTTGTAAAAACCCATCTGGAACATGGAGAGTACTTCCAAAGTTTGATATGCAAGGTCTTGAAGAAATGTGCTCCTATTTGATGGATGATGTCACACCGTGGCTATTTGTGTAGCTTCAAATGGAGGATCGCAATCCTACACAGCATAAATAGTGTAGGTGATAGCATCTGCAAGTTTTAGCTGTGAGATGAGAGTCCTAATTGCAAGTGCTAACTAATATTTATAGTGCTAACAAGCATTGCAAGTGTTGGAAAGTATTGATTGTAGTAGCAACAAGCATTGTATGTGCCAAGAAGCCTATGACATTGGTAGAAGAGAGTGCTAATCAGAATATGACAATTGTAACTAGCATATGGCACCGACCCAAGGTGAGAGGAAACCATTCCATGATTTTAGTTAATAGCATATGATAGTGGAAATAAACATATCATACTTTAACTCTCATGTCAGTGGTAAGTTGTAGAGTAGGCACTATCAATCATGCACTTTAGTAGGGCAGTACCTGAGGCTCCTCGAGAAGGTGCACGGAATGCTTGATGTATACATTTAGGCCAACTCTTTCTTTGCACACGTCCTTCTTGTTGGAAAATAGGCATCTCAGCCTTCCAAAATGATTGTACAAGTTCCTTTATTTCATCACTAATTGGGCTAGTGCAGTGTTGCTTCCAACATGCAGCCAATGAGAATAGTCCATTACCATCATCAACCCGTGCATAGACTTTGGATCTTGACTCATACAAGTTACGCCTACGAACTTGAAGTACTCTTGAGACCTTTGCCAAGGAATGAACTAATTGGAGTTCATTAGCATAGTCAATGCACTTTTCTTCAAAAACAACTCATCTTTAGAAGCTGGTTGCTTTACAATGGCCAGTGTACTAGGAACATTGTTAATGAGGCATGCTTGAACGTCACCTTTTTCTCTTGATGAAAGGTCACAAAGGCATTGGACCCAAGGATGTTGCAATATTCAATTGAAAGTTTCAATCCTGAGTTCTACACCCATGCCAGTCAATCATGCTATCAAAAAATTTCACAGTTTTGTTAACAATCCTCTGCTTTTGCAAGTCATCAATTCCATGTATAGTAACCTCCCTCCTGCGTTTTTCTCTTATGCACTGCTATCTTTTCTTTCCAACTTCATAATCCCGTATGACATTTTGTTCCGTATTGTTGGTTCAATGGATCTTCCCATGTTGCCTTGCATTGGCTTACCTTGTTGGTAGCTTAAATGTAAACCCAAAACCTACAATTCAATATAGGCTAGAACTAAGCAATGCTCTGAACGGTTAACTACATATGTTATGTGGCACATTACAGCAACATAGCAGACAATTTCAATGCACAGAGATGGGGCACCACATGTATGCACTCTACAACATTATATGTGCTATACAAGGCTATACACCTTGATTGGATGCAGGTGGTTGTGTCATTGCTACATCAGCTTGTTGAGAGTTCACACTCAACATCATGTGATCACATGTGCATAGCACCATCATGTGATCATATGTGCATAGTACTAACCTTATAGAGTGCTATAAAGGAAAGGGTTAGATCCCCTAACCCTAACCCTAAATGGGTTTGTATATATTGTATTTTTTCAACTAAATCTAGTGTACAGTTAGTCATTTGTGGTGTGCTCTCTAGCTGTGCCCTCTCTCCTCATCTCCACTCTTCTCCTCTTCCCTCTTCATATTTTGTCATGGTATCAGAGCTCCCTTACCTTCCGTTGAGGCATTGTGATTCTTGAGAGTGTGAGAGAGATTGTGAGATTGAGTGTTCTTTCACTTCTGTTGAGTGATAGAGAAATTTCCGTCCATTTGAGAGGAATTTCCATCCATGAGCAATTGAGAAATTTTAGTTGTTGAGAGAAAGAGATCTTTGTAGGGTTCATTGAGAGGAAAAGAGAGAGATCCTCATTGAGAATGCATGAGTATTCAGAGACGAGAGAGATCGAGATATTGCCATATTGAGAAATTTTTCAAGTGAAGTTCTATTTTTTTAGAGGCTAGCTAATCCTGCGAGCTCATAGTGCAACAAAAGCCAAACAACGGCTCCCATAGCCTTGCCAATGACCCGCATGTAAAGAAGCTGCACTATCCACAGAGGCAATGCTCCAAAGCAGCTCTGCTCAACCAAAGCTCCCATGACTGATGTCCAAAGTGCATTCCATCATGGCGACCCCAACAATAGCTCAAAATATTGGCCACTCGTTAAGCTCATTGCATCTTGAGTAGCTATGGCAATGACATCTACTTTGTTTTGAGGAGTTTATCTAAGGACAATAGAAGCACCAACAAGACTCTTGCTCACAACTCCTTCAACACCTCAGGCCTGTCTATGCCATCTCCAAGTCTAAAGAAAATCCAACTCCGATGTCTCCTCCACACCAGCAACGCTGACTCCAGCGTCCATGCAGGCTAACGATTGCTACGACAAAGCATACGCCTACCTACAACAAAGCATACGCCTGACGATGGCCTCTGTGTAGCAAACTATAGATAGCCCAGGCTCTTCTCCAATAGCAGACGGACTTCCAGTCGACCCACTTCTCCATCAATAGCCTCTTTCGCTGAGGCCACGACTCACGACCTACTAGCCTTACACCACCAATGACCTAAGCAACGACTCGACCAACAACCTCTCACAGCAACAACTCGTAGCTCTTCTACGGCTCTCGGATCGCTACCTTCAATGAAGGTCTATGCAAAACTCTCCAGCTACCAGTGGCTTCAGCACAATCTGATGCTCACCTCTCCAACAAGATCGCCTCTTCAGCAGCTACAAAGATCAATTGACGGAATCTTCGTAGATTTTGGTGAATCTTTGTAGATTTTGGCAAATCTTAAAGATTTCGGTCACCCCTAGACTTGGTCCATAGTCTGCCATGTGGTAGACCTTATCAGCTATGTCATCACCTTAGCAACTACCATGTCAGCAGCCTCGCCTTATGCCATGTCACCTTATCCATGTGCCACGTGTCATCACACATTATATGCCATGTGTTATCCCTATCCATCTACCACGTAAGCACACCTTATCTCTAGTGCCATGTCAACTTATCTTCCACGTGTCACCTTATCTGCCACGTAGGCTCAAAGTGACACATCATCACAACCACGTAAGCATGCCATGTCACCCTGCCAGCTCACCAGTGCCATGTCACCACTGCCATGTCATCAGTGACATGTCATCTACCACATCACCTATGCCACATCATCACTACCACATCATCATTGCCACATCATCACTCCCACATCATACTACCACGTCATCTTCTGACATCATCATCTGTGCCACCTCAGCTGTCCAGTCAGCATTGACCTCTGTAGGCACACACAGTGCTCCACAGTCACTACATGTGACCACTCCCACCACCTCAGCACAGGGCTCCACTGGCACACATCTTGCTGGGCACAGTGCCACATCATCATTACATGTGACCCATAGTGACACATCATCATTGAGCACCATTTGCACTCCTTTTGCCCATCCACCTAGATCAAGTTGTATCTCTTGATCCAGGAAGAATTTGAGGGCACTCCAAAAAGGAAAGTCGCCTAGTTCTTTGTGCTCTACGTGCTCGTCACATCACATGCACATTTTTAGCACAAGTTACACTCACATTTGAGCCTCGCCGACAAAACCACTTCCTTCACGCACATTCGCCTGTACATCAACGCATCTGACCCAGCACTTAAAAAGAACAAAAGAAAAGGAATTATTCATCGATCGATGGTTGGTATAGATCTAGATCAGAGTAGACTAGATTGCCATAGAGGGGACGTTTTGAATTTCCCCAAGTTGCCAATCTAAGCCATGCCCAAAATTCTCGACTAGTACCTACTCGGAGTCAGTCCATATGCTTACATATGGTTTCACATCATTAGGTTACCTGAAACCTTACATTCATCAGTTCAGTGAGTAGACTTCAAAGAGTACAAATGCATTGCAGATTGTTTCAGTGGGCAGATAGCACTTGATTTCACACACACATGCCACCATTGTAAAGCCTATTTGACTATCTCATGGCATTGTGCACATCATTTCAGCCTTGTAAAGCCTCTTGGCTATTCCCAACATCATTGCCACAAGCCTTGTAATATAGATCAGATTTTATATATTGCAGTTCTATCTTCACCGACGGTTCAGAGATTTCACTTGGCATAGTCAATGTATTTGCAGTTGATTCATATAGAGAATTTCACAACACTTTTGAGTACATTTCTTGCACCATGTCTATGACTAGCAACCTTAATCTGGAGGCATCTGCTAAGTTAGATAACTCCAATTACAGTACATGGAAATATCGAATGGAGACCATTCTTGTACTTCAAGACAAATGGGAGTATGTCGATGGGTCTACACCTAGACCATTGGACGATCCAGCCACAAGTAGCTCTACTCCATCTGTTGTCACAGCACCAGCAATGGGATCTACAACTACACAAACAGTTTCCACACCAGTAGAAGATCCTGCCATTGCCCAAGCTCAACCAGAATGGGACAAGAAAGACAAGTATGCCTATCATCTGATCAAGTAGAATTTGTAAGATGTCATGCTAGGATAGCTCAACACAGTCAAGACATCGAAAGAAGCATGGGATATGCTCGCAGCTCTCTACGAGTCCAAGAACACATCCAAGATTCTCAACCTAAGAAACCAAATCAACTAGAGTTTTTGCAACAGCACTGAAACCAGTCATGCTTATGTACTCCACATAAAAGGCTACAACAATCAACTTGCAACAGTAGGAGAGACTATGGATCCCGCAAAAATGGTTCAAGTAATCTTGAATGGACTAGGAGAGGGATACAAGAATCTAGTCCTGAGTATTGCCATCCAATGGCAAATTCCAACGCTGGAAGAACTTTAGTCAGTTCTACTTGGTAAAGAACTCAGGACTCAGGCTATTCAAGCATGTAAAGGTCATTCTAATGATCAAGCATTCATAGCTTTAGACAGAAGTAGAGGTAGAGGCAGAGGTCGATCATATCAGAAAAGTGGTCACCATCAGCAATGCTTATGTACTCCGCATAAAAGGATACAACAATCAACTTGCAGCAGTAGGAGAGACTATGGATCTCGCAAAAATGGTTCAAGTAATCCTGAATGGACTAGGGGAGGGATACAAGAATCTAGTCTTGAGTATTGCCATCCAATGGCGAATTCCAATGTTGGAAGAACTTTAGTCAGTTCTACTTGGTAAAGAACTCAGGACTCAGGCTATTCAAGCACGTAAAGGTCATTCTAATGATCAAGCATTCATAGCTTTAGACAGAAGCAGAGGCAGAGGCAGAGGTCGATCATATCAGAAAAGTGGTCATCATCAGCAATAAAATCAAAGTCAGAATCAGCATCCGCATCATCCTCAGCAGCATCAAAATCAGCAAAGAGGAAATCATTCCAACCGAGGAAGATTTTAAGGATGAGGGAATGCATCCACCAATGTGTCAAACATTCAGTGCAACTACTGTCACAAGTTTGGACACTATGAGAGAGATTGCCGCAAGAAGCAGTACGACCAAGGCGGTCGATCCAACAGTAATCGAGGGAATTTTTGAGGCTATCAAGTCGATCAAGTGGAACATGATCCTTGATACATCGACAACGATGCATCATCTCACATGACAAATCATCAAGAATGGTTCACAAAAATGAAGCCATTGAAAGGACAGAATAATGTATGTATAGCAGACAATACACCGAATCCGGTTCAAGGGACAGGTGTTAGGACACTTATACAGAATACTAGCTACAGTACCAGATAAGCATGCCATGTCAGCTCAATCGCAATAGATGCCACTATCTGCAAAATGGCACAAGAGATATGGTCATGTCAATTTCAAGTACTTGTTAGATCTTAGGAATCAGAATATGGCAATTGGGATTCCGAAGCTACAGTTTCTTGGAAAAGTTTGTGAAGCATGCTACTTTGGCAAACAAAAGCGAACCAACTTTGGCAGAAGTATCTCTCGTGCATGAGGTATTGTTGATTTGATACATACAGATGCATGGGGTTATGCCTAGACCCGCAGCATCAATGGTTCACTTTACTACTTGACTTTCATCGATGACTACAGCAGATATTGTTGGGTCTACTTTCTGAAAGATAAATCTGAAGTGTTTTCTAGATTTCAAGAATTCAAAGCCATGGTAGAAAACTAGACAGGTAGAAAGATCAAGGTCATGAGATCAGATAGAGGAGGTGAATACATGTCTTTAGCATTCATGAACTTTTGCAAAAATTAGGACATTCAAAGACAATTCACATGTGCAGATACTCCTCAACAAAATGCAAGAGCTGAAAGGAAGAATGGGACTTTAGCAGATAGTGCTAGAGCAATGCTTAGTGAAAAGCATCTTCCATATCAGTATTGGGTGGAAGCAATAGCTACAGAAAACTACTTGCTTAATCGACTTCCTACTGAACCGATACAGGGTATGACTCCTTATGAAGCATTCACTGGACACAAGCCACACATTGGGCATCTCCGTATATTTGGTTGCATAGCATATGCCCACATACATGATGATCATTGCAGGAAATTGGATGCGAAGTCATGCAAATGCATCATGGTTGGCTACAGTGAAGAAAGCAAAGCATACAAATTGTATGATCCCATCAACCACAAGGACATTAGCTCCAAAGATGTAATCTTTGATGAGGAATCAGAATGGAAAACCTCACCTACACAGGAGATGGAAGCATAGACTTCACAGTCATCTATAGGACAGGCTGATGATGAAGAGCAAGAATTGCCAACGGTCTACTAGGGAAAGCAGACCTCCAGCTAGATTGACATATGCTCAGAAAGGCAAAGCAATTCAGGTGGAAACCACCAACTATGCTCTTATGACTACCATCATGGCTAGAGAAGAGCCAGTGTACTTCGAAGACACAGTAGACAAGCCAGAATGGCAAACTACTATGAATGAAGAAATGGATGCTTTGTATAAGAATAATACTTGGGAATTATGCGACCTTCCACCAGGAAAGAAGGCCATAGCAAACAAATGGGTATACAAAGTGAAGTACAATGCAGATAAAAGTATTCAAAGATACAAAGCCAAACTAGTTGCAAAAGGATTTGCACAATAATATGGTCAAGACTATGATGAGACTTATGCTCCAGTAGCAAAGATGGATTCCATATGGTTCTTGATATCACTAGTGACACTCAGCAAATGGAATGTGCATCAGCTCGATGTCAAGATGCACTTCTCAATGGTTATATAGACAAGGAAGTCTACATTCAACAACCAGCAGGTTATGTTGAACCACAAAATGAGAATAAGGTTTGCCATCTCAAGAAGAGTCTCTATGGCTTAAAGCAAGCACCCAAAAGTTGGTACAATAGAATTGACAAGTGTTTTGCTAATCTGGGACACATGAAGTCCAATGCAGATCATACTCTCTACTACAAAGTTCAAGGGGAAGACATTACTATTGCACTTTTGTACGTAGATGATTTGGTTGTGAGAAGAAGCAAGGATAGCTTCATTTGAAAATTGAAACAAGACTTATCTGCAGAGTTCGACATGAAAGATCTTGGACTTATGCACTATTGTCTTGGAATTGAGTTCTGGAGAGATCCACATAGCACATTCATGAGTCAGCTCAAGTATGTTGATAGTCTCCTAAAGAAGTTTCATATGGCAGATTCCAAGATTGCAGCCACTCCCATGGAACAGAGTTTGAAACTTACTAAAGATTCACAAAAGCCTACAGTCAATGACAGATACTATAGGCAACTCATCGGCGGATCTCTTATATATCTGACTATCACTCGGCTAGATATTTGTTATGTAGTAAGCTCACTAGCACAGTTTATGGCAAATCCAATACAATCTCACTGGAATGCAGCCAAAAGAGTCTTGAAATACATAAGAGGTACAAGACAGTTTGGGATAGAATACAGTCATCCATGGTTGCATGGATATTGTAACAGTGACTATGCCAGAGATCATGAGACCAGGAGATCAACACAGGGATATGCATTTTTCCTTGGTCAAGGTGCTATATCATGGTTGTCAAACAACAGCCAACTGTTTCTTTTTTCTTTGACTAATGAAGCAGAACATAGAGCACTCACTACAGGTGCATGAAGGGTGCATGTGAGGCTATATGGCTCAGAAGACTATTGTCAGAAACAAATTACTTTGATGTGTCAAAGGCAACAACAATATATTGTGATAATCAATCGGCTCAAGCATTGCCAAGAATCTAGTATATCACTCCAAGACAAAGCACATTGATGTCAGAGAGCAATTCATCAGAGAAAGAGTGTTACCTAGTGACATCACACTACAGCATTGTGATAGCAAAGAACATGTTGTAGACATCTTTACCAAACCACTTGGTAAAGAGCTATTCGAAAAACACCGACTAGCTCTTGGTTTGATGCAGAGGAAGGACATACCCATGAAAAGGGTGTGATGGAATGTAATGCTCAGTCCTTCTTTGATTCCCAGAATCATCATCTTGAGGGAAGGCCTACTTCATGATGTTAATCTTGAGGGAAGGTGTTGAGAGTTCATGCTCAACATCATGTGATCACGTGTGCATAGCACCATCATGTGATCATATGTGCATAGCACTAACCTTATAGAGTGCTATAAAGAAAAGGGTTAGATCCCCTAACCCTAACCCTAAATGGGTTTGTATACATTCTAGTTTTTCAACTAAATCTAGTGTACAGTTAGTCATTTGTGGTGTGCTCTCTAGCTGTGCCCTCTCTCCTCATCTCCACTTTTCTCCTCCCCCCTCTTCATATTTTGTCACAGCTTGCATGTGAGGAGGCAACTGCCCCCTATAATTCGGATTGTACCAGCAATTACACTGTCATGATTTCGTTTGAGACAGAACTCACATTGAGCTTTCTCAGATGACCCGGCTTCTGATAGCCCCATACTTTTCAAATGCTTTTTTATCTTTTTCTCTAACTTCTCATCCCATGAGGAAGCTTTGGCCTTTTTCTTTGACTTGGAACTCCCCTTGGACTTTCCCTTCTTGGATTCTTGCTTTCTTTTTCTCTTGGACTTCATGTCCTCATCATCCGAAGCATCCGAATCATCTTTCTCGGGCTCGGGTTCTGCATCATCATCCTCACTATCGGTGTTAGAGTCTTTGTCCGAATCTATGTTCGAATCTGAATCCTTTGCATCCTTCTTTTTTCCATTTTTTGACTTGCTTTTGGTCATGCCAAATCTCCGTTCCACACATTGTGCAGCTGCTACCATGTTATCGAAGTCATTGGCTCCTGCCAATGTATCCCTTCCAGCAACAACACTTCTCAATTCCTTATTTAACTCCTTGCAGAAATAATCCCCCAATGGGTCCTCATTGAGTCTCTGAGTGGTGGCTAGCCTCTAGTTCAGATTTTGAAACTTCTAGGCATAGTCTTCTACCAATAGATCCTTCTGTTTCAATTGTCAGAGCTTCTTGAGTATTTCTTCTAGTGTTTTCTCCTGTCTGAATCCTGACAGAAGCTTGTTTTAAAGCATCATAATCTGAAAAGCGATTCATACCATATTGAATGAAATAACTCATAGCCTTGCCCACCAAGGTTGCTGCCAATTGTTCCTTCTTGACCGCATCACCAAGCTGACCTTCGAAACCCCTTGCTACCCATTGGGTCTCAAATTGCCCAATGTGACTATTAGGGCCTTGTTTTGTCTTGCCACTAAATTTAGCAGAGCAGACTTTGGGGTTCTCCATGTTGACTGTGCTGGGTTGATGGAAACTACTGGTTTTGCTCTCCTCCTTGGGTGGGGTTTGCTCAGGAGTGGATCAAACAATTATTTTTGTGCTCCTACATACAACCCAAATGTTGTGTGGTACCCAAAAGTTGTCTGAATGAAGGTTTCTGATGGAGATCATGTAAAATTTTTTGCATTAATTACATCTTGGTATTCTGAATTTCCTCCATAACTAGTAGAAGGATCTTCACCTGATGATGTATTACCAGGAACCAAGTCCTCATCTTTCAAACTAGGGGCACTTTCATCCACCTCTGGCTGGATTTCGAATGGTTCTACTACCTCTTCCTGCGTTCCAACCATCTCGCCAAGACCTTCTTCATTTGTATCAATACGACCCCTTGCTCGGGCCCTTGTAAAGCACAGACAACTGATATGTCGAGGAGATGACTCCGTTTTCTCCATGTCTGACATCTGCTACCACTCTCTCCATGAACATTCTGTGAGATTGCTGGACTCCTGCTTTCTGTCTTTAGATTGAATTGCTTGCATCAGCCTCAATGCTCCCTGACATTTCCATGCATGATTTCTCCTACATGAATTCTCACCTCTTCTGCTGCAAACCTCGGATTAGTTCCCGCACATTCCTGATAATCACTTGAAGTGCTTCATAATTCCCACCATTCACCGTTGCCTATTGGAGGTTCCTTAGCACCTAGAGAGCATGATAGAGAATATTAATTTCTCCCTACAAGTGTTGTATCATTCCACAGACTGGACGCTATGTGTGTGCATTCTATGTCAAAAGAATGTAGGATCATGCTAAACCTGGTGCACACAAGATCAGCGGAAGAACTAAGGTGGCTCAAAGCACACTAAATAAGACATGAGAGGGAGATAGCAAATCTATATCTCTTGCAATGTGTGTGTTCAACAATACATGATAGGCCTCTTATATAGAGAGTGCCCTTTGAATAGTCAACACATGTGTGATCCTCTCATCCACATCTCTCCTTGTGGATAACCTCAATCCACATCTCCACATCATGTAGTCCACATCTTAGGGTGGCTACTTTAATTCTTTCCTATACCATACCTTAGCCCTTTAATCTATGTGCTCATGGCACCATATCTCAACACCTCCCCTTGGTGCCATGATCCTTTGGCTACTGCAAGGTGGTCAGATGTGAGTTTACAAATCCATCACCTCCCCTTAGTGCATACATTGCTACTTAAGGTGGTCAAGTGTGGCTTCTACATGTCAATACCTCCCCTGGGTGCTTTCATAGCTACTCTCAGGTGGTCAGGTTTGATTACAAAAAATAGGCAAGGTTGGCAAGGTTTTTGCTTTCACAATACATTCCTTTTATGTCACCTTTTGGCTCATGGCTTGATGACGAAGGCGTTTGCTTCTTTGCTTGGTGTAGCTGGTTGCATGATGCTTTGTTCTTCCATGTGCCTTGATGCTTTATGTGTGGATGCCATGCTTTCTGCTATGGTCATCTCATGCACTTGTGCTTTCGGCATGCTTTGTGCGTTCATGCGTTGCTTTTTCATTTGTTGCAAAGGTCTTACCAATTGATTTCTTTCAATATTGGCAGTGTCTAATTGCATACAATGATTCTGATCTGACAGGCGCGTAGAGCTCGGAAAGACGATCACTTTTCCTTTTTGGAGCGTGTCCAAATTTTTCCTGGATTGCAAGTTACGCCTTGTTGAAGGTTTTGTGAAGAAGAGGGCCTTTGATGATGTGTCATAGGCTATTCACATGCAACTTGAAAATTGTGCTTGGCAAGAGTTTACTGTGCTGAGGTAGGCCTATGCCACGTGACACACTTTTAACTAAACTGAATTAACCCAGAGTTCAAACAAACCTAACTATGATCCAAGTAACTGAACCTAACCCCACTAACTGAACCACCCCTAGCTGTGATTAAGTTTTATCTCTGACACGTGTCAATTGTGGAGACCTTAGGACTTTGTGAAGAGATAATTCAGCAGAGATCTCGTCTGCGATGTAATGAGGACGGCGTCGTGGCTGGTGGAGTTGAGACTTTTCGCAGGAGTGTTTTGTGAAGCTCAGACCTTTCATCCACTCGTCAATGCCTTTCCAACTTATGTGCCCAAGAGAAATCCCTTTGCCAGTTCGTTTCAGCAAAAGGGAGCTGTAGAAGCAGGTAGTCGAAGGTCCCGTCGCTACTGCTATCAGTCCACCTCGCTGGCTGTTGAAGCAGATCGAGGCTCCTTCATTGCTGGGAGCTGTGGAGGGATGGAAACACGAGACTTCGGTTGCTGCTTATGAGCTTGTGTCTACGGAGTCACCAGGTTTTTGTTGGAGTGATGAAGTGCGCCGTCGACAGATCACTGATGGACTGGTGCTTGTAGGAGACTGGGAGCTAAACCTATGCTCTGATACCATGTCAAAAGAATGTAGGATCATGCTAAACCTGGTGCACACAAGATCAGCGGAAGAACTAAGGTGGCTCAAAGCACACTAAATAAGACATGAGAGGGAGATAGCAAATCTATATCTCTTGCAATGTGTGTGTTCAACAATACATGATAGGCCTCTTATATAGAGAGTGCCCTTTGAATAGTCAACACATGTGTGATCCTCTCATCCACATCTCTCCTTGTGGATAACCTCAATCCACATCTCCACATCATGTAGTCCACATCTTAGGGTGGCTACTTTAATTCTTTCCTATACCATACCTTAGCCCTTTAATCTATGTGCTCATGGCACCATATCTCAACATTCTACCCCATGCACTCCGGTTCCATAGCATTTGCACGAAGGAGCCATATGTTCCTCTCTTCTCATGTTCACAATCAAAAGTGGCTAATTGCTTTGCAAGGTCAGATTGCTTATAGGCACAGTTTGTTTTGACTTAACATCTTTGATTATTAACTGTTTCAAGATTCGATTCATTCGTTCTGATTGTCCATCCCCTTGCGGGTAGAACGTCTACAAATTACTCAACTTCGATATGCTGACTGCCTTCGTTGTCTTTCAACTCCTTTTCTGCATTCGGTCGAAATGCTTAATTCATTAGCAGGATTGCCAGTGTAATAAGTAGAGATTAAATCCCAAAATCTTCCTGTTAGTAGAGATACAGCATCATCGAGAATACATTCAAAACTTCCGAAAGAGAATACATCAACTCAGATTTTAGTGCAACATAGATATTCGATTAAGGCAAACAACTGCATATTTCTTGTATTATAAATGCTTTTGTCACAATAGCATATAGAGAATAGACATAAAACTGGATAAAACATAGTCCGATGAGAAGTAGCATATCTGCATTCGGAATACTGCACTACACGCATACGAGCCAAACATGTAACTTCCTACACGTGGAAGTTTCTTACTAACTTGCATACGTGCCTCATCAGTGGTTGCACAACTACTCCCTATTAAGGTTTTCCATATGTCCTATATCATTGCTAAAGATAAAGAGTTCATAAGTGTGAAGAGACTGGGAAACAAGGAAGGAGTCTCACTTGCAGCTTTCTCACATACACAATGGGGGAATATACACAAAGGTGGAGGCTGAAAATAGTTTTCCTCTTGTTAGTTGTGAAATCTAAAAGAACTCTAAGTACAAAAGAATAGGTGAACCCTATATGTGGGTCTCAAACCAATTTCAGCTAACTAAGGTGGCATACTAACTGAGCCACTAACTAGAGTACATAAAGATAGCTGTCATCCAGCTATTATTCATGGGCAGTGTACCAACCGCATCTGTAGCTAACAAGTTGGTGACATAAATGCACACAACGGTCACCCTGGCATATCATGAGTGGAGTTTAATATCTCAACACTCCCCCTTGAGCTCAATCCCAATTCCTGCACACCAAGCAGGTCTCTGAACTTGTGCAGCTTCTCTGTGCCCAATGCCTTCGTGAATATGTTAGCTACTTGACCCTCTGTACTGACATAAACTAGATTAATAAAACCTACTAGAGCCTTCTCCCACACATAGTGATAATGCACCTCAATGTGCTTTGTTCTAGCATGATAGACTGGGTTATTTGCCAAGTGTATACTGCTCATGTCATCACAATAAATGACAACTAGCCCATCTGTAGACTGATGCATATGCATCATAAAGTAGCTTATGCAACCAAGCTGCCTCACATGCAGCCATTGCTGCACCCTTGTACTTAGCCTCTGTGCTTACTGTAGGCTGTTTCTTGTTGCTACAAGTGACTGCAGCACTCCCAAAAGAGAATATATATCCACTTATAGATCATCTATCAGAAATACTACTAGCCCAATCAACATCAGTGTATCCATGCAACTATATCTGAACCCTAGTCTCATAAAATAGTCCATACTACAATGTGGACTTCACATACCTCAGTATGTGTCTAGCCGCATCCAAATGCGATTTTGTTGGAGCCTACATAAACTGACTTACAAACCCAATAGCATAGCTCTAATTTGGCCTAGTAATAGTCATATAAATCAAACTTCCTACCATGCGTTTGTACATAGTAGGGTCTTCCAGAAGCTCACCTACATCCACGCTCAACTTCACGTTTTGCTCCAAAGGAACTGAAATAGGCCTACAGCCTGTCGTCCCATATTTGGATAGCATGTCCAATCCATACTACCTCTGCAAGAGACATATCCCACTTGTGGATCTAATCACCTCAATGCCCAAGAAGTAATGCAGCTCTCCCAAATCCTTTATCTCAAACTTCTACTTCAATATCATTTTCACATGAAGGATATCTTCATCACTATCACCTGCGATGATCAAATCATCAACATAAATGACAAGCAGCATAATACCTTTCTCTGTTTTTCTCACATAAAGTGAGAAATCTGCCGTGGAAATATGAAAACCAATAGTGACAAGATACTGTCCTATCTTGTCAGACCATGCTCTAGGTGCTTGCTTCAAGCCATACAAGGCTTTCTTCAACCTACAAACAAACTCAGGATGAAAATCATGCACATAACCTGGTGGCTGCTCCATATAGACCTCTTCTTGCAAATCACCATGCAAAAAGGCATTCTTTACATTGATTTGATGTAAAGACCATCCCTTCGATGCAGCCATAGCAATGACTGTTGAGAGTTATGGTGCCATGAGCACATGTAGAGCAAAGGTATGAGTAAAGGGCAAGCTACCACATGGCATGGAGGAGATATCCCACATGTGAGCAAGCATATGGATGTAAGTACCCTCACCTATAAAAGGAAGGTTCATTTGAAGTAATATCAATCAAGCCCTTTGCACTATCTCAAGATTCTCTTTATGAGTCCAAGCTAATCTATCTTGGAACCTAATTGACTTGAGGTACATGTCATGAGCTTTCTCTTCATCATGTTTGCACTTAGGTTGCATCCTCCTTAGATTAGTGTTTTATTAGGATATTGTCTCATGACTAAGAGAGCTCAATCCCTCTCTTTTAACATGGTATCAGAGCATAGGTTTAGCTCTCCTAGTGTAGCTCATTAGTAGTTCACTAGGATTGCTCCCATTCCTAGATTAGTTTTAGAATGAAAGATTAGTTTTAGATCTCTAGAGTTCTTCATTTAGAGAGTTCAGTTCATTGTGAGCTTGAGTGTTCCTCATTTCGTGAGAGTGAGAGAGTCCCTTGAATATTTTCTTTGAGAGAGAGATTGTGTGTGTAAGAGTTTCTTAAAGTGAGAGTTCTTCTACCGTTTGGAAACTCCCATCACTTGGAGGCATTTCATGGGCCGGTGCTTCGACAGTCATTGAGGCTTCTACAACTAGTTGGTCGTTTGCCATAGTTCCCAACCTGAATGAATTAACGGTGAGAGCTCTGCGAGATGCAAAAGGAGTCAATACTTACAGAGTGAGGTAAAAAATGGGAGCTGGGTAGTGCGACAACAACAAGGGATGAGCTACTGGGAGGAGCAAATGTCCAAGGCAAGAAAGCCTCCATCAATGAGCCCTTGAAGAACACCAGCTTCAGCCAAGCCTTCACCAACAAGACGACCATAGCACCGGCTACTCTTGCCTACACCTCTGACCCGCCATTTTGGCTCCAAGCACCCTCACGACCCTCTACAAGGCACCATAGTGCCAAGCCTCAGCTTCCAATGCCACCTCCACATAGGCTGGCGGCATCTACAACCCTCAGCGCCTCCTTGCTCTCCTCCTTCTATTCAATCAAAGAGATGATCCTCCATGAAGCCCTCCTTGACCCAATAGAATTCTTGTAGTCTAGGAGGCAATGCGGGCGTCGAGAGGAGGGTTGCCCATGGAGGTGCCACTGAAATTGGTGGAGGAAGCATATCAACACTCTCAAGTCTCTTGAGGCCATCACGGACGACAAGGAGGGAGTATCGAGCCTGCTGGCAGACATGAGAGAAATTCGACTCATAGAGGTAATGAGCAGCTGCCCTACATAAGATGACTTGAAGGCAGTAGTAGCCAACAACACAGCATAGCAGCAATAGCAAGCAGCTTCTCCTCCATCTCCAGTGACACAGTAGCTCCAATAGAGATTCGGTGCTGGCAAGGTCCAAAGACAACAGTAGCAACCATCCTCTGCAACGCATAAGCTCCAGAGATTCAAGATGATGGAGCAGGACACTGGGTTCATGGAGAGGGCAGCAATGACACCACCCTTGATGCTACATGACCAGAGAGTCACCTCGAGAGGCTTCATTGAGATGATCAGGGGGTACTAGGAGAGAAGGCAGCGCTTGAAACTCGAAGTTGCGAGCCATCGGTGTTCCATTGCAGAGAAGAGCACCGCGCCATCACCACTGTGCTTGAGGCCTCCCCACACCAAGATTTCATCACCTTAGGCCATGTGGAAATGCCATGTGGCAGATAGGGTTAGTCAACTAAACCCACCGAGGTAAGGTTAGGTAAAGGCTTGGTCAGTTTTCTGCCACGTGGTAGATCAAAACAAATCATGGTTAAGTTAACTCACTACACTAAACCATGGTTAGGTTGAAGTTTAGGATTGGTTAAAAAATTACCATGTGGCACAATGCCACCTAAGCACACAACCCCTGCCAAGCACAATTTATAATTCTGCATGTGAATCCCTGTGCCACATCATAAGGCCACCTTCTTTCTCAGAGAATCTTTAAGAAGGCGTAACTTGCAATCCAAGAAGAATTTGCACACGCTCCAAAAAGAAAAAGTGATCATCTTTTTGAGCTCTACGTGCCTGTCAGATCGAAATCATTGTATGCAATTAGACACTGCCAATATTGAAAGAAATCAATTGGTAAGACCTTTGCAACAAATGACAAATCAAATCATGAATGTACACATCATTGCAATAAGCATGCCAAAAGCACAAGTGCATGAGATGACCATAGCACGAAGCATGGCATTCACACATAAAGCATCAAGGCATATATTAAAGAACGAGCAAGTCAACTACGTGGAGTCATCATCAAGCCATGAGCAGAATGACAGGAACAACATGTATTGAGAAACAAAAAATCTTGCCAACCTTGCCTATATTTTGTAAATCAAACCTGACCACCTGATAGTTCTTGTAACTCACATCTGACCACCTTGCAGTAGCCAAAGGATCATGGCACCAAGGGGAGGTGTTGAGAGTTGTGGTGCCATGAGCACATGTAGAGCAAAGGTATGAGTGAAGGGCAAGCTGCCACATGGCATGGAGGAGATATCCCACATGTGAGCAAGCATATGGATGTAAGTACCCTCACCTATAAAAGGGAGGTTCATTTGAAGTAATATCAATCAAGCACTTTGCACTATCTCAAGATTCTCTTTATGAGTCCAAGCTAATCTAACTTGGAACCTAATTGACTTGAGGTACATGTCATGAGCTTTCTCTTCATCATGTTTGCACTTAGGTTGCATCCTCCTTAGATTAGTATTTTATTAGGATGTTGTCTCATGACTAAGAGAGCTCAATCCCATTCTTTTAATAATGACTGCTCTTACAGTTGCCATCCTTGCAATCGGACTGAATGTTTCTTCATAATCAATGCCATATGTCTGTGCATACCCCTTGACAGCTAATCTTGCCTTGTATCAGCTCACAGAACCATCTGCATTGTGCTTCACCTTATAAACCCACTTGCAGCCAATTGCATTCTTGTCTTTAGGCAAAGGTACTGATTCCCATGTAGCATTTGCTTCCAAGGCATCCATTTCTTCATCCATGGCTTTCCCCCATTTTTATTCTCCCATGGCTTGCTCAAAAGAAGTGGGTTTTGGTGTTGAGATATCGAGCTCCACTCATGATATGCCAGGGTGGCCGTTGTGCATTTATGTCATAGCTGCAGATGTAGTTGGTACACCGCCCATGAATAATAGCTGGATGATAGCTATCTTTATGTACTCTAGTTAGTGGCTCAGTTAGTATGCCACCTTCATCTAATCCTTTTGTACTAAGAGAGAGTTCTTTTGACTTTCACAACTAAGAAGAGGAAAACTATTTTCAGCCTCCACCTTTGTGTGTATTCCCCCATTGTGTATGTGACAAAGCTGCAAGTGAGACTCCTTACCTCTCTCCCACTCTCTTCTCATGGTATCAGAGCTCGGTTTGTGGTAAGGAGCTCAAGGAAGCAAACCAAGTTCGTAGTGTCTTGGTAAGAGGATCAGTGTTGCTTTCCTTTTTCGAGTTTGGGAGCAAATCTCTGGAGGTAGCATAGTCGAAAAGTGCAAGAGTGCACTGTCTCAAATTGGGATGCCCTTCGCAATGTGGCGAGAGGGTAGTATATGCTACGAGATAGGACAAAGCATTGGGTGACGTTATTTTTTTGATTCAAGGCCGTTTTGGGGCCCGTTTTGGTGGCGGAAGTTTTCCGCAGGCACTCACAAAAGTGCCCTATTTTGGCTGTGCGACCATTGTTCTACAGGTCGGTGAAAAGTTGCCACAGAAATTGCATCGTATGCCTATGCGTAGAGATATTGGGAGTGACAGAATCATTCTTATTGCCTGTTGATGCAAAATCATCACTAGGAAGTGACTTGTGGTCAAATACCTTTTTCGTCCGTTTTGCAGATCTGCCCTTGTGAGACAGAAGTTGTGTTTTTTGCAGTGACAGAATTTTTTTGCAGTGTTCTATAATGGCATTCGATGCTCTTTCACAGATAGTCATTGAAAAGCTTGACAAGAACAACTTCCAAGCATGGAAGTTTAGAATGACAAATTTCCCTAAGGGAAAAGGCTATTGGGAGTTCATTACTGGAGCTGAACAAGAACCAATTATTCCTAATGTTCCCAATCAATAGGAGTTGCAAGCATTTAAAGGATGGCATGAGAGAGCCAGAAAAGTTATGTACTGGCTGTCTATCAGTATTTTCGATTCTATGATTGTGCATATTTAGGATGCAAGCATGCCGAAGGAGGCATGGGATACTTTGACAAAAATGTACATCACAAATACCCAAGCCAGGAAAATGCAGCTCAAGCAGGAGTTGCATAATGTGCAGAGACAAAATATGAGCATCAATGACTACCACATGAAGGTGAAGAAGATTGCAGATGCACTTGCTTCCATTGGGTCGCCAGTAGAAGATGATGATTTAGTTTCTGTGACCTTGAATGGTCTAGGAAAGGATTATGCACAGTTCTGGACATCCATTGCCGTCCGTGAAAAATTTCTTGATTTTGAGGAGTTGATTACTCTTCTAATTTCTGAAGAGCAGAGAAATGGTGGTGGATCTTCTTCAAGAGGAACTTCAAAAGAAACTGTCTTCTACTCAAATGCTGGAAGAGGTAGAGGTAGAGGTAGAGCAGGCTGATCTTAGTAACCTTAGAGGCAGGGGGAGCCAAAGAGGTCGTGGTGGATGGTAGAGAGGCCAAAATGCAAATAGCAATGTTGAATGCTACTACTATGGTAAAATGGGTAATATGGCTAAAGATTGCTATAAAAAGCAGACTAACATTATGAATGGAAAATTGCAGCAAGGCAATTATGCATCCTGTATTAGACAGGGTGATAGAAATGAGCATTTGTTTATGATGCAGCACATGACCAATTCTGTGACAAGTGCAGAAGAAAGCAATGATGTGTGGTATGTTGACTCAGGTGCGTCAAACCACATGACAGGTCATGCAGAATGGATGCAGGATGCAAGGAAAATGGAAAAACCAGGATTTGTGGAGACTGGTGATGAGACTGCACATCCTATTGTGCAGATTTGTAAAATTCCTTTGTCTATGTAGGATGGGAAAAAGAAATACTTGTGTGATGTATTTCATGTCCCGAACATCACCAAGAACCTAGTTTCTATTGGTCAAATGGTTGAGCAGGGCTTGCAGGTCAAATTTAATCCTCATGGATGCTTTGTTGAGGATATGAAAAATAAAGGTCGCTTGATAGCAAAAGGGAAGAAGAAGGGCATGATGTTGATGTTGGATGCGGACATGCCTGAATTGAGTGCAGCAACGTTTGCACATGGAACTGGTGTAGTTGCAGATATTGATATCTAGCATAAACGCATTGGTCATGTTAATGTACAGCGACTTAAATTAATGCAGGCCCAAAATATTATTGCAAGATTGCCTAAGTTCAAGGTTGCAAAAATGCATAAGGTATGTGAAGCCTGTCAATTTGGAAAACAGGCAAGGAATCCATTTCCTAGACATGTTCAAGAGAGTAAGAGGCCACTGGAATTAATCCACTCTAATGTGTGGACTACTAAAGCTGCATCTATTGGAGGCTGTCATTATTTTGTCGCTTTTATTATTGACTACAACAGAAAAGTTTGGGTGTATTTTATGAAAAAGAAAAGTGAAGTGTGTTGGGATATCTCAAGGTGTATGCCTCAGGCACACCTTGGTTTCTATGTGTGTGTGCTAAAGGCACAGTTAGGTGCCCATAAGCACAGTTAGGTGGGATAGAAGCCACATAGATGATTGAGAGAATCTAGGAGCATATTGAGGAGATGATTGTGGAGCTCAGAGGTCATCAGTGATGTCAGTGATCATGTAAGAGGTGCCTACTTAAGGACCTCATCTTTCTTCATTCCATAAGCAATAAATCTGAGTTTGTGTTCACTCCATGCTTTCTTTTTAGTTTACCAACATGGTATCAGATCCCTTTGATCTCCCTTGAGCCCATTTCTACCACGTCATCATCATCTTCTTCTTCTTCATCTTCACCATTTCTCCTCTTTCTTCCCAAATCTTGCTAAAGCCTGTTCTCCCTCAGTTCTCCACCTTTCTCCAAGCCCTTCCTACTAGAGATACCTCTCAAAAGGGTGAACCTTTGGCTATAAGGAATTGAAGCATCTTCATCTCTACTGGTCGCCATTTCATGCAGATCATCGAATCTCTGTTCTATGTTTTCTCTGTGCCTACTCCTTCTTTGTCTAATTCCTTTCAGGGGAAGCTTCTCCATACCTTGGGCAATCTTGTGCTGAAATCTGAGTAGCAATGACTGCATATTCAAGGAGAAAATAGAGAAAAGCCAGTCAACTTTAAAGAAGCGAGCTATGGCGACTTGATGCGGATTTGTGCCTCTCCTCCTCAGTGGATTCTCTCTGGTATATGAGATTTCTTTTGCCTTGGAAAGCCCCTTTTTCTTTGCTTTGGAGAGTGAGATACAAGCCCTCCAAGTTCAGGCCTCTGTCTTTGACAGTTTTGACAAGGTTGTGAATGTGATGCTACATTAGATGCTACTTTAGCATTTCTGAGGTTTTGAAGTTTTGAAAAACATGAGTGCAACTGTGGCTACAGCTTTGCTTTGAGTTCCTACACCTGGATTTGCTTGGAAAGCTTTCATTTAGCCACCTCTGTGAAGCATGTAAGTGAAAGTATCATTGATTTGTAGTATGAAATTTGGTCACAAGTCTTTGCATTAAATGCTTATACTTTGAAGCTTTTCAGTTATTTTTCTAGCCTTGTAAGAGAGAAGACACTGCCCAATACCTAGGCTAGACCCTCTCATGGCTACCATATTGAATATAGATAAGTTCAATGGTAAGGGCTTCCACACATGGTAGATGAAGGGGAAATTTGCATTGATGAGGGAAAACCTCTAGGGACTTGTCAAACTGGCTTCAACTTCTTCTTCAACAACCTCCAATGCTGGAGAATCCTCAGCTCCGACACGCCCGGCAAGAGATCCTGCTAGAGAGGAGAAAGCATATGGCATCATTGCTCTTGCTTTAGGAGATGATTATATTCATCACATCTCTGACTTAGAGTCTCCTTCAGAAGCTTGGGCGCAGAAGCTTGACATTATTTTTGGTGCTAGCTCTCACATCTCAAAATTATCACTTAAAATTTCTTTCTTTGAATTGAAGATGGTTAGTGGCACTCCTTTGGCTACCCATGTTAATTACATGTGGAGTCTTATGACTCAACTTGCTTCTATCAACTCTCCTATCACTACAGATGATGCAATGGTAGTGTTACTCAAGAGTATGCATGAAGATTATGATCATTTTGTTACCACTTTGAAAAATCTTCCTAATCCTAATCTTGAAGGTCTTATCTCTGCTCTCCAAGAAGAAGAAAGGCACATGGAGCTCCGGAAAGGCAATGACACAGCCTATGCCATAAAAATCCAGAACGGCAAGTTTTCACCTTGCAATCATTGTGGGAAGACAAATCACCTCTTAAAAGACAGCTTCAAGATCAATCCATGCAAACACTATGGCAAAAACAATCATCATGAAAAGTTTTGTAGAGCCAAAAAGGAAGCAACTTCAAAGACAGAAAATGCCAATCTACTTTCAGTTGATGTGCCTCCACAAGATGAGGTATCCTTTGAAGATTATGCTTTTTGAATCATCTCCATGTATGCTCCAAATCTCTCTTTTGTTGAGTCAAGGTACTCAGCCAGGATAGTCCTCCAAAATGAATGAAATAAACTATTGTGTTTTGTAAACGCCTCTGGTCAACATATGATGTAGGCCATGTGTATGTGTTTTACTCCATGGTACCTCCTGCAGACATTGTGTGCATGTACATGCAGGGGAGATAACCATTGGAAGGTCTTTTGTATCCCTTTTGTTTACCTTACACCCATGGGAACCCTTGCTAGCTTGAGATCCTAGCCATTGATAGATTCATGACCACCATGAGATGGCATGTGACACCTTATGCTAGCTGTATCCTTGACATAGCCTGAGGCATTCTCTTGAGGGGGGGTTTTGTTGGGATATCTCAAGGTGTATGTCTCAAAAGCACACCTTGGTTTCTATGTGTGTGTGCTAGAGGCATAGTTAGGTGCCCATAAGCACAGTTAGGTGGGATAGAAGCCACATAGGATGATTGAGAGAATCTAGGAGTAGATTGAGGAGATGATTGTGGAGCTCAGAGGTCATCAGTGATGTCAGTGATCATATAAGAGGTGCCTACTTAAGGACTCATCTTTCTTCATTCCATAAGCAAGAAATCTAAGTTTGTGTTCACTCCATGCTTTCTTTTCAGTTTACCAACAAAGTGCTTGGGCATTTCAAAGCTTTTAAAGCTATGGTTGAAAAAGAAACAAGCTTGCAAATAAAATTCCTAAGGTCAGATGGAGGGGGAGAGTACCTCTCAAATGAGTTTGCAAGGTTCCTGCAGGAGCATGGCATAAAGCAACAATATTCATGCAATTATACCCCACAGCAAAATGGACTTGCAGAAAGGAAAAACAGGCATATTGGAGAGGTAGCTCATGCCATGCTCAATGAAAAAGACCTACCAGATTATTATTGGGCTGAAGCAGTTGCTACAGCAGTCTACATAATGAACAGGACTCCCACTATAGCAATACAGGGCATGACGCTAGAGGAGAGGTATACTGGTAGGAAACCAAATATTTCTCATTTGAAAGTTTTTGGTTGCATTGCCTATGTTCATGTGCCAGATGAGTTGAAATCCAAGTTGGATCCAAAAGTTGAGAAGTGCATCTTTATTGGTTATTCTCTGCAACAAAAAGGGTATAGATGCTATAATCCTTCTACTCGTAAGTTTACAGTGAGCAGAGATGTTGTTTTTGATGAGATGAGCAGCTGGTATAAACCAGTAAATGTGATTGATCATGTAGATGCACAAAATGGTAATGCTGCACAGAATTCACAGTAGCAATCACAAAATATTAGTGGACCTGTAGTGTCCTCTAGCAGTGGTTCACATACTTTGCCATGGATAGGGAGATTGAGATCTAGAGAATCTCCTCAAAGCAATGTAGATAGTGGTATGCAAGTATCATGAAAAGGAAAAGAGAAAGTAGATCAGCCCATGGTTGATGTGAATGTAGGTCATTCTTATGTGGATGGTGAATCCAATGGCTCAGAGCAGAGCCTTGATGATGAGTTGGGTATTCCTTCTATTGTTACACCTGGAGTAAGGAAGACAAGGGATGTTTTGAGAGCACCTGGTAGTGAGCCTATTTTGCGCAGGTCTACCAGAGTCAAGTATCATGTGGATAGGTTGAAATATGATGGATTTACACCCATTCACTATGCCTATATGGTCAAAGTGATACAAGAACCAGAACCCACTTCTTTTAAGCAAGCCATGGGAGAAGAAAAGTAGGAGAAAGCCATGGATGAAGGAATGGATGCCTTAGAAGCAAATGCTACATGGGAATTGATGCCTTTGCCTAAAGACAAGAATGCAATTGGATGCAAGTGGGTTTATAATGTGAAGCACAATGCAGATGGTTCTGTGAGCAAATACAAGGCAGGATTAGTTGTCAAGGGGTATGCACAGACATATGGCATTGATTATGAAGAAACATTCAATCCGGCTGCAAGGATGGAAACTGTAAGAGCAGTCATTGCTATGGCTGCATCGAAGGGATGCTCTTTACATCAGATGGATGTAAAGGATGCCTTCTTGCATGGTGATTTGCAAGAAGAGGTCTATATGGAGCAGCCACTAGGTTATGTGCATGCTATTCATCCTGAGTTTGTTTGCAGGTTGAAGAAAGCCTTGTATGGCTTGAAGCAAGCACCCAGAGCATGGTCTGACAAGATAGGACAGTATCTTGTCACTATTGGTTTTCAAATTTCCACGACAGATTTCTCACTTTATGTGAGAAAAACAGAGAGGTATTATGCTGCTTGTCATTTATGTTGATGATTTGAACATCACAGGTGATAGTGATGAAGATATCCTTCATGTGAAAATGCTATTGAAGCAGAAGTTTGAGATGAAGGATTTGGGAGAGCTGCGTTACTTCTTGGGCATTGAGGTGATTAGATACACAAGTAGGATATGGCTTTTGCAGAGGCAGTATGGATTGGACATGCTGTCCAAATATGGGATGAGAGGCTGTAAGCCTACTTCAGTTCCTTTGGAGTAGAATGTGAAGCTGGGTTCAGATGCAGGTGAGCTTCTAGAAGACCCTACTATGTACAGACACATAGTAGGAAGTTTGATTTATATGACTATTACTAGGCCAGATTTGAGCTATGCTATTGGGTTGGTAAGTCAGTTTATGCAGGCTCCAAGGAAACCACATTTGGATGCGGCTAGATGCATTTTGAGGTATATGAAGTCCACATTCCAGTATGGACTATTTTATGAGATTGGGGTTGAGATACAATTGCATGGATACACTAATGTTGATTGGGCTAGTAGTATTTCTGATAGACGATCTACCAATGGATATGTGTTTTCTTTTGGGAGTGTTGCAGTCACTTGGAGCAGCAAGAAACAACCTACAGTTGCCTTGTCAAGCACAGAGGCTGAATACAGGGGTACAGCAATGGCTGCATGTGAGGCAGCTTGGTTGCATAATCTGCTTTATGATATGCATCAATCTATAGATGGGCCAGTTTTGATTTATTGTGACAACATGAGTAGTATACACTTGGCAAATAACCCAGTCTATCATGCTAGAACAAAGCACATTAAGGTGCATTACCACTATGTGCAGGAGAAGGATCTAGTAGGTTTTATTGATCTAGTTTATGTCAGCACAGAGAATCAGGTAGCTGACATATTCACGAAGGCATTGGGTGATAGAAGCTGTGCAAGTTCAGAGACCTGCTTGGTGTGCAAGAATTGGGATTGAGCTCGAGGTGGAGTGTTGAGATATTGAGCTCCACTCGTGATATGCCAGGGTGACCGTTGTGCATTTATGTCACCGACTTGTTGGCTGCAGATGCGGTTGGTACACCACCCATGAATAATAGTTGGATGACAGCTGTCTTTATGTACTCTAGTTAGTGGCTTAGTTAGTATGCCACCTAGGCTAGCTGAGTTTGGTTTGAGACCCACATATAGGGTTCATCTATTCCTTTTGTACTAAGAGAGAGAGTTCTTTTGACTTTCACAACTAAGAAGAGGAAAACTATTTTCAGCCTCCACCTTTATGTGTATTCCCCGGTTGTGTATGTGAGAAAGCTGCAAGTGAGACTCCTTACCTCTCTCCCACTCTCTTCACATCTGGTTCATGTATCATTCTCACCATATAGGCATAGTGAATGGCTGTAAATCCATCATATTTCAGCCTATCGAAAAGATACCTAGCTCTGGTAGACCTGTGCAAAATAGGCTCACTACCAGGTGCTCTCAAAACATCCCTTGTCTTCCTTACTCCAGGTGTAACAATAGAAGGAATACCAACTCATCATCAAGGCTCTGTTATGAGCCACTAGATTCACCATCCACATAAGAGTGACCTGCATTCACATCAACCATGGGCTGATCTACTTTCTCTTTTCCTTTTTGTGATACTTGCATACCACTATCTGCATTGCTTTGAGGAGATCCTCCTGATCTCAATCTACCTGTCCATGGTGAAGTATGTGAACCACTGCTAGAGGACACTATAGGTCCACTAATATTTTGTGATTGCTGCTGTGAATTCTGTGTAGCATTACCATTTTGTGCATCTACATCATCAATCACGTTTACTAGTTTATACCAGCTGCTCATCTCATCAAAAACAACATCTCTGCTCATTGGAAACTTACAAGTAGAAGGGTTATAGCATCTAACCCTTTCTACTGAAGAGAATAACCAATAAAGATGCACTTCTCAGCTTTTATATCTGGTTTCCTACCAGTATACCTCTCGTCTAGCATCATGCCATGTATTACTGCACTGGGAGTCTTGTTCATTATGTAGACTGATGTAGAAACTACTTCAGCCCAATAATAATCTGGCAGGTCTTTTTCGTTGAGCATGGCACGAGATACCTCTTCAATATGCCTATTTTTCCTTTCTGCAAGTCCATTTTGTTGTGGGGTATGACTGCATGAATATTGCTGCTTTATGCCATGCTCCTATAAGAAACTTGCAAACTCATTTGAGAGGTACTCTCCCCCTCCATCTGACCTTAGGCATTTTATTTGCAGGCATGTTTCTTTCTCAACCATAGCTTTAAAAGCTTTGAAACGCCCAAACACTTCACTTTTCTTTTTCATAAAATACACCCAAACTTTTCTGTTGTAGTCATCAATAAAAGTGACAAAATAATGATAGCCTCCAATAGATGCAGCTTTAGTAGTCCACACATCCGAGTGGATTAATTCCAATGTCCTCTTACTCTCTTGAACATGTCTAGGAAATGGTTTCCTTGCATGTTTTCCAAATTGGCAGGCTTCACATACAAGGTACCTTGAGACCTATCTAAAGGTGTATTTCATGTTTTTTTCACCCACAACGAGGGTGTGCATACACATACACCCTTAAGTTTTCACTACAAGGCATAGGCCCTTTTCCAATGAAAATATCGACCTTTCTTACACTAAAAAGTTTTCTTTTAATGGGTGCAAAGGTCGATATTTACGTCTCTATTAGCATCGAAAAAGAACGGTTGCTATATTAGTGTCACTATATAGCGACACTCGTAAACGTTGCTATATAGCGAAACTGGTAAATGTCACTATATAGCGATGATTAACAGAAGCTTTAAAAAAACATTAGTGGGGCTAAACAAGGCCAGAGCAAGCCCTGTTTTGCCCCACTAATGTTTGTTTTAAAGTAATTACAAAAGAATGTTTTTTGTTACAAAATTTTCCTTGTGAAAAGGGTGATACAAAATCGCTCAAACAAGCCGAGCAACAGAAGCATATACATGTCAAAGATATACAACATTGTTTGTTACAAAATTACCCTTTCAAAAAGGGTGATATAAAATCGCTCAAACGAGCCGACATACAGAAGCATATAAATGGTGAAGTATATGCAAACTACTACTAATACTACTACTACTGCTCATCCAAATCATCATCCTCATCCTCGTCCTCATCCTCATCATGCTGGCCTGATCCCTAGCCCTCATGAGCTGCACCTAATCCCTAGCCCTCATGAGCTGCGCATGATCCCTGGCCCTTGTCGAAGCCATGTAAGCCTAATCCCTCATCATCACCGCTCACCTCTGCTGATGGGACGTTCGAGCTTTGATTCTAAGAGTGAAACCATATTAAAGACAAGTGGAATCCAATATTTTCATATATAATATATAAAAAATAGAGACCAAAAGTATGTCTCCAAAATTATATATATAAAAAATATGTCTCCAAAAGTATGCTTAAGCAAAATTTGTCTCCAATATAGGTCTACTACTCTGTGTTACTGTTTGAGGTACTTTCCTCCTCTGCACCGCTAGGCGGGTCACTGGGGACCTTATCCTCCACCTCTTCTAATATGCGGTCATGCTCTTTAGCGAAGATTATGTACTCGCAATCCATGAATGCCTCCACACAATCCATTATGTCCTTTACACAATCATATTTGAGGCTCCACCGGTCGTGGCGGTCTCTCCACAACCTACGGAGTCTCGTAGGTTGTGTCGTACATTCCTCAATTGCCCTTGATCCACTACCCTTTGGCTTGGACCCCACCCAAAAGCACGCACCCCCACATTGTACTTCACCCAGTCACTCTCTTGTGCAATCTTCTCTTTTACATGAGCTAGCAGAGAAGCTATGTCTATAACCCCTATGACATGGGAAACTGGGTTAGGGTTTAGGGAGGACACCTGTGGGTAAGGGCGTGGTTGTTCCATTTAGAATTTGTTTGAAAACAAAAGGACTAAGAATAGGGGAAAAGAAGAGAAGCATAAGCATAAGCATAAGCATAAGAGAAGCATAAGAGAAAAGAGAAGCATAAGCATAAGAGAAGGAAAAACATAAGCATAAGAGAAGGACGAGGGGAAAAGAGATTGAAAGAGGGGAAAAAGAAGAGGGGAAAAGAGCATAAGAGAAAAAGAAAGAAAGAATATGATTATGCTTATCCATGAGCATATGAGCATAAGAGAAAAAGAGAGAAAGCATATGCTTGCACTTATGCATAAGCATATGAGCATATGCTCATGCATAAGCATAGGCAAATACATATGCTTATGAAAAGAGGAGAACAAGAGATTGAAGGAGAGGGGAAAATATACTAAGAAAATGTAGTCTCATTGCTACGAAACAATATTCCACTTGTCCTAGAAAATGGAAAATGTATTTGAGACTATGCTTCTTTTTAGTAAATCCCAAACAACCACCATACTAGTTTTATTAAATTGTTTTTGTAAATCTCAAATGGTAAATCCCATGCTTGTTTTTAGTATATCCCAACAACCACCTCACTGGTTTGCCATAACAAATCCACATCCACAAATCCATTCATCTTGTAATAATGGAAGCAAACCACCGCATTGGTGGTTGTTAATATCCTAGTGCAACCAACCACGTCCGCACTGGCGATCACTTATCCTGCACTACTACTGTGCTATCCCTACACTATATTGCCATGCTATCCTAATATTTGTTGCTCAGTGCTATACTAAAATAGTCCCCTTTAGACTAGTTATCTTTAATTGTCAGATTTTAACCACCGGGCTACTTAAAACATTTAAGTACTAATATGGAAGCAGGTTGAAAAACGACATTTTTCGGCTCAAGGAAATTCCAAACTCCCAACTATCTTATCAACCTCTCAATAGCAAGCATCTCCCAGCTCTTTAAGCCAGTCTAATGTACTATCGCAAACCTCTTCACACACTCAGATGACACACTGCTTGCTTGACACTGCCGACTTGTATGCCCATAGTAATCCTCCTTTCGCTTGGGGTTCACTTCATCCTAGTCTTTGCGCTCTATACAACTTCATGCCTCCATCACGTCTTGCCAAAAGAAACCTACATCATGAGCTTGACAAGTACCTTAAATAAGTAGGAAAGACAATAGCCAGGGAAATTAATATTCACCGTCTTTTCTGACTCCAAGTAATACACCCACCACCAAAGCATGTCCTCCTTGTAGCTATTTTCCTCCTTCTTCTTAGGGTCTATTTCTGCGAGGAGATCATCCAACATCATTTTCAAATAGAACAAAAGCATTCCAAAGTCTTGGTATGCCATACATTTCTAGTAGGTGGATCGATGTACAGAGTTTTGGGGCTAGATCTCGGGGGGGTCACTATGTATAAACCCTCTATACCACGTGCGTTCAAGGCCTATTTCTAAAATCCCTTATCTGTAAATTTTTCATTAATAAAGTGTACCCCTTTTCTATACAAATCTGTAAATTTTTTCCAAAACTATTTTAAATAGTCCCTTATGTATATTTATTTTTGTAAATTTTAGAAATAAAAAATATCCTTCTGTTGAACTCACGTGATAGGGTTACATATGATGAGTGACCCCCCCGAGGGCTAGATTTCATAATGGGCTCTTAGTTGGGGTGAATCTAGATGGGTCAATGTTTGCTTGGGTGTAGCCAATCGTGGAACTATTTTTGGGGCCATTTTGGGGTCGCGACGTGATGCGTTGGTGGGTGAGATCTTGAATTGTGCACAGACCTGCGCTCTCGCCGAAAGTTTTTCCAGCATCATGATTGGCCCACTACCATAATAATGAGATATAATCTTATCATGGTCAATAGCGCAGAGCTCGACACATGGTACTATATGCATTTACTCATGAGCATAGAGACTATTGCTTTGCCTCTGGCCTAACTACATCACATAGCCTTTGCCTTGCCATGTTTGCTTGAGTAGCTTCGCCATTTGTCACTGTGCAACACAATATTTTGTTGTGCTAACCACCGTGCCAGTTCAATCACAACCACGTTGGCCTAACTATAGGACAAAACTTTTTTCTTGCCACTTGTCATTGCGTAGCTTCGCCATCTATTGCTATGCAACACAATCTTTTGTTGCATTGACCACTATGCTGGTTCAAGCAATGATGTTGGCATGGAGAGACTACCACGTTGGCATGGAGAGACCATCGTGGCATGTCAATCTCTAAAGGGGACCCTTCAAGGTCCATATCTGCAACCACCGCACTGGATGTTGGAGCTATTTTCATTCTAAACCAAGGAAAATAATGTTAATTTGGAGATATTTTAGTCGTATTACTCTATGTGCAATAATTTCTCAACCACCGCACATGTTCTTGGAGCTATTTGAGTTCCAAGCTAAGGAAAATGTAGACATCCACAATTTATGATAGTTTCCTTGCAACCACTGCGCTGGTTATTGGAGTTATTATAGTTCTAAACCATCACGCTGGTTATTGGAACCATTTTCACTACAATAACAACAATTTTCTCAACAATTTTTTGTGCAATGATCCCTATGGTTGCAGTAAAATATAAACGAGCCCAGAAATATGCCATTTGTTCATCTTTAGAGCCACTTTCACTACCGAAGTAATAGCAACAATAGTTTTGGTGATAATGGTACTACATTGAAATTGAAACAAAAGAAATTACATCCGATAGTTTTTGCGATAATAGTATCACATCGAAATTGAAACAAAATAAATTACATCTGAAGCAAGCATTTAACAAAACAGATTACATACAAAGAATTTGCATGTTCTAGCAATGTCTAGATAATCTATGTAACTATTTTTTGGCACTCATGTGGCATCAAAAACCTAATTAGTGAAAGGATAACATAGATTTTTAAGTTTTGTATGGATTGATGTGGATGATTAGGGACAATTTCATAATATCCCATACATGATGAAAATAATTCATAATATAGGGACAATTAAAAGCATACACCATACACGGTGGAGTAGGAACAAGGCAATGTTCTATTACTACTTTCAAATTGGATTTGAGATCTTTGTAGTTTTTATAATTCTAAGATTACTACATATGTGTATATCTATAGAGTACATTCAATGATATATTGAGTATTACCCCTGCTACCATCCTAACATCTCTATTGAGAAGCCATATGTATTAGGTCTTAGTATATTTGAATTTTTTAGTACATTAACAATGGCTTTTGGACACACAACAATGAGGCACGGGTGGGGAAAGAGATGAGATATTTAGTTTGTAAGCCTAGCCTTGTATTACTAGTAGTTAGAATTATGTTCTCATTCTAGTTTAACCCTTTCCAATTACTTCTATTTAAATAGTTCTAGCAGTGGTAAGGTATCAGCTCTTCAATGTTCAGAAACTTATAACTAACTTATGCTTATTGAAATAGGATGGAGCCAAGGTTCGACTGAAAATAAAATTTAAACAAAAACACAAATTGTATTCATGGGTAGCATAAATAATTGGATACCAAGATGAGACCAAGATAATCACAATGGCACAAATGATTATTTGATGTGTGTGTGTGTGTGTGTGTGAGTGAGAGAGAGAGAGAGAGAGAGAGAGGGGGGGGGGAGGGAGGGAGGGTGAGGCTGAAAAATATACATTATCGAAGAAGTGCAAGATTCCTTTTTCATAATTGTAGTCTAAGTTATTTTCCCAAAAAAGATAACTTATAAAAGAAGTGCGACAACGTGAAAATTTCAGTAGGCCTGCCAAAGTGACAACTCACTCCCCCTTAGATTATGACAACCCTTAAAGCCCCTCTCACGTTACCCTTTTATCATAGAATTCTTTTTAAGGCCCTTAAAGTGACAATCTCCTCACCCTTAGATTATGAAAACCCTTAAAGCCCCTCTCACGTTGACCTTCTATCATAGCATTTTTTAAAGGCCCTTAAAGTGACAACCCCTTACCCTTAGATTATGACAACTCTTAAAGCCCCTCTCACGTTACCCTTCTATCATAACATCTTTTAAGGCCTTGCACAATTCTCATAATAAGAGAACCGAAAACAAACCCTTCTATCATAGCATTCTTTTAAGGCCCTTGCACAATTCCCTTAATAAAAGAACCCAAAACAAATGCTAAGGCTTTGCCTTTGGCATGCCAAAAAGTGTTTGATTTAAAAACATTTAAAAAAGTAACCTCCATGAATCCCATGTAAACCGGGATATAAAATTTAACCGCCGTCGATTGTGTACACCCATTTTGAGCATTAACCCAATGTGCAGCAAAGGCACTGCTTGTCGTCTGCACAGTAGATAGCTGAATTCGCTACTAAGTTGTCACAAATGTCTGAGCATTGAAGTTGATCAGGGCATACATATTGACCCGATGGAGTGCATGTATCTGTGGGAATTACATTGGCATTAAGTGTTAGGGTCATCAAATTACGATACAACGCCTCCTTGTATAGGAACGCTTGGCTCCGTGCTTCGTGTTGCGCTTTGAATCGCTTGAATGAATATAATGCCATAAATTTCCGTCTTGCGTAAGTAAAATACACACTGCAATGACAAAGATACAAAAACGATTCTGAGCAGAAACACGGGCGTGTGGACCGTGGTCCGTGCAGCGAAACGTACCAGCCTTAACCTGGACACTGGACGACTGCATTAAAGTCGCTACGAGAAGAAACAGTAATACAATGTTAAATCCACTCGGCTTAACCATCTTCTTCATGCCGACTGATATATGTCGAGAGGTATTCGCCTGTTTGATACTGTATGTTCACGCACGAAAAGAGCTGGCAGAACGGTAGGTTAATTACTTCAGAAGATATGCAAAGCTTGCGACCGAGAGCAGAAATACGTGAGCTATATGTAATTGTTTGTGAATCCTATACTGAGCTGTATAGACAGTTGTATGGCATCCTTCTGGCTTCGAATTCATCTCCCGCCGGCAATATTGTCGCGATGCCCGGGTCGCTTTCTAAAGCCCACCAATACTCAAAAAAATTGTCCTCTACTTGGCGCATGCTACTTTGGAACTATCGATACTCAAGGCTTTATCCCAAGATACTCTAGGAGTTTCCAGCATTTAATTCAGGGCTCACTATCTTGAAATAGATCTATGAGTATTTCTAGAGAGCTCTGCATGTGAGAGCTGGGCTCTTTTGGTTGGCTCAGAGTGTCACACATCTGCATCCGTACCCAATCTAGAGCATTCAAGGGACTACCACCTTCATAGCTTCACATGGCACATAGCTACTGGCTGGAAAACCAATCGCGCTCTGGTGCTCAAATTGGCACTCTCCAAAACTACGGTGCGGATGTGAGCACCAAATACTTTCACGTTAGGGGTTTTAGGGTTTTTAGTTTTGAGGTTTTAGGGTTTTAGGGTTTCGGGTTTAGGGTTCAAGGTTCAAGGTTAGGGGTTTAGGGTTCCACTCGCCTGCAAATCGGTTTAGGGTTTAGGGTTTAGGGCTTAGGGCTTAGGGGTTAGGGGTTAGGGTTCATGGTTCCGGGGTTAGTAGCTAGTTGTTAGGGTTTAGGGGTTAGGGTTCAGGTTTTGGGTTTCATGTTAGGGGTTTCGACGTTTTAGGATTTTAGGGTTTCAGGTTTAGGGTTCAAGGTTCAAGGTCAGGGGTTTAGAGTTTACCATTTAGGGTTCCACTTGCCTGCACATTGGTTTAGGGTTTAGGGGTTAGGGGTTAGAGGTTAGCGTTCAAGGTTCAGGTTTTTGGGTTTTGGGTTTAGGATTTAGGGCTTAAGGGTTTTAGGGTTTAGGGTTTAGAGTTTAGGGTTTAAGGTTTAGGGGTTTAGGATTTAGGGTTTAGGGTTTAGGATTTAGTCACAAAAGTCGTCAAGGGACGTGTATTTCTGATTTGGGAAGTTCATTGCATATGACCTTGAAGGTCTTTATAGACTGCAAAGGAGTGCCCAAAGTGTGCTGAAGCATTGAGCACTAAGAAATAATGATGGGTGGGCTGTTTTTCCAAGAAAGTAAGGTGTCATTGATGATAGGACTAGCTTGGTGTTATTAGCAAGAGCAAATTGTGTGTTGGTTTACAAATCACCATGAACAAGGCAGGGTAAAAAATAGGGAGGGAACAAGATTATGCTAGTGTAGTTCAATGGGCGAATCTTTTCCCATATAGAGTTATAAATATTAGCCCTGCTACCACTTTTAGGGTGAATTTATCAAATTTGAGGCTCTAAAAATTAGCCCACCTTTATTTTTGGGCTAATTTATCAAATTTAAACCTCTAGATATTAGCCGAACTAACTTGGGAAAGCCTCTAAATTAGCCCTTGGGCTAAAATTCGCCCCTAATTTTTTCCTTGGAACAAGGTGAGTCGTTCCCAAGTAGGCCATCCTAGACAAGCTTGGGCAGCCAAGGTCAACTACCCAAGAATGTCCAAGCTCTACTCTAAGGCATGAGCTAGATTCCAGCTCGAACTCCAGCTTGTGTAATGCCTCCCCTACATGCCATTCACACTTTGCTTTTTAATATGACAATTTCCAAACAAGAAAAAGGTTAGGTATGGGATTACAAGTTAGGGTTTGCACTAGGGTTTGATTTCTAAAGCATCTCCAAGCATGTGTATAGCTAGTGAAGACTAGAAAACCCTTTTAAAAATGCATATGCACACCACATTTAAATGTTGTTAATAAAGATTCATGTTTTTTTTTTTGCAGATGATTTCTAAAGCATCTCAAGCATGTGTATTGCTAGTGGAGACTACAAAGCCCTTTTAAAAATGCATATGCACACCACATTTAAATATTGTTATTAAAGATTCGTGTTTTTTTATTTTTTGCGAATGCTTTTTAAGGTGCCCGTATCGTGAAGCAAGGTGCTAGCCCTAAGTAGTGATGGTGAGCTTGCAAGTCCTTGCAAAGCATGACAGCCTCATCTTCCACTGTGGGCGCTTATGGATGTCTGCGCTGGATGACATCCATCGGATTTAATGTTGTTCATTATGAAATGTAATGACCTTTGACATGCTTATGAATGATATAGCAAGGAATTGCAAGGAAAAAGAAGCAATCCAAAATTGTAAATAGTGTTGGATTTATTAAAAGATCTTTGCACATGCACAATTGCACATTTTCAAATTCTTCCATTCTAGGGTAAATCAAGATACCAATATCACCAACTATCAGTGTTTTAAGACCACCATGCACTAGTCCCACTAGTTTGGATTCAAATTTTTCAATCCATGTTGGTTTTCAACAAACCAAAAATAAGTTATGGAGCATGTCCTCGAATGGGTATGCAAAATTTTAGCACAAACATTGGATTCCCCTTAAACCATACTAGATATTCTCAATTAGATGTATCATTTGGTTGAAGAGAAGCTCACGTAGTGTACTTTAGAATGATTACTTGGTTGCGTGTATGTGCAAAACAAATTTTGGATGTTTTTGCATAAATTGTCATAACATATATTGCTTAGAACACATGCAACATAGCATATATTGTTTAAAACACATGCCTCACATGCAACATAGCACTTGTAATGATTTAATGATCTCATTATAAATTTTAATTTTGCATTTTTTGGGGTCTCATATTGAAGTTTGGAATGTGTACTACTGCTTGGATACCAAGTTTGTCAAATTCCATTGAGCAATGCATATACCTATATATAAAAATTGCCATGAACCTCACAAAAAATGGCTATACCCAAGATTGCTTTGATGCACTAACTCATGCCCTTGAGACTCGACATGTTTGCCACATAGATACCCATATGTGCCACCTCAACACCTCCATTGGCTTCCAACTCATGCACCCGAGTGTGCCACATAGGTACCTCGATTGAGGTTTTTGTCTTCATAATGTGCCAAGTCACCAAGGTCACTGCCATGTCAATGCTCCACATGTACAAGGTGAGTGCCATGTGAATACCTCAATCGAGGTATTTGGGTCTTCCACATGTGCAAGGTCATGAAGGTCAATCCCATGTCAACACTCTACATGTGCAAGGTGAGTGCCATGTTAGTACCTCAATCGAGGTATTTGGGTCTTCCACATGTGCAAGGTCTTGCCTTGGGAGTGCTAGCATGTGCCCTCTCATTACCCTGATTGAGGTATTTGGATCCACATCATCAACATCTCTCTTTGTATACTTTTTGCTCTTATCCTACATGGATCCTACTAGGACTACCTCAATCGAGGTATTTTGTACAACTAGGATTCCACTTGGGACACCTGAGCCTTAGTACATTGGTTTAGGACACTGCCACTTGTCAACATCCGATTGAGTGAAATACCTTGATCGAGGAATCACTACTTGCTGTCCGTTCTCTCAATTCCTTTGTATTTTGGTGTGTCTCCTGTGTCACACTTTGCTAAGAGTGGCACAAACGTGGACACCCTTAGCTTGCAACCACCCCAAAGAGTCCAATTGGTATGAAACTTTGCAAAGGTTTTATATTGACTATGTTCAATGGTCCAAAAAGTTTTCATGATGATCATATACCGTTTGTATGGATGCACATGCATGATTCCCCAAAATTCACATAGGTGATGCATACATGCAATGAAATATGCAGCATTGAGCTATGGTCACATGTCAAAGATTTTGATTGAATTTAAACTTTGTAGAGGTCTTATGTTGACTATTTTCCATGTCCTTGCAAAGTTTCATGATGATATGATACCGTTTGTATGTGTGCGCATGCATGTTTCCCAAAATTCACCTGAATGATGCATACATACAATGAAATATGCATCGGTGAGCTACTTTCACATGTCCAAGAGTCTGATTGGTATGAAACTTTGTAGAGGTCATATCTTAATCCACTATGTTCAATGTCCTTGCAAAGTTTCATGATGATTGGATACCATTTGTATGGGTACGCCCCAAAATTCACATGGGTGATGCCTACATCGAATGAATGGTATCATTAATAATTAAATAGATACATATCAACACATCTCATAAAGTGTTATAAAACCACACTTTTCAATTAGTATAATTAATAATTAAATAGGTACATCTCAAGACATCTCAAAAAGTGTTGTAAAACCACTCTCTTCCTTTTTTCTTTGAGCTCTTTGAACTCCCTTCATCTCATGGGAGGATCGGCTTGGGCTTTAGCTTCTAGTCTTTAGGCTCCTTTGCTTCAGAGGGCTTGTTCTTCTCTTCAAGGAGGACCAGCTTGAGCTTGGGCTTCTTCCCAACATCGGTGAGTTGCATTCACATGTCCAAAAGTGTGATTGGTATAAAACTTTGTAGAAGCCTTTTTTGTGCCCTTCTTTTTTTCCATTTTAAAAATTAAAAAAAGGGCAACCAACATTTTTTGCCCTTTTTTGTGCCGTTTTTTAGTTGCAAAAAAGGGCGGCATTAATTGGCCACCAGCCAACATTTTTTGCCCTTTTTTGGTTGCCAAAAAAATGGCGTACCTATTTAGCTGCCCTTTTTTGTGCTCTTTTTTTGTTGAAAAAAAGGGCACAAGGCCTCCCTTTTTTTGGCATTTGTAACAATAAAAAAAGGGTGACCAACATTTTCCACCCTTTTTAGTTGCAAAAAAAAGGGTGGCCAACATTTTACGCCCTTTTTTAGTTGAAAAAAAAAGGGCAGACCTATTTGGCCACCCTTTTTTGGCATTTTAAAAAGAAAAAAATGGGTGGCCAACATTTTCCATCCTTTTTTGGTTGAAAAGAAAAGGGCAGACCTATTTGGCTACCCTTTTGTTGTACAATAAAGGGCAACCACCATGATTGGCCGCCCTTTTCTGTGCCATTTTTAAAGGAAAAAAAGGTCGATAAAATTTTGGCTGCCCTTTTGTCCAACCAAATCATTTTGGCTACCCTTTAAGCCTCACAAAAGGGTGGCTAATACATTTTCTGCCCTTTAGGACCACCTTTTTTAGGCCTTTTTCTTGTAGTAGAACTAAATCACCATTTTTTTGAATCAAAATAATTCTTATAACTTTGGGTTTTTGTTCTAATTGAATCACAAAATTGGATTAAGGTTATAACCCACATTTTTGGCAATAGAATAATGTCCAAATGAGGAAACAAATAGACTTGGTAAAAGTTGGATTGTAGTAGGGGAACTAAATCACCTTCTTCTTTTTTGAAGAATTGAATCAAAATTATTCTTATATGATCAAAAGGCTCTATTTTCACAAAAATATTCAGGATTAGTTTAGATCTAAATTTTGCTTGATGGAGCTGTTTGACGTCACAAAGTTGGCTTTCATTACAATAATGCAAGACCGTAATTCTTCATTCTTCTTACATAAATGCTCCTCTTCACATGGATAGTTTTTAAAAAACCTTGATTGCTAAAAATGAGAACATTATAATAGCCAACTTTTGATGTATTTGTAAAAATTTGGAGATAGATATAAGTAAGATTATGGATTTATATATGTGATTAATTGATTTTAATAGTATGAAACAATAATAATACTTGTTTCATAGAGTCACATTCATATCAATGTACGTGTGTTTACAATTTTTGTTGATCTTATCTAAGATAGATTTTATTGTGTAGGGTATGTGCTTCTCTTGATAAGAATGTGGTTATTATTGTCTATTCTTATGTCTAGGACCTTTTTCAAGTTATGACCTTGGAATTTGTTGGAGATTAAAGTATAGCTTATATGAATAGCATTAAGTTTTGCACTTGTCATAGATACATCATCCCTACAATTATGAAATGTCATAACTTTGGTATTGTGTAGGGATATAGTCTTAATAATAATGTGGTTATTATTGTTATCCTCATCCTTGCATCGCTTCAAGACACCCCAAGATGTGCTCATATGTGTCTAAATTCAATATGAAGACACTCTTGCCCTTCTTTCATTGTGGCACAAGTTGCATCTAGAACTTAATAGCTTTTACTAGATCAGAGTACGAAATTTTTTTTGGGCTCTTATGTAGCATTTCATAATTGTAGCCTCTCTTAGACGTTTTTTTGGTACCAAAAATCTCGGACTACTACATCCCACTTCTCAATGCTCATAGGTTGTTCCCCACTGTATCCTTAAATGCATCCTCAACCTTGTGCTTAGGTTTTGTGCACTGCAACAGATAGTATGGGTCGTCTTCCTCATTCTTCCCAAAAGCAACAACAATTGCAAAGGTATCCCCCTCTTCCAAACAATCACTGAGGTCATCAAAACTCTCCCCAAACTGTGGCGAGTCATTTATCTCTGCATTGTTTATCACTCCATCTGAACGTAGAGGGAGAGCTTGAAATCGCTCCCATCTCTTGACAGTTGCAATGTTCTCATAATCATCATGATCCCCTACGATGCACGCCTTGCATAAACAAGAAAGTTTTCTTGTTTTAATCAGTTGGTTGTTTGAAAAGCCCCATATGCTAGGCAGACCATGAACTCCTTTTATTTTCTCACAATCATGCCAGCTTCTCCTTTGCACTTCATCCACTTTCACTTCATGGAACACTCTCTGTACTACAGTATTTTTAAGGATTTGTTTACTATATGTTGAATGTGCGCCTATGGATAGGTTGGTTGTAAGCCATGTTATAGCATTATGGGCATCATTGAGTTTTTCTTGAGGGCATGCTAATTGGTGTTTAAATAGAGCTTGCTTAACAATAGCACCGCATCCACTTTTTGCACCCTTGCCATGGCTAGACCCAAAGAACTTCCACATCATGTCTAGACCGGTCAGGGATTTGACCTTCAGATGAAGTAGAATCCACGGGCTGATTTAAATTGAAAGGCAGCGCCATTTGACGACACCCAACGTTGTTTTATATTTTTTGCATGGGGATTTTCCTTTTTCAGCCATTTCCAATGCAGGAGAAATTCCACATCATATCTAGACTGGTCAAGGATTTGAACCTTGAGATGAAGTAGAATCCACGGGCTGATTTAAATTGAGAGGCAACACCATCTGACCACACCCAACATTGTTTCATATTTTTTGCATGGGTATTTTTCTCTTTCAGCCATTCCTAATGCAGTAGAAAAGCATGCTGCACAAATAAGGTGTCATGTTCCCTATCATTTGAAATGTAGAAATGGTATGTGTGTTCTAGTAACCTAGACTATTGTGAGTCAGCAAGCATATTGGCATCAAGCCTGAACTTCTTATCCTACCAATTGGCCGTGAAATTGTGAAGCACATATTTTGGGATGGATTGAACCATGTGACCTATAAACTCCCTTGGCTAAGTGCTCTTATATGATAGTAGCCATCTGTTTTTATATTAGATCCTTCAATATTGACATTTTCAAATCTCCTCCATTTTAGAGCAAAATGGTTGTCTTCCCTCATTTCATTTGGACAAACATTGAATGTCTTCTTCTTTAGCTTTAAACTGTACTCAACCAATTAAACTATAAGCCCACTGCTAGCTCTTTCAAGTAATAGAGCCAATAGATTTTTCTTGCATGTGCCACAAATGCATTCATTGCGGTGCCACTCATGGTCTCCCTTTGAACAAACTACTCATGGTCTCCCTTTGGACAAACCACTGGCTCCCATAGAGACCTTAGGCTACAAAACCTGCTCTCCCTTGCAATACACGATGAAGATCCAGGTGGCCTACAGACTACCCATTCATTGGGGAGATGTGGGCATCGATCCCCATGGAGGCATGCTCCAACATGACCAGATCTCAAGTCATTCATAGCTTGTTGGGCCAAGTCAAAGTCTAGATGTGTGTTTTGCAACAATAAACATTCTTGTCTTTGAGTTTCCTAGAGTACTAAGGCTTACAATGCTCAAAGCTCCTTTACCCAATCAAAATGTCAGGATTCTCATCCATAAACTTGAGATACAACTCTATCTGTTGACCCAACATGCGGAAATAATAGAACAATGACCCCTCTTTTAAATGGAACAACAGTATAGTGATCCCTCTTTTTGCACTACTAAAACATAATGAATCTAAATTGAACTAATCATCTAATAACTGAACTAATCAAGCTACTAGAAGAAAAACAACTTCAACCACCGTGTTGGTTTAGGAAAGTCACAATTTCAACTACTGGGCTGGTTTAGGACACTTACAATTTCAATCATCAGGATGGTTTAGGATACATTTAGGACAGTCACAGTTTCAACTACTGGGCTTGTTTAGGATAGTCAGAATTTCAACCACTAGCCCAATTTAGCCTGACCGGTCTCAACTTCACATATTCGACAATAACAAGTATATTTCTTTTCATTTCTAATTTAACAATTAGAAAATAATAATATATTGCTTTTGATTTTTGAATTTTCACAATTTCAATTAGTAAAATTGTTGTTTGTCTTGGACCAGCATATCGGGATGGTTTAGGACAATCCCATTAGTGGTATATGACCCGAATAGCAAAAAATTAAATTTAACTAATTTATGTACTAAGAAACACAGTAATTTCAACCATCGGGACCATCAACAACTAATGTGTGTTCAATTACCCTAGTTTAGGACAATCACATAACTGGTGATTGAGCTAAAGCAGCCATGGTTGCAGGATGTTCCAACCATTGGGTTGATTTAGTAAAAAAACAATATATTGCTTTTCTGTTGTGAAATATATTGTTGTTAATTTTTGGTCAACCACACCACCGAGTTGGTCAACAACTAATGTCTCTTCAACCATGCTGGTTCAAGAAAATCACATAACTGGTGAGATTGAGTTGAAGCATCCACAGTTGCATTATGTTCCAACCACCAGGTTGGTTTAGTAAAATAACAATATAGTGCTTTTCTATTACAAAATATATTGTTGTTAATTTCTACTCAACCATGCCACCGGGATGGTCAACAACTAATGTTTGTTCAACCACATTGGTTCATGACAATCACATAACTGGTGTTTGAGCTGAACAAGTACATTAACAATACTTTGAGAAAAAAAATCCTAGAAGATTGAGCCAAGAAGCTTTTATATAGTTATAGTAATTTTTAAATCTTAGCTACCTTAGGAGATCAAGCTCTGAAATGGAGATACGATGATGTTCTGCAACAACAAATATTCCTGTCTTGGAGCTTCTTGATGTACCAGGGCTTACAATGCTCAAAGCTCCTCTACCCAATTGAAATGTCCGATTCTGATTCATAAAGTTGAGATACAACTCTGTCTACTGATCCAACATGCGAGAACAACATAATAGGGAGCCCCCTTTTTGCACTACTAAAAGAAGACAAAACACAGTCTAATTAAAGTATATAATGAAGCAAGACAATTTTCAACCACCATGCTGGTTTAAAACAGTCACAATTTCAACTACCAGGCTGGTTTACGATAGTCACAATTTCAATCACCGGGCTAGTTTAGGACACGTTTAGGATAGTCAACCACCGGGCTAGCTTACGACATGTTTAGGATAGTTGACCACTGTCCTGGTTTAGGAGACATTTAGGACATCGGAATGGTTTAGGACACTATCACAATTTCAACCACCGGAATGGTTTGGGACACTATCACAATGAGGTCACAATTCCAACCACCGGGCTGGTTTAGCCCTAGGGTGCCAACTCCCTTTAGAAAGAAAGCCTATCAAAATCTTGAGTATGAGATGAATTTAACAATATGCCATGAGTAGAAATTATTCAAATTAGTGTGGTTGTCTTCTACACTAAAAGAGCTTCAACTATGTCTTTATATCTTGAAATTTGGCTAACACATGAAAAAGATGCATTAATTTGAAAGGAGATGGGTTTTCATATTTTAGTGTACTTTTTGTTTTAACCCCCCTAATCCAAACCCCCCCCCCCCCTTGGGCCTCATATATTAGGTAAAATATGTACAAATCTTGAAATCTTGCATATTTTTCAAGGTATATACTTCCCTTGCATATTTGAAATTTTTTATTATATACCACCATTAGCAAAGTGGCACTTTGCAACATTGTCATTTTTGTTGATAAAAAAGACAAAGAAGCCATGCAGGTTACTCTAGAGCGAGCATATTCATCAGATTTGAAGATCTATAGTGGTGTTTATGCAGCAAAGAGAGGCAAGAGAGAATGTGGCATAGTGATTCAATCTCTTGAATCATTCTTTTTGTGTATGCGGAGTCCCAACCCTGATCACTCCTTACAAAAGAACATAAGAGGGAATTCAAATAATTTGAGATTGATGCTAGAAGAGCAAGATATTCCCAGGTCCATACATTATCAAAAAAACAACTATGGAAGTCCTGCAAAAAGTGGGAGTCTCTTGCTTACCATGATGGAGAATTTGCTACCGGTAGGTTGGGAGGTCACCTTGTGCAGGATGGGATATTTATTTGAGGATCTCCTCAGAAAAGGCAACTCCACAAATATTATTGAAAATAAGCATTTCATGGCTTATTTTCAGCTTCAAGCAGATCTAACCACAGGCTATGAAAAAGAGATAGACCACAAGGACACTGATGACATGGATGATTACCTTGAAGATCATAATGTCCCAGTTGATGATGATGAAAAGATGGACTTACATGACCTGTTCAGAGAGAGGTTGGTGGATGAAGACAAACATGATGATGCCTTCTTTGATAATTATGGCTCGCAGGGTTATGAAAAAAGGCCACTACGATAATACTTAGTGCTATGAACTCTCTATTTCTCAACTAAATACAATTTTTTAAATAAGATTTAAATTTAAAGATAATGAATCTAATCTCTCATATTTGATTACAGGCAATAGAGGGAGAAGAAATGGATGAAGTCAATACGGAGGCACTCCCTTCTACTTCAACAATGCAACCACCTCTAAATTTGATTGAAGAATCAAATTTAGCTGCATTGGATAAAATGGAGAGCTCAGTTGAAGTTAGGATCGTTTTGAAATGAGAACCTCAGTATTTGAGCTTTGGTAGAGAGGAGGTTTCAATCCTCTCCAATCCTTTAAAAGAGGTTAATGACAATGTTATCTTGGCCATTCTCAGGTAATGTTTGTTTATTTGTTGCTACTTCAATGAGCTAACATTTGTTTATTTATTCACAGTGTAGTTATATATCAGTTTCCTAGTGCAGAATGCAAATCAATTCTATGAGCTAATGTTTGTTTATTTCTTGGTGCAGTGTAGTTATTTCTCAGCTTCCTAGTGCAGTTTCCTAGTGCAGTGCAGCATTGTGTCTACATGCTCGATGCTCTCCTTTCTTCTATTCTTAGCTCTCCTCAAAAGACTATAGAAGATGTTTGTACCTGGTTAAGTTCTTTGAATTTAGATGGGGTGCGAGTCATCTTAATGCCTTATCATGAGGCGTAAGTATCAACTCTAACCTTATTTTTACTATTTCTTTGGCAAGTTTGTGTAAAACAATAATCATTTTTATTCTGGTCGTGTAGCTCACATTGGAATTTGATCTTCTGGGACCTTGAACTCAACCGTTTATGGTTTGTGAATTCAATGGAAGGCTATCATGCCAACTCCCCAAGGTAATTATTCTCTTAATATTTTTGATACTTTCTTATTTTGTATCTTATGATCATGACATATTAATATATTTAATATGTCATGATGGACAGTGCTGCATATCGGCTAGTATCTACTATCAGAACAACCATGGAGCAATAAGATCAAGTAGAATTCAAAAGACGTCTGCCAGTGGAGCAAAAAGATGGACACAGCTATGGGTGGAGAGTTGCCTACAACTGCATGTTGTTTCTTAGAGAGATTTTTGATTTGGAGTTACCAATCAAAATGGAATCATATACAGAAGCCGATCTGCTAGCATTTCGGGCTGAGAGTATTCAGCATCTAATTACTACCATTGGGAAACAACCTGAAAATATGACTACATTGCAGCATGTATAAAACCTTATCTTTATACTTGTATGCTTGTTCAAGCCTTTAATTGGGATGTGTAAATCTCATAACTTTTTTATATTTTCCTCCAAGAGGAGAAGAGACTGAGTCTAATGAAAGCATGCTATCTTTATACTTCTATGATTATTTAAACCTTTAGTTATTTGGGATGTGTAAATCTCATAACTTTTTAAATTTTTCCTCCAAGAGGAGGAGAGACTCACTCTAATGAAAGCATGTATGAAACCTTACTTTTTAAATTTTTGCTCCAAGCGGAGGAGAGAGTCACTCTAATGAAAGCATGTATCAAACCTTATCTGCTTGTTTAAGCCTTTATTTGGGATGTGTACATCGCATAACTTTTTTATATTTTTGTAGCAGAAGGAGGATGTAGAAGACATAGCAAGTGAAGAAGAATATGATGTAGACTACTCTCTCAATAAGATAAGTCATGAAAATATGAATTTATTGGAGCAGATTGGAAGTTCATTCACCGCTATGTTGTTAATTCGACAACAATCTCATTTTTTTGAATTTGGTGAAGAAGAGATTTCAATCCTCTTGAATCCTAAGAAAGAGGTTAATGTCAAAGTCATTACAACCATCCTTAGGTTTGATGCAGCCTTTTCCTTGGCTTTATACTTTGCTTATTTTGATTAAACCCAAGAAGCTAATACTTTTTTTTTTAATATAGTAATGTTATAGCAAAATATACAAAGCGTTTCATATATGCTCGATCCTCGTATTTCGGAAGTGCTTAGCAACAAAGAAGAAACCATAGAGGATGTTTGCAAGTGGTTGAAGCACGTTCCTATGAATGAAGCACGAGTTATTTTTACAGCATATTATGAGAAGTAAGCATCAAACCCTACTTGTTTTTTCTATTGCATTGCTAGAATTGTCTCAAACACAGTAATTATTCTTTATTGATAATGCAGCTCACATTGGAGTCTGGTAGTCGTGGACATCCTTGCGAAGAAGTGCTTCTTTGCCAACTCAATGACATCCGTCCATGGCAATGTGTTAGAGTAAGTATAGACTACACTTGTTGTCACTTCTTGACATGTAGATTGATATGCAATGCACATATTCACTGTTGTTATATGTTTTGATGTGCAGATCAGCTCGAAAGCTAGTAGGTGCTATCGACATAGTAATGCGGCAATGTGACTTGGCACAACAGATAGAGTATATAACATGTCAGGTATCACATCAAGAGAATAGCCACATCTATAATTGTGGATGGAGGGTGGGCTACAATTGCTTTTTGGTACTTGGTCAAATTTTTGAGATACAAAATGACACCACACTGTTAACATATACGGATTTGCATCTCTATGCATTTATAACATGTACCATTCGAGCAATCATTGAGGGTGACATTATGGACCCTCCCACAAGGCAAATAGATAATGGCTCAGAGGAGTGCGAAATGAATGCCGTCAAAGAGTCAAAGGGGATAGAAGACCTCAACTCTACAAACATGGCTTCATTGGAAGAATTGGGAAGCTCTTTTAATGTTAGGGTTATGATTCAACATAGACCTCAGTATCTTGAATTTGGGGGAGAGGAGATTTCAATCCTCTCTAGAGCTTCAAATGAGGTCAATAACAACGTTATGATGGCCATTCTCAGGTTTGATACAAACTTTTTCTCTGCTTGATAATTCAATATTTTGATTAAATCTAATAAGCTAATATTCATTTATTTGTTGGTGCAGTATAGTTATCTCACGATTTGGTAGAGCCGTACAAAACCGTGTGTATATGTTGGATTCCCTCCTTTCTCCTGGGTGTGATCTTTTTGTCATGAGCTTTTTTTCAATTTTCATGAATATTGCGAGCTTTTCATTCACATGAGAGAGAGAGAGAGGGGGGGGGGAGTTCATGGAGTCGGGTGGGTTGAAAGTTTGGGTTGTGGTTGCAGTTAAGAGGAGAGAGGGGGGGGAGGGGAGATAAAGGAAAGGGGGAGGGACGGGCACATGGGTAAGGTGGCATGGAGAAGGGAGGGGAGGGGAGTTGGAACATATATTCATTATCATAGTGGAGAACGTAGAGGGGGAACTTATAAGGTATGCAAAGAGGAGTGCAAGGAGGAGAGAGAGGATGAGGAATGTGAAAGTTATGTTCATCTACTAAATGTAAAGGGGAAGGGAGAGCATGTGGGAAATTGGTTTATTTTCAAAGTGTATAATTTGACAGATTTGACCTCATATTTGGATTCCTCGTCGAATTCCGGTCATTTTGAGTACCAACATGACCATATTCCGATAAAAATTAGAAAAATTATGTTTTTGTCATGAATTCATTTTGACCTGTTTTGGGCGTATTTTGAGTCTGCGCTAGCGCAGACTCAAAACAGGCCCAAAACAGGCCAAAATGACAAAAATACCATTTTTTCAATTTTTATCGGAATATGGTCATGTTGGTACTCAAAATGACCGGAATTTGACGAGGAATCCAAATATGAGGTCAAAAGTTTCAAATTATACACTTTTAAAATGTACATATCTCCCATAGTTCCTCCCTTCTACTTTGAATATGGACATATCTTCCATAATTTTTTGCCTCCTACTTCCACTCATATCCGCCCCCCCCTTGTGCATAGTATACACTCTTCCACCCCTCCCACATGCTATGAAAATGAACATATCCTATATTCTCTCCCCCTCTTTCTAACCTCCCCATCTTTCTTATAACAAAAACATGTATGGAATTCTGAAAAAAGCTCGCAAAAACAAAGGAAATGGTAAAAAAGCTCACATTAAAAAGCTCACCAAAAGATTTCCCCCCTTTCTCCTATACTTAGCGATAGCAGAAAGACAATAGTCGATGTTTGTAAATGGTTACAGCCTTTACATTTACATGGCGTGCGAGTCTTATTTATGGCATATCACGAGATGTAAGTATCATGGCAACCTTTTTTTTCATCTTATACTGGCAACATTATGTTAAATAATAATGGTTCTCAATTATTCGTGTAAGAAACATTGGAGTCTGGTGGTTTGGGACCTTGAAGACAACTATTGTTGGTTTGTTAACTCGATTGTAGGCTTTCATGGCTCAGTGCAAATGTAAGTATTCTATTAATCTATTGTTACTTCTATATTATGTACCTTATGTAATAGACACACTAAGTTTTTTAAATATGTCATGATGAGCAGGTCGATTGAGAAGTTGGTATCTGCTATCAAAGGAATAGGACAGTACAAAGACTCGGTGGACTTCCAAAAGCATTTAGTAGTAGAGCAGGAAGATGGGCATAGTTGTGGGTGGAGAGTTGCCTACAACTGCATGTTGATTTTCAAAGAAATTTTCTCACTTAAGCCACAGATCTCATCGGAAGACTCTTTGGAGCTCAAATATTTAGAGGAGGATATACAATTGTTTAGGGCTGAAATCATTCGAGACCTAATTGCTGCCATTAGAATACAACGTGCAACTGAAGCGATATCAGAGCTTGCATTTGAGGAAGAGGAGACTAAGTCTACTGTGAAAGCACTACACACTACAAAAGAAGTAGAGACCCAGTGTACACCTACAGCACCACAGCCTCCACTGGAAGCATCAGAAGAGTTGCCACAGCCTCCGCTTACATTTAAGGAAGAGGATACTGAGCCTACTCTGAAAGCACTACATACTACAGAAGAAGTAGAGACTGAGTGTACATCTAGAGCACCACAGTCTCCATTGGAAGCATCAGAAGAGTTGCCACAGTCTCCACTAGAAGCATCAGAAGAGTTGTGATGCATGTATGATGTTGTGTTTGTATATATGCATGAGGAGCATATTCTCATGATGTTGTTTACTCCATGAATATTATGGTTGACATTTATTTGTTGCAATGTATGAATCATGATGTAGTTTTTGTTGATTATACACCAATTTATGACTTATTACTTAAGTGGCATTTAGTCATGACATTTATATATTTATTTCATGCACACAATTTTATGATATGAATGTGTGATGAGAATTTTGATATGAATATGTGATGATATAATATTTGTAATATATTTCATGGCAAAGTATCAATTCCCAAAGCTCCACTCACTTAAAGTATAGCATTCCCAATGCTCTGCAAAATTGTATTCAGTTGGACAGTCTCCACTCACTTAAAGTAAAGCATTTCCAATGCTTCTCTCACTTTATTCCAACCCTTATCCTTATCATAGCAAACACATCGTGCCTTAGTGCACTTGTAATCGTCCATTGTAGTCCTTCCACAAACACTCTCTTATTTCTTACATCCTAGTCCTTCTGATTAACTTGTATTCATCTTTCACTTTACGTCTTCCCTCACTTTCTATCACTCTTAAAGGAGGGGCAGCTCACTGTGCATCCCTCTCTATTGCTCCCTCACTCTCCTTCTCCCATTTTTCCTCTAAGATAATGACTACTTACTACCCGACTTCATTTACTGAACTCAAATTCTGTCTTAGATCTCTTTTGTATGGACCAATGAAGGGAAAATCATTCGAGGAGGATATGTTACGCACATGGCTGCTTGATTTGAACTCAGCAGAAGAGGTGAATATCCTTAGCTTTCTTTTTTGCTAAGTCTTTTAATCACGTACCTCTTATGCGAACGAGTTAAATTTTTGTACAGGATATGGCAGTGGCTAGAAGCTATATTGAAAAAAATGGTGAAGATGAGGAAAGCCAAGAGAGAAAAGAAGAGTTGTTGAATGCTTACAAGTCGGCAGAAGATTCGAAACAAGTTGTGAGGAGAGTCTGTGAGGAGATTTGCGATGCTAGACCTGGTTACGCATGGCCTGCAAGTTTAAAGTCTGCTTGTTTTCATGAAGCCAATGCCATAGTAGGCACTTTCGAGGACATATGCTCTCTCTAATGACTTAATAGTCAAGTGATGGAAATTTAATTCCATAGAAATTTAAAGTAACTGTGAAATTTAATTCCATAGACTTATGTGTTTTCTAAAGTAACTATAAGAGACAAAGATGATATGTTCTACGCTGAGCTAATGGAAGGTGTTTTTTAACACCATATGGCTTTGAGTTATATGATCTACTTCTTGTACAAATGTGTCATGCTTTTTTTTTAATGTACTCTAGTTTTTTAAATGTACTCTAGTTTTTTTTCTAATTTGATTTTTTAAAATCTTACTTTTTGTCTCTTTTAACAACATGAAGTCCTCTTTTTTTAATGTACTCTAGTTTTAATAACATGTCACGTCATTTTTTCTAATTTGCTTTTTTAAAATCTTACTTTTTGACTCAAAGTTTTGTTTTATAAGAGCCTCTTTTTTTGAAATGCTTTATCCAAAGTTATCTCACAAAACGAATTTGGACAGTGCACTAGTCCAAAATTAATGAAATAGGTGTTATTACCATAATCCTCAAAAGACAGTATGTTAGGGAGGTATTTATAGGAGTTTCTAAAGTGTTCACTGTTTGTTCATATATAGATGATGTTCTCTACAATGAGGGTTATAATGAAAAACTACTAAGTATATGGTTCCATAAATGAGAAATTAAGAAAGAATTGTATATTCCTTTGAGAAATATACAAGCATGGTTGGTGTCAAAAACTATCGCTCGAACTTTTCTGCTCAAAAACTGTGCACATCCTACACTCACATTGTTCATGAAAGGCTCCTTCTCATATGATGAGCTTATCTCTCTAGTCTTCCAAGAGGAGCAATCCAAGACTAGCAAGTTTGCAATGAGGCTTGGTGACAATGCTTTTACTACCTATGGAAAAAGCAAGGCAAAGCTTCTAGTGCTAGTGGAATAAACCAAAAAGGTGGACCAACCACCTCTTTTGGAAAAGATGTAGATAACAATGACAATGAGAGCCCAAGAAGAACTAGAAATGCAACTACAATTTCAAATTAGGTCATTACATCAATAAATACAAGAAGAAGCTTGCTAAAGAGGTGGACCAACCACCTCTTTTGCAATAGTTACAATTTTGAATTAGCCCATTATATCAATAAATGCAGGAAGAAACTTGCTAAAGAGAAGGAGAAGAAAGACCTAAGCTTTTCTGGTTGATGCACCAGTGATGAGAATAAGGAAACTCCTAAATATTCTCATGATGATTGGTCATTTCAAGTTTTGTACATTTATGATCCTTCTCTGCAGGATGTACATGCATGTCAATCAGATTCTTATGCATGATATTTTGATAGTGGTCTTTACTAGCACATTGCATCACACTGTCATTTGTTTCATTGGGAGATGCACCAAAGGGGGGTACTATTACATGTGCTAGTTCAATTCCACTTATGATGTGATAAGATTTGGAAATATTGTGCTCACTCCTACCAATGGTGGGACAATCAAGACGTTCTAATGTCTTGTATGTGCTAAGAATTAAAAAGATTCTCTTGTCAATTTAGCCATTGTTCGGTTTGGCCTAGTGGTCAGTTTTGTTGATGATAGATGCATTGTGCATTATTGCAATGATGGAGATACTATGAAATTGCATATGGAACTTTATGCCATGGACTCTACAATCTTGATGCATATGAGAGAGTTGTACACGATGCACTTTTAGTTGCTTTGAGCTTTGGCATGCCTATTGTGGTCATTTGAACTTTAGTATTTTCTTTGCGTTCAAATGCATGATATGGTTTTTGCTTTGCACTTGACGTGCCTATGAAGTATGTCTATGAGGGTTGCTTATTAGGAAAAATCCATCGAAAAACTTTCCCCAAAGATGGTATAGTGAGGGTCATCTAGAAATTATAGCTAATACATAGTCATGTATGTGGTCTGATGTAGACACCATCTATTGGAGGTTACTACTATTTTGTCACATTCATTGATGAACTTTCTAGATTTGATTGGGTCTATTCTATGAAGCAATTCACACTTGGTGTTTATATATTTTAGGTACTTTTATCCTCATGGGATTCAGTATATGTAAACCTCTATATCACATGCATTCAAGGCCTAATTTTAAAACCCCTTATCTGTAAAATTTGCATGAATAAAATGCACCCTTTTCCTAGTATTCACTCTATGAATACCCCTTTAAATGGTACCCTTCCATTCCAGGGGATTCACTTTGAGAAAACTTATGATGTCACATGAGTGTACAAGTGGGGGGGGTCCATATGTGGCATAAGATTATAAGCTGGGGTGAAACCTTCTTTAATTTTAAACATGTTATATTTAAGTTAGGGGGCACCATTTCCTTGAGGGGGGGTAGGAGAGGTTATGATATATAGGTCAAATTTTCTCTAATAAATCAACTAAATTGGGTGTATAGAGACTTACATTGCATCCTCTCAATGGCTAAACAACCAGCTATATTCAATGACATATTTGAAGTAAATGGATATTTAGTTATCGTCATGAAAATATATCATCATCAATTGTAGATCTTGAGAAACGTGATTTTACAATAATATTATTAAGAATTCGATTTGAAATCGTGTTATATTGTCAATTCCATTATCAAACCTAAATCGAAGGAGGGGGGATAAACATATTGAATCTTAAAGGTATACTTAAAAGCTTAAATAGGGGTATTCTCATCCTACAAGGACCATATATAGGGGGTTTTCTTGAGATTCATGCATGCATTACTACAAGTGAATCCTTGGTCCTTCCTCTTTTGCCTGCATTGTAGGAGGTGCTAAGGTGCTGGCTGGTTCTTCTTCTGGAAGGGAAAAGTTCTACTCGAATGGCATTTGTCTATGAGTTCTTGCCTTTACTTTTGCTCGGAAATCTTTGAGCTCATTGCCATAGCCTCATATGCATAAGCAGCTGAAGCAAATGCTTGATATGGACGTGTAGCAATTGAAAAAAGCCTGCTTTTAAGATTGTCCCAGGCTTCCTGTGTAGTTCTACTGAGGTGATTCTTCATTTCAGTGACATCGGATGTTGTCATAAACACACCGTCGGCTTCTACTGCCATTTCCCTGACTTGGATTTCAACATTTTCAAGTGCACAGATGTGGTCTTTGAGAAGTTTATTCTTAATCTGTAATTCTCTCTAATTAGCGCCCATTTTGTCAAGTTGAATAAAAAACTCATCCTTCATTTCTTGCAGCCATGTTTTAATAGTGGGCATGCAATCTCTTTGTACTTTGACCTGCCCTATCAATCTTGTTATGTACTTATTCTGCTGTTCCTTAGAGCTATTGTACTCTTTAGTCATCTTGGCAAGCTTTGCATGTGCACTAGCCAGCTCCTGCTCAAGTTTAGTCTGTTTAAGAAGTAAACAATTTGTTGCCTCTTTCTCTCTCTATAATTCTTGCACTTGCTTTTGCAATTCGTGATACTTTTTCCTTTGCTGATCATAGTAATCTTTCAATGTGATTAATGCATGGTCGACTTCCATTGTTGACACTTCCTCATGTGTTCTCTTTGCAGTTCATCTGATAGGGGGGTCTCCGAAAGAACAATTAGTTTACGTAGTGGGGAGAAAGCAATGTGGAGGAGAGTTGAGTAGGATCCTTGGGAGGTCATCTTCAAGCTGCACCCATGTCTAGAGCATGTCTGTTTCGCAACTGTCTTTGCTCTTGGATTTAGCTTAATCTTCCTTGTTGTTGGCTTTTGTGATTTGCTTGGGAGCTATGCTTCTTTGGCAATGGGAGTATCCCATAATGATTTGGCGAGTGATGTGCCATACACTGCTTGCATGCTCTCTTTATGCGAATAGTTGGCTGCCTCCAAATCTCTTCCCAAGGCATCTTTTTCTAGATCCGGTTTGTGTCCCTTGCTGTGTATCTGGGCTGTGTCACATTTTTGTTCTTTGCTCCTGTTAAATTACATGGCGTAATGGAACAAAAACTGAACAAAGAATAGAGAGTACACAGCAAACTGGAGATGAATAAAATTTTCCTTCAATACTGATGTAGTACAGATGATGGCTCCGTCCACCTGTGCACTCCCACAATGGAGCTTAGATGGCGATCTAGAGAAATACTAGATGAAGAGCTACTGGCTGGAAGATTTGATCTGGTACAATGGACTAGGGAGGTTGCCTCTTTATAGCTATGAGTGCGGTAGTCAGATCAACATAGTCAGTGGAACCGACCAGTCAACCTAGTTGGTGGAACCGACCAGTCAACCTAGTTGGTGGAACCGACTAGTTGTCCATGGAATATTTAGGGAATATTCCCTATACCGTCGCCTCGGGGGCTCTCACCCCTGAACCCCCACCAGGAAGGCTGGTGGCCCCCCAGGCCCCAACAAGAATAAGGGGCTCCCACACAATCACCTTTCTACCATCAACGGTCTCATTGATAGACCTCATCTGACATGCAAGTCAGGATCCATCCAGTGTCCCAGGCTCACACATGGGTTCTCCTCATATGCCAGGGGTCTAACAACTGGAGCACCTTGGACCACTAGTGGTTACCAGGAGGGTGGGGCATTGAGCATATCTAACACCCCCCCTCGTAGGTGAACTACCTTGTTAGCCCAATGCCGAGTCTCTGAAGATGACCCTGAAGCTAATCCTTCCTGAGTGCCTTGGTGAAGATATCTGCTCCATTTTGCTCTACCGGGATAGTAGACCAATTCCACTATCCCGTCCTCAATCAAATCATGCACATAGTGATACTGCATCTCTATATGTTTTGTGCGTACATGAAACACTAGATTTTTAGCAATGGCCATGCAACTTTGATTGTTGCACCTCAGAACATTTGCCTCATCCTCTTGCACTCCCATGTGCCATAAGATCCTCCTCAGCCACACTGCTTCACAAGCAGCAAAACATGCTACCTTGTACTGAGCCTCGGTAGAAGACAATGCCACTGTTGGTTGTTTTTTACTGATCCAAGAGAAGATACCTGAACCTAAAGGGAAACAATAGCTAGAAATTGATTTCCTAGAATCAGCATCTCTAGCCCAATCTAAGTCACAATGACCAGCCAAGGAAGTGCCCATACCATAAGTGATGCCATAATCAAGAGTGCCCTTCACATACCTGAGCACCTGCATCCCTGCATTCCAATGATTCTCCCGAGGCTTATTGGAGAACCTGCTCAAAACGCCAATAGCCAAACTGATGTCCGGTCTGGTGTTGCACATATAGATGAGACTGCCAACCAACTTCCTATACCTCTCGATGTTTGTTGGTGGTGAGGCATCCTCCATAGATAGCCTTGCATTTACCTCCATAGGTGTAGCTATCTCCTTGCACTTGGACATACCAAATGCCTTCAAGATCTCCCTTGCATATTTTTGGTGAGAGATGAAGATCTTGCCTAGCTCTTGCCAAACTTCAATCCCCAAACAGTGGGGTTCAACTCAATCACCAGTGTGATTGTCCTGAACCAGCATGGTTAAACAAACATTACTCATTGTCCAGCCCGGTGGTGTGGTTGAGCAAAAATTAACATCAATATATTTCGCAATAGAATAGCAATATATTGTTATTTTACTAAAACAGCTCGATGGTTGGAACATCATGCAACCTTGGCTGCTTCAGCTCAATCACCAATTATGTGACTGTCCTGAACCAGCATGGTTGAATAGACATTAGTTATTGACCAACCCAGTGATTGAAATTATTGTGTTTCTTAGTACTTAAATTCGTTAAATATATTTTTCTACTATTCGGGTCATATATCACTATTTCTAGATTGGGATGGCTTGGACTTAATGTGATTGTTCTTAACCAGCCTAGTGCTAGTTCAAGACAAATGGTTCACGAAAAACAGCAAGTGATTACTGACATAAATTGTGATTGAATTTGTGAAATTTAGAAATGAAAAGCAATATGTTGTTATTTTCTAATTGTGAAATTCAGAAATAAAAATCAATATACTTGTTATTTTCTAATATGTGGAGTTGAGACCGTCAAGCTAAACCCCCTGGGGTGCCAACTCAATATGTAGTATGTTATTACCCTCGTCCAAAATCCAGGGTATGGGGGGGACAAGGTCTATATATAATATAGATGGCTTTCCATTCACCTGTACATTGATGCATTCTTCCATGCAGTGGTCTTTGTCTTTTTTTCCAAAAAACCATTCTTTCTTTAAAATTTTTTGTGCTGCCATGGATGCATACTTGTCAGGTAAGTACTTTATAGGCCTCCACATCCTTGCCGTCAACTCCTTCTTATCCATTACCTTTGACTTTTCAAAGATAAACAAAGGAGCTTCATAGATCAACTGTCCACGCTCACAAGCAATGCACGTTTCAAGCATCTCATTGAACACTTCAACAGGACGAAATATGATAGAAGTGTAGTCGGCATATCTATCCCTCACCACCTTGAGGCTTGTCATACTTTCTTCTCGCTCTTGAGTTCCCCTAGGCACAACTACACTCAAAGAAGTATAGAAGTTCGTGAGTGTGTCGGCGTCTGCTTTTGTGACCTTTCACTTCAAATCAGGATTTGGAGAACCAAATGTTGTCCATATAACCCTTGCCTTCTGTAAGACCTCTGATGTTGAGGATATCTTACACTTTCCATGGACATAATGATTAAGTCTTTCGGACTCAATCAAATACTTGATCTTATGCTTGAATATACAGATTGTTACAGGATAATAATGGAATGAAATTATCTTTGCAAATTGTTTTGGAGTGAGTCTTTTGACCTCCTTTGCTTCCCTCTTGCGATTTGATTACAAGCATAAGCCCAATGTTGACCATCAATGGGCTGGAATCTGCAATGAAGGAGGAATTCCTTCTTTGCTTCCTTTAGCATATTCTCACCTTGTGCCTCTTCGCCTTGTTCATGTGGAATATTTTTAAGAGTGTCTTTAAAGAATCGACTGAAGGTTTCCTCAAAATATGTAGGCCCTGTAAATGTTATTTGATCCAGAAAACTATTTTTGGTTGGACAAAACATTATTGGGCGCAAGACCACATTGCTTGCCACACGTTTCTTACCATCTCTCAAAGCCTCGTATATTTGCATTGCATAGGATATATCAAGGCTTCGGCTATTAGTAAAGAGTGCTGCAGCTTCCACATCTTTGGCATTCACAAACCACGTCCTTTGACCCCAGATTTATCCCACATCATCATCTGTAACTGCTTCATTAAGACGCAGATTAAGATTTTTGATTGATGTGAGTTCATCCTGATCATCTTCAGCCTCGGGTTCTGAGTCTTCTTCATCTTTCTCTTCTTTTAACTGTTTTTCATCCACATTATCTCTCTCTACAGTGGGATGATGTCTTTTTTTACTGCTTGGAACCGTGGCTCTTGCATTACTAGCCTTTTGCATTTCACATCGTGGTTTGCTAGCAAGAGCTTCTAGCATAACTGCAATGGATCGACCTTGATCTTCTTCAATTTTTTTAAATTCCCATGCACTCAAGGCTTGTGTTTCATCATCCTTAGTTACATCCACCATTTCTTGCTCTAGAATTTTGCGCTCATGTTCTACACGTTTGTGACAGTGTGCCTGTTCTTCTTGTCCCTGCATCGAAGTCTCAGCTTTTTGATCTCCTTCATGTGAAGATCCTTGAATATGAGGAGCATATTCTGCATCCTGAAAGTACTCAAACATTATCTTTGCATGCATCCTTTTTGCCACCACACTAGGAAATTGCTCCCAAGTATATGAAAGAGTCTCCAATGCACTTTGCAGCTTTGAAAATTTTGATGGTTGAGGAGGAGGCATCACAAAGGTCTTTGAGTCTCTCCTTGACACAATAATATGAATACCGCCAACTTCAGGATCTGAACTCTTTGTAAAAATATCCACAAATGTGTCTTTTTGCTCTATTATTATGCCTACCACAAGGCTTGAAGTCATATCTTTTTTGAAGAAAGTAGCATCCCATGGATCTTCAACACCATTGAACTCCCTTTTTGACATAAGTAGAAAGAGTCTCTTTTCCTTTTGATGAAGAAACCAAGCTCTTCTGCCCATGTGATATCGAGTCCACCTACAAAAGCCATTGGGGCTATATTCCTTTCCTTTGAAATTCAAAGTGACATCAAAAACCCATTCTCTGATCTCAGAGTCATTTAGGATAGCCACCACATTAGTTGATTGCTCCATAATCCTACAAGAAAAGATAATGAAGAATTTAGATACATACAAGTAAAGTACAATATACAACCCTTGATACAATAAATGTGGGAAATAGCCCAAAAGGCTTTACAAGGCTTCATATGGCAATAAATGTGGGAAATAGCCTAGAAGGCTTTACAAGGCTTAAATATTTGTACAAATGTAAAAAAATTAGCCAATAAAGCTTTACAAGTAATATAAAATGTCGTCTAGTGATAGAGCTTCAATCTTCGTGAAGACATGTAATCTGTCCATCCATTGATTTGCCCTCTAGTCATAAAGCTTCAATCTTCGTGATGACATGTAATCTGTCCATCCATTGATATCTGTGCACTGATACCAAACTGATGCAATCTACCCACTAAAAACTGTTCCACTGATATCCACTTATGCAGCCCACATGATATCCACTTATGCATCCCACTGATACTCGTTAGATAGTGAATGGTCGGGATGGTCGAGTTTATTACAAGGCGCTTCATATGACAATAAATGTAAAAAATAGCATAGAAGGCTTTACAAGGGTTTTTATGACAATAAAGGAGCTTAAATATTTATACAAATGCAATAAAAATAACCAATAATCATCAAGCTCCAATATGTCCCATGACATGCAATCTGTCCACTGATATATGTAATCTGTCCAGTGATATCTGCTCATGCAATCTGCCCACTGATAAACTTCTTGGTAAATGGTAAAAGGTCTTATTTAATAGCATGTTATGAGTGTTAAACCACATGTGAGCGAAGGGACTGACAATGATTAGGAACTAGTTAGAAAAATTTGAGCATGGCTTCCATTGGCAACTTGGAGAATTGTCTCTCCTCTAAGGCAATCTACTCTATGCCAAACTATGCTAAACCAACCGTTGAAGCGAAGAAAAGCAATAAATAATTTCTTTTTCTGTGTTCATTTTAACATGCTGGGGTTTAAGAGCTGGGGTTTAAGAGGCTTAAATATGCAAAAGAAGGGGTTTTGATGTAGAGGCTAAACCTGCATGTGAGATAAATGAAGAACAAGTATCTAAATAAAAGTTAACATTTTTCAATTTTGAATATATATAAAAATATTATCTCACCTTCAAAACAAACCATAAATTCACTCTTTTATAATTTTTTAAAAGTATAATATAAAACATGTAAATATATAAAACTCTCTTTACTTTGTCTCTCTCTCTCTCGACTCCTAATTCTCTCTGTAGCCATAGTCAAGACACCTCATTCTCCTCGATCAAGCATAAAACACCGTTTTTGCCTTAGTGTCATGCATAACCATGAAAAAACACGGTCCTAGGTGTGTTATTCAAAGAAGAACTTATCGGATGGGGGCTCCAGTTTGCACGCAAGTCCGTTTCAACTAGGTTGAGATGCATGCAAAGTATTGTCACCATCGGATATGCTTTGCATGGTCGATCACGCATTATACACCATTTTTTCCCTAGTGATATGCATATCCGCAAAAAAACGCGCCATTAGGTGTGTTATCTGACCAAGTACTTATCGGATGGGTGTGCCTCATTGAGAACATTTCAATACCACCCAGGTTGAGGTGTAAGAAAAGTGTTCTGCCCATCGAATATCCTTTGCATGATCGATCGAGCATTAAATACTATTTTTGCTCTAGTGTCATGCACATCCGTAAAAAAACACGCTGCTAGGTATGGTATCCGATCAAGCACTTATGGGATGGGAGTGCCACTTTGCATGTAAGTCAATTCCACCTAGTTGAAGGTGTGTGCAAAGTATTGTGCCCATCGGATATGCTTTGCATTGTCGATCAAGCATAAAACACCGTTCTTGCCTTAGTGTCATGCACAACCATGAAAAAACACGGTCCTAAGTGTGTTAATCAAGCAAGTACTTATCGGATGGGGGCTCTAGTTTGCACGCAAGTCCTTGAAAAACAATGCTCGAGCAATAACCCTTTCAAATCTATTATCACTGCTAGTCTTATTTTTGTTATCACCTCTTTTGACATTATTTCTGAGGGTGACATTATGTCTTCTCCTTTACCTTCTAAGATTTGTTCCTGCACCTTGGCTTCATACAATGACATTGCATCTTCTCGTTTACCTTCTAAGCTTGCATTCACATTTGTCAATGGAACATTGACTGCAGACATTGCATCCTCAACATTTTCAAGCAACCATGTTGAGCTTGGAACTTGCATGCTAATGCTCAAATTAGGCACATAATGAATCATTGGATCAGGTGTCACATGTACAGGCAATGCTTCTAGCGATGTGAAATTGAGATGGCCAATATCTGTTGATAAACAAGGAAATTAAATTCATAAGTAGAAACAAACTGAAGATTGAGATGGAAAACCAAATTGTCAAACTTTAGGTTGTGTGCTCTCAATGCAATTTGTTTGTGTGAAAGCATTCACGTTTTTCTTTTTCAAAACAAAATTGGAATACTAAAAAAAAGAAATCATTCATGTTCATATGCTTAGTATACCCCCTAAAGTTGTTGAATCTATACCCTTTCAAGTTATTTTAATCCCCAAAACTACATATCCTTACAATGCCAAAAACCTTTGCGTAATAGATAGAGTGGAGTCCAACATTATCTAGCATTGCCCGAGTGTTCCCACTAAGAAAATATTTGGCCAAGCGGCCAAAACATATTTGAGCATTCATATGAAGTGAATAAGGATAGAAACAACAATTTACACTAATTCATTCATCACGATCAAGACTCAACACACTTTTTAACATTTATGAATGCATAAATAAATTTGGATGTGTATCACACTCCGAAGGTATTACAACATGCAAACACATCTTTTCATGAAATATAGAAAATTAAACATATTTAAGAATACATATGAATGTTTGAATTATGGCAATGAGATAGAAGAAATTTCCAAGAAATATTAAAAGATTTTTAGAACAAAATTAATACATCATATGGAGAATATAGCAAGATAACATATGGAAAACACGAACACCATATAAAAGGACAATTTCAAGGACCTGTTGCTTCCTCTTCTGTTTCCCAAAACTTTGAAGCGTGTTTTTGTAAATGCTCACGCTGCTCTTCATCATTGAAGGGTTGAAGCTCTTTTTGTCCTGGTATGGTATCAATTTCTTTATCCCCTCCACCTTCAATTGTATCATCTTCTTTTGGCACCCCCTCTATTGCCAATATTGGTTCTTGCAAGCCAGCCCATTGTCGAATTTCATGATTACTGTAAGCATACGTGCAACATATACTTTCAACCTTTGCCAACTCCTCATAAGTCTCAATAATTGAAACAACATGCCTCTTACAAGAAAGAGACTCTATTGCAGCAAGCCCCTCAGAGAACAAGTCCAATACATACTCATCTTCTCGACAGAAACCCATGATCATGTCTTTCATGATACTTGAACGTTTCTTTTCAAGGACAATTCAATGTCAAATTCATCATCATCATCCTCGTCATCATCATCCTCATCACTTGATTCTTCTGCACCACTTGATTTTTCTATTTTTCATCTGCAACATATATTGATGGCTTACATTGTGCATTGGTATAGCACTCAATATCGTTGAAATGCTTTTCCTTGCTTACCAATACACAGGCAATTAAGCCATCCATAGATCCAGTGACAAATATATCTGTAGTTTCAAAATTAAGGCAACCGAAGTGTATTTTATATTGTCCGCATGTCTTATGTAATGCATTCTTCAAACATGATACATGATCCATGGTCAAGAAAACCACAAGAAGGAATTGCACTGGGGGGGAAGCGATTGCCATCAAGCTTTTCAACAAACACTCAAAGCGATCCTCATTCCAATTTCTACTTCTGCTTGGTCCATACATTACATCCAAAAAGGCAACCCCTATTGCCATTGGCTCTTGGTACACATTATGTATAAATTCCATTCCCTCCATGTTTGAACCAACTGTGTAGAACCTCCAAGGCCGAGTGGAATTCGGTCCATGACTTGCACCTTCACTTTGTCCCATAATCCACCTCAGATACCCCTTTGTAGCATCAGGCAATGGTGGAGTTTCCTTGCCCTGTTGAAGCTTCACTTTTAGCCATGAGTCAGAGCAACCACGAATCCGATGATACAATTCTGGAGTAATTTTAAAATGTAATCTGCACTCATCCCAATTTTTTAACATTAAAGAAGGCCGTTCTGCGGATATAAACATATAAAGTTCTTCTTGTAGTGCAGCATCTCTCTTGATCTGCATAGCTCATCCTTCAATATCAAGAATCATGGCATCAGTCTTAGTTTTAGCTATGACTACTCTAGCTTCCTTAATGTCATTTTGAATTTGACCAATTTGATCATCACTCAATCCACGCAAGCATCTAAACATTGAGACTGTGGGTTGCCTGCGGCATTTTCCATCTTGTGAATATTTGCCTACAATGTAATCCTCAAGGATGGAGATCCAACCATCATAAATGGCATCGCTTGTGATTATCATATGTACATCCTTCGTGGCAAAGCTATTGCCCAATGTTACCTTGCCAGTGTGTCAATGAAAGCCTGCAAAATATATGAATCCATTAGAATGCAATAATTACGAAAACGGACTTGTAAAAAATGATTCATAATTAAAATCTGTACTTACATCCCAATTCTCACGATCTGGATGTCCTTTTGCAAGCCCTTGTTGTGCTTTCTTGGGTCTGTTAAAGAGAATCCATTGTCCCCTCACTTGCTTAAGTATATCAATGTATGGAGATTGTCTCAAGATATTTTGAGACTCCAGGTTTGCCATCTTTGATATCTCCACACAAAAGCGTGCGGGACAATTCACTACAATCCTCGCCTGGCGGGTGCGGTAATAGTTCTTTCTTTGGGCCATGCTGTTATCATCATTAGATGTGAATATTTTAGTAGCATATATTGAATGTTGTCTAGATAGTATCCAGTAGTGGCACTTGGTTAAATCCTTTTTATCTACCCTTTCCAGGGGCTGCTTTGTTTTAGGATTGAAAGGCATTAAATCCGCTACAACAGCAGGAGGCCTAGAGTTATAACCGAAGTCTGCAGCAAGCTTCTCCACATGCTCTTTGTTCAACCCTCTATATACATAGCTTGGAGGAGCTTTTTGACATCTTGTAACTGGAATTGAAAATGTTGCATGCAACCCGAATGGGTAGTATTTTTCATATTCCACCAAGCCTGATGGTTTCTTTTGCCCTTTTTTTGCTATGACCTTTCCACTTGGCTCCAATTCACTACCACTGCTTCTTTCCACAACTGCTAGCATACCCTATGGAGGTGTTCCTTCTTGTGGTACATCAACTATAGTTAGCTTTCCTTTCTTTGCCCCTTCTCCGCTACCACCTGGTGCTTGAACCACAGTCGATTTTCCTTTCTTTGTTCCTTCCCCACTATCTTCCCCACTCTTACGCTTCTTTAATGTTGCTGAAACTTTGCGATATGATTCAATTATTGTTGTCACTGTGTCAATTTCATTTCCATCAATTGATTCAACACTTATCCAGCCTCTTGAGTGCATGTTGTCATCTACATCAGACTTCATACGAGATGCTTCATAATCGCTGGGATCCAAGAGAAACTTCTTATTTTGATTTATAATGATCAACAATCCAATATCTCCCTCTTTTCCAACCACATCTTCAGTGATTTGATGTACCGATCCAACACAAGTGTATGCACTTTTATTAGGTAACAAAACAAATAAGTGAACTCGTGTCAACTGTGCTCCCTCAATACTATATATGTCAAAGTACCAAGGTATGCTTTTTTCTGCAAATCCACTTACAACTTTCTCAACCTTCTTCACATTTTTGTCTTTCCTGTAAAAAAACACAAACAATATACAAACTATCATCTTTATAATCTTTAATGTTAGACAAAACACATTATCGATAAACATATCTGAAATAGAATCTAGAATTGACACTAGACATAGTAGTAGATTTGGAAAGCACTAGATTCTAGGGAGATTTGGCCGCACTAGGGAGATTTGGCCATGCGGCCAAATCTTATGGGCTTCTTTTAAAGCACTGGAAGGGGAGGTTTGGATGTGTGGCCAAATCATATGGGCTTCTTTCAAAGCACCAAAGTTTGGGGAGATTTGGCCTTGTGTCCAGATCTTGTGGGCTTCTTTCAAAGCACTAGGGTCTGGAGAGATTTGGATGTGCAACCAAATCTTGCTAGCTTCTTTCAAATCAGTCAAATCTTTCTAGCTTCTTTTAAATCACTTGGGTTTAGGGAGATTTGGCCGTGCGGCCAAATCTTGCTAGCTTCTTTCTAATCACGAGCGTCTATGGAGATTTGGTCGTGCAACCAAATCTTTTCAAAGCACCAGGGTTTGGGGAGATTTGTGTGCGGTCAAATCTTGCTAGCTTCTTTCCAATCAGAAGGGTCTATGGAGATTTGGCCATGCAGCCAATTCTTTTCAAAGCACCAGGTTTAGGGAGATTTGGCCGTGCGGCCAATTCTTTTCAAAGCACCAGGTTTAGGGAGATTTGACCGTGCAGCCAAATCTTTTCAAAGCACCAGGTTTAGGGAGATTTGGCCGTTCGGCCAAATCTTGCTAGCTTCTTTCTAATCACGAGGGTCTATGGAGATTTGGCCGTGCAGCCAAATCTTTTCAAAGCACCAGGGTTTGGTGAGATTTGTGTGTGGTCAAATCTTGCTAGCTTCTTTCTAATCATAAGGGCCTATGGAGATTTGGCCGTGCGGCCAATTCTTTTCAAAGCATAGGTTTAGGAAGATTTGGCCATGCAGCCAAATCTTTTCAAAGCACCAAGTTTGGGGAGATTTGGCCGTGCAGCCAAATCTTTTCAAAGCACCAAGTTTTCAAAGAAGCCAAAAGATTTGGCCGCATGGCCAAATCTCCCCATTTAAAATTTAAAATTCAAATCTTAAGATTCAAATTTCAAATCTGAAGAATTCAAAATCTTAGATTCAAAATTTAAAATTTAAAATTCAAAATTCAAAATCTTAGATACAGAATTCAAATTTCAAATTTGAAGATCTGAAAATCAAATCATATACTAAAGACCCTACTTTCAAATCACACTTCGAGATTCCTACTTTTACAAGAGTCTTTCTTTCAAATTGTGGTGTTCTGAAATGGAAAAAATGGAGAACATGCATGAATTAGGTACACTTTTGATTTCTTTCATTTTCTTACTTGGATGATTGAGTAGCCATTGTTGTTTGTGAGCTTGTACTGTTTGGATTTCGTCAAGATGAGATCTCGTTTGGAAAGAGCAACCTACTGAGGGCTGTGAAACCTGCCACTAAAGGCAAGAGTAGGCCAAAACTGTGCGGAGGAACAAGAAACAGTCCGACGTAGTGCTCCACATGAAGAAATAAGCCGAAACAGCACGGAGGAAAGGCCAAAACTGTGCGGAGGAAGAGGAAATAGGTCGAAATAGTGTCTCGCAAGAAGAAGCAGGCCAAAAAAAGCATCGTGGGGGGAAGGAGTAGCGTCGCAGAGGAAAGGAGCAGCGCCACGTAGGGGAGGAAGGAGCAGTGTGGTGGAGGGAAGGAGCAGTGCCACAGAGAAGAAGCAGTGTGGAGGAGGGAAGGAGCAGCGCCACAAGAAGAAGCAGCATGCAGGAGCATCGCGGGGCCAAAAACAGCGTCGCGTGTGGTGGAGGAAAGGAGCAGTGCCGCAGAGAAGAAGCAACGTGGAGGAGGGAAGGAGCAGCGCCACAAGAAGCAGCGTGCAAGAGCGTCGAGGTTGAGTAAGAGAGATGCCCAAAGAAAGCAGGAGCGTCGAGGAGAGATGCCCAAAGCCGGGAGCATCGAGGAGAGATGCCCAAAGAAAGCAGGAGAATCGAGCGTCGAGGAGAGATGCCCAAAGCCAGGAGGAGCAGCGTCGAGGTTGTGGAGGAGAGATGCCAAAGAAAGCATGCCCCAAAAAAGGCTTAGTTTGGGGGAAGGAGCAATCCCCCCAAAAAAGCATGTTTTGGGGGGAAGGAGCAATCCACCCAAAAGCATGAAGAGGAAAAAAAAAAAAAACCTCTTTCTAATCCAACTATTGTGTGTGGAATCTATGGAGAGTTGAATTGGTAATGGAAGTTTAAAACCTACATAGTTAAGTACACATTGTTAGGAACAAACTGGGATGGGGAGCCTCCCGGGCCTCTCATTTTGACATAGTTTTGAACTTTTTTGCTTGCAATTAGCTTAGCTAAGCAAGGGTGGAGGAGTGTTTTTCAAGAACTACCCCATCTAAGACGTTGTCCTAAAGCTCTCAAACCACCCTACGTACACATTGGAGATCTAGGAAGGGAGAGAACAAGGTGAGCCTAGCACTTGATCCCCCATGAAGACAAAGTCAATTCCTTCTCATAGGTTTACTTTTTATGCTTGGTTTAAATGGTTTGTTTAGCTTTGGCTTTTAAAGTTTTGGTTTTTTAATAGTTTTAGATTTTCTAGTTTGCTTTTAAAGTAATAGTATGATTTTAAAGTGTAATAGCGTGAATCATGAAAAGCATGTACGATTTTTTTGAAAGTAGGATCTCTAGATTTGAATTTCAAAATTTGAAACTTGAAACTTGAAATTTGAATTTTTTATTTTAAATTTTGAATTTTGAATTTTGAACTTTAAATTTTAAATTTTAAAATCTGGATTTTTAATTTTTAAATTTAACGTTTGAAGATTTATCCATGTGGCCAAATCTTCCTAGTGATTTGAAAGAAGATTTGGCCATGTGGCCAAATCTTCCTAGTGATTTCAAAGAAGCTAACAACATTTGGCAGCATGGCAAAATCTTCCCAAACCCTAATGCTTTGAAAGATTTGGCCACATGGCCAAATCTCCATACCCTAGTGCTTTGAAAGAAGCCTACAAGATTTGGCCACACGACCAAATCTCCCCAAGTTTCAAAGAACGCCACAAACAAATCTTCTCAGTGCTTTGAAACCAAGGTCTCGAAGGATTTGGCCGTGCATCCAAATCTTGCTAGCTTCTTTGAAAGCACCAAGGTCTGAGCAGATTTGGCCGTGTGGCCAAATCTTATTACTTCTTTCAAAGCACTACTATCTTAGGAGATTTGGCCATGTGGCCAAATCTTGTTGGCTCCTTTCAAAGCACCAGCGTCTGGGGAGATTTGACCATGTGGCCAAATCTTGTGGGCTTCTTTCAAAGCACCAAGGTCTAAGTAGATTTGGATGTGTGGATGAATCTTGATGGCTTCTTGAAAGCACCAGCATCTCGGGAGATTTGTTTGTGTGGACAAATCTTGCTATCTCCCTTTCAAAGCACCATGGTTTGTGAAGATTTGGCCATGTAGCCAAATTTTGCTGCCTAAAATTCAAAGCACCAAGGATTAGGAAGATTTGGTCTTGCAATGAAATCTTGTAAAGCATTTTCATCCTAAGTCACACCATCAGATATCAATATTGAACTATAACAAATGCTATGTACTAATGCAGGTGCACATTGAAAGTGGGGGTTAAAGTCAACTTGCTTGTCAGTGGAAAGATTGTTGCCATTGGGACAATATTCTCTACATCACATGATGACATGTGCCAAGGTGTGCCCTTGGGAGAAAACAATGTATCAGTGGCGATCGATATTTGTATGGATGAAAGTGCACTTCTTCCATTTCCTACAATGGATGCATTCTTAGTCTATGAGGCTTTGGGTAGTGTTGTTCGTTGGAAAGCACGATCAATGAGTTGTGTGGACAATGTCAATGGAGCTATTGTACCAATGAATGATATAACATCAGATACCATTGACGTTGAACCTCTATGTGAATATGATGAGTTTTCCATTCGAGAATCATGGAAGGACAAGAAAGTCTTAATATGGGATGAGCAGAAAACCAAGAGCATTGCAGAGGGTGTTGTTTTGTATGTCTACCCATTTGAACCTATAAATTTTGAGATGCTTGGTGAAGGTAATCTAGGTGTGGGAATTGAAAAGTATCATAGTGATGTATCAGGCATCGATACCATCCACTTAATAAAATGGCCCATTGCACAAATAACCTTTTTAGATGGAACTTCATTAAGAATCGATGACACCATGAATTCTTCAAGTGGTTTTGGGAAAAAGCACATGGAAGATGAGGACCCAATGGAAAAATCAACAAAAAAGAGGCGTTACTGCATGATAAAGAGAAAAGCTAAAAAACATGGCATGCCATTAGCATCATCTAGACTCACAAGGGATGCAGTCATAAAAGTATCTATGATTGATTGTTGTAAACAAAATTGTTGTCAATTTGCCGATCATCAAATGATATCCAAATAACGCATAGAGTATTGGGGCCAAAGTTTGGAGGCTCGCACCAATTATGTATATGACACTCTTGGGGTTGCTTGTCGAAAAGATGACAAGGGCAGTTCAAATATGTCTTTTCATTGAATGGTATTCAAGTTTGTTGTAGAGCATGGTATGAAATGCATGGTATTCCAAAAACAACATTTTATCGATACAGGGAGCAATTTGAAATTGGTATATGAAGGTGCATACATGGTAATAAAGGAATCGTGCGGAGAGGTTGGGACCACACAGAACTGGGTAGAGCCATAATCCAAGATTTTGTGGATAACAATTCTGAGCATATGCCACACAAAAGTAGAACACTTCAGGATGGATCAAGGGAAACACAATTGGTGATACCGGATGTATACAAGCAGGTTGATATTCTCTATGAAGTTAACATGCAATTAAAGCATAGTTTGGGTTGTAAGGAGATGTCAACTTCCACATTCAACCACATATGGAACTCTGAATTCAAGCATGTAACTTTGTCAAAAACAAGTGAATTCTCTAAGTGTGGTTTATGTAGTGCAATCAAGGCTCAGCTTGCAACGACAAAATGCGAAAATGAACGTAATAAGTTGATGGAAGATAGAAGAAAACACATGTTACAACAAAAAAGTTGTAGAAATGTGTATTACACTTGGCGCAGATTTTCTGAAATGTACCCTTAGACATACTCGTGCATTATCCATGATAAGATGGACCAAAAGAAGACAGCCATCCCTAGATTACGCAATCGTTCAAAGGACACAGAAAAGTCCTTTCAGCTCCCAGTGGCTTTGACTGGCATGATAACACATGGACATGGTCAAGGACGTTATGGTCACTTTTCTTTATCCTTGTGGCCATCGGATCCTAACTTCACAATTGGTTCATTGGCTTTGTGTTTGACAAATCTTGAAAGATTTGATAACCATGCACTTGGAGATTTGGTACATGATGGGATGCCAAGGTCTGACAATGCTCTGCTAAATGCACTAACCTCAAGAGAAGCATTGAATTCTCACTATGTTTCTAATGGCAAGCAACAACTTCATCTTGGAGCAGTGGGTGGAACATTCAAAGACCTTGGACTTGGAAGTTCCCATCAAGAAAATCCTTATAAGAAACTACTCGAACACCTATTGTTGCAGTTGGATAATTGTGGTTCTGAAAACAAGAATAGGTACTTGTTTGCATACCTATCATTACTTGTTGCTCGAGGGATTTTTAAGTCAATTCAATTGGGATTCTTGATGGTTGGGCATACACATGAGGATATTGATGCAATGTTTAGCAAGTTTTCAGAGAGGTTAAGAACTAGCCAAACATTGACATTTGCACATCTCATGGATACTTTTAGACAATGTGAGGAGTCTTCTCCAATGCCATTTTTGGTAACAGAAGTCCCTGATTTCAAGAGCTATGTTGATGGATGCCTATGCGATGGGAAAGATTCTTTAGTGGGACACTCAAAGCCTCTCCAATTTCAGTTCTTTATGCGAAATGAAGTTCCTATCATGCAATATAAAGTGCATCCATGATCATTAGATTGGCAACCAAGTGAAGGTGGCATTGAGTTATGGAAGAGACATCCGGAATGGTCATCCAATGCTACCAAGTGGAGAGCCGCCTTATGTAACCATGTTCAAGTATGTGAAGGATCACTTAGATGTGATAGTTGGTATCAAGGAGTATGTACGCTTTTGGGAAAAATGGGCACACCTGCAAGGTCCAGATGCATCTTTCACAAAGTTTTACAAGCCAGTAGTGAAGTACTAGAAGAACATGATTGATGAGCTTGATAAACCAAACAATAGTGTAGAGGGCATGTACGAGAGATTTTGGCCAAAGACGCAACATATTGATTGTGTGCAAGTATTTGATAATGAAAACGATGAGTTTCAAGGAATTGAAGAGTTGAATGATCATTACTGTGGACCTCAAAGGAAAAAGCCAAAAAAATCATTTGATCCAATGGTTGATGTACAAAAAGGACACTTTCTTTTGGTCCGACCAGCAGAAAAAATTTACCCAATTTGGCTAGGCATTGCTCAAACTGATGTACAAAAGGATAATAAATCTAAAAATTTCAAGAAGGTTTTCATACAATATTGGGCACCTATATGTAAAAGACACAATGCAGAAATTGAGGAGGTGTATGCAGATTGTTGGAACAAGATTTGGATGTGCAATAAAGGTGATCCTCCACATTGGGAATCTATTGATGCTATTGTATGGTCATGGGTTCCAAAATGTAACCTCTCAAAGAAGGTTTCCTCGAAGAGCAGCAACCTCCCCATCAAGGTGAAGATACCAACCATTGCACGCAAGCGAGCTTTATCCAATTTGGCTCATAGAATAGATTCCGACTCTGATGCTGACTCCACAATGGAGTGAAGGTACTTGAAAAGCATGACTTTTTTTTCCTTGCACAACAATAATTTATTTGAATACTGACAAATATTTGGAAGGTATGACACTGATCTTTTTTCTTTATCTTTTTTTTTTGCAGACCATTGCTTTGTGGTTGCAAGTTTTGCACACTCAACAAAATATCAAGGACTAGTGTTGCATTCTTACTTTTTCTCCAACTAAACTAAAATGATGTTTTTGAACACCACCTTTTTTTGAGAAGAGGCAAAAAATGCTTCGTTAAACTCAAACATATGATGTTTTTTTCTCGGCTAGTGCAAAACAGGCACACCCCAAATTGTGAATTTCATATACACGGCCAAATCCAGGAAGAAAGTCAATGGAGTGTACTCAATGCATTGTAATTGTAACCCCTCAAAAAATACCATGCATTGGTCAAAACCTCAACATTTGACATTTTATTTATGTTGATGCAAACCATGCACATTTGCAAGATTTGGATGGACTCCCAAATCTATGGGAAAAATCAATGAAAAACATTGAATGTTACATAATTACAACCCCTCAAAAGTTCCCAAATTATCAGGATTTTCCCAAATTCTCTAATATGGTGTTTTAGTGTCATGCACAACCATGAAAAAACACGGTCCTAAGTGTGTTAATCAAACAAGTACTTATCGGATGGGGGCTCCAGTTTGTACGCAAGTCCGTTTCAACTAGGTTGAGATGCGTGCAAAGTATTGGCACCATCGGATATGCTCTGCATGGTTGATTATGCATTATACAACGTTTTTCCCATAGTGGTATGCACATCCGCAAAAAAACATGCCCTTAGGTATGTTATTTGACCAAGTACTTATCGGATGGGTGTGCCTCTTTGAGAACATTTCAATACCACCTAGGTTAAGGTGTAAGAAAAGTATTGTGCCCATCGAATATTCTTTGCATGGTCGATCGAGCATTAAATACCATTTTTGCCTTAGTGTCATGCACATCCGTAAAAAAACACGCTGCTAGGTGTGTTATCCAATCAAGTACTTATGCGATGGGAATGCCACTTTGCATGTAAGTCAACTCCACCTAGTTGAAGGTGTGTGCAAAGCATTGTGCCCATCGGATATGCTTTGCATTGTCGATCAAGCATAAAACACCGTTTTTGCCTTTGTGTCATGCACAACCATATAAAAACACGGTCCTAGGTGTGTTATTCAAACTAGTACTTATCTGATGGGGGCTCCACTTTGCACGCAAGTCTGTTTCAACTATGTTGAGGTGCGTGCAAAGTATTGTCACCATGGGATATGCTTTGCATGATTGATCACGCATTATACACCATTTTTTCCCTAGTGATATGCACATCCACAAAAAAACACGCCCTTAGGTGTGTTATCTGACCACCGTTTTTGGCCTTGGTGTCATGTACAACCGTCAAAAAACACGGCCGTAGGTGTGTTATTCAAATAAGTACTTATCGGATGGGGGCTCCACTCTACACGCAAGTTCGTTTCAACTACGTTGAGGTGCGTGCAAAGTATTGTCACCATCGGATATGCTTTGTATGGTCGATCACGCATTATACACCATTTTTTCCCTAGTGATATGGACATCCGCAAAAAAACACACCATTAGGTGTGTTATCTGACCAAGCACTTATCGGATGGGTGTGCCTCATTGAGAACATTTCAATACCACCTAGGTTGAGGCATACGAAAAGTGTTGTGCCCATCAAATATCCTTTGCATGGTCGATCGAGCATTAAATACTATTTTTGCTAGTGTCATGCACATCCGTAAAAAAACACGCTGCTAGGTATGTTATCCGATCAAGCACTTATGGGATGGGCGTGCCACTTTGCATGTAAGTCGATTCCACCTAGTTGAAGGTGTGTGCAAATTATTGTGCCCATCCGATATGCTTTGCATTGTCGATCAAGCATAAAACTCCATTTTTGCCTTAGTGTCATGCACAACCATGAAAAAACACGGTCCTAGGTGTGTTATTCAAAGAAGAACTTATCGGATGGGGGCTCTAGTTTGCACGCAAGTCTCTTTCAACTAGGTTGAGATGCGTGCAAAGTATTGTCACCATCGGATATGCTTTGCATGGTCGATCACGCATTATACACCATTTTTTCCCTAGTGAGATGCATATCCGAAAAAAAACATGCCATTAGGTGTGTTATCTGACCAAGTACTTATCGGATGGGTGTGCCTCATTGAGAACATTTCAATACCACCCAGGTTGAGGTGTACGAAAAGTGTTGTGCCCATCGGATATCCTTTGCATGATCAATCGAGCATTAAATAATACTATTTTTGCTCTAGTGTCATGCACATCCGTAAAAAAACACGCTGCTAGGTATGTTATCCGATCAAACACTTATGGGATGGGAGTGCCACTTTACATGTAAGTCAATTCCACCTAGTGGAAGGTGTGTGCAAAGTATTGTGCCCATCTTTTGCATTGTCGATCAAGCCTAAAATGCCGTTTTTGCCTTAGTGTCATGCACAACCATGAAAAAACACGGTCCTAAGTGTGTTATTCAAACAAGTACTTATCGGATGGGGGCTCCACTTTGCACCTAAGTCCATTTCAACTACGTTGAGGTGAGTGCAAAGTATTGTCACTATCAGATATGATTTGCATGGTCAATCACGCATTATACACCGTTTTTGGCCTTGGTGTCATGTACAACCATAAAAAAAAACCGCCTTAGGTGTGTTATTCAAATAAGTACTTATCGGATGGGGGTTCCACTTTGCACGCAAGTCCTTTTCAACTATGTTGAGGTGCGTGCAAAGTATTGTCACCATCGGATATGCTTTGCATGGTCGATCATGCATTATATACCATTTTTTCCCTAGTGATATGGACATCCGCAAAAAAACACACCATTAGGTGTGTTATCTGACCAAGCACTTATCGGATGGGTGTGCCTCATTGAGAACATTTCAATACCACCTAGGTTGAGGCATACGAAAAGTGTTGTGCCTATCGGATATCCTTTGCATGGTCGATGGAGCATTAAATACTATTTTTACTCTAGTGTCATGCACATCCGTAAAAAAACACGCTGCTAGGTATCTTATCTGATCAAGCACTTATGGGATGGGCGTGTGACTTTGCATGTAACTCAATTCCACCTAGTTGAAGGTGTGTGCAAATTATTGTGCCCATCCGATATACTTTGCATTGTCGATCAAGCATAAAACACCGTTTTTGCCTTAGTGTCATGCACAACCATGAAAAAACACGGTCCTAGGTGTGTTATTCAAAGAAGAACTTATCGGATGGGGGCTCCAGTTTGCACGCAAGTCCATTTCAATCAGGTTGAGATGCGTGCAAAGTATTGTCACCATCGGTTATGCTTTGCATGGTCGATCACGCATTATACACGATTTTTCCCCTAGTGATATGCATATCCGCAAAAAAACACGCCATTAGGTGTGTTATCTGACCAAGTACTTATCGGATGGGTGTGCCTCCTTCAGAACATTTCAATACCACCCAGGTTGAGGTGTACGAAAAGTGTTGTGCCCATCAGATATCCTTTGCATGATCAATCGAGCATTAAATACTATTTTTTCTCTAGTGTCATGCACATCCGTAAAAAAACATGCTGCTAGGTATGTTATCCGATCAAGCACTTATGGGATGGGAGTGCCACTTTGCATGTAAGTCAATTCCACCTAGTTGAAGGTGTGTGCAAAGTATTGTGCCCATCGGATATGCTTTGCATTGTCGATCAAGCCTAAAACGCCGTTTTTGCCTTAGTGTCATGCACAACCATGAAAAAACACGGTCCTAAGTGTGTTATTCAAACAAGTACTTATCGGATGGGGGCTCCACTTTGCACCAAGTCCGTTTTGACTACGTTGAGGTGCGTGCAAAGTATTGTCACTATCGAATATGATTTGCATGGCCGATCACGCATTATACACCGTTTTTGGCCTTGGTGTTATGTACAACCGTCAAAAAACACGGCCGTAGGTGTGTTATTCAAATAAGTACTTATCGGATGGGGGCTCCACTTTGCATGCAAGTCCGTTTCAACTACATTGAGGTGCGTGCAAAGTATTTTCACCATTGGATATGCTTTGCATGGTCGATCATGCATTATACACCATTTTTTCCCTAGTGATATGGACATCCACAAAAAAACACGCCATTAGGTGTGTTATCTGACCAAGTACTTATCGAATGGGTGTGCCTCATTAAAAACATTTCAATACCACCTAGGTTGAGGCATACAAAAAGTGTTGTGCCCATCGGATATCCTTTGCTTGGTCGATCGAGCATTAAATACTATTTTTGCTCTAGTGTCATGCACATCCGTAAAAAAACACGCTGCTAGGTATGTTATCCGATCAAGCACTTATGGGATGGGAGTGCCACTTTGCATGTAATTCAATTCCACCTAGTTGAAGGTGTGTGCAAAGTATTGTGCCCATCGGATATGCTTTGCATTGTCGATCAAGCCTAAAACACCGTTTTTGCCTTAGTGTCATGCACAACCATGAAAAAACACGGTCCTAAGTGTGTTATTCAAATAAGTACTTATCAGATAAGGGCTCCACTTTGCATGTAAGTCCATTTTGACTACGTTTAGGTGCGTGCAAAGTATTGTCACTATCGGATATGATTTGCATGGTCGATCACGTATTATACACCGTTTTTGGCGTTGGTGTCATGTACAACCGTAGGTGTGTTATTCAAATAAGTACTTATCGGATGGGGGCTCCACTTGGCACACAAGTCTGTTTCAACTACGTTGAGGTGCATGCAAAGTATTGTTACCATCGGATATGCTTTGCATGGTCGATCACGCATTATACACCATTTTTTCCCTAGTGATATGGACATCCGCAAAAAAACACGCCATTAGGTGTCTTATCTGACCAAGTACTTATCGGATGGGTGTGCCTCATTGAGAACATTTCAATACCACCTAGGTTGAGGCGTACAAAAAGTGTTGTGCCCATCGGATATTTTTTGCATGGTCGATCGAGCATTAAATACTATTTTTGCTCTAGTGTCATGCACATCCGTAAAAAAACACGCTGCTAGGTATGTTATCTAATCAAGCACTTATGGGATGGGCGTGCCACTTTGCATGTAAGTCGATTTCACCTAGTTGAAGGTGTGTGCAATGTATTGTGCCCATCAGATATGCTTTGCATTGTTGATCAAGCATAAAACACCATTTTTGCCTTAGTATCATGCATAACCATGAAAAAACACGGTCCTAGGTGTGTTATTCAAACAAGTACTTATCGGATGGGGGATCCACTTTGGACGCAAGTCCGTTTCAACTATGTCGAGGTGCGTGCAGAGTATTGTCACCATCGAATATGCTTTGCATGGTCGATCACGCATTGTACACCATTTTTCCCTAGTGATATGGAGATCTGTAAAAAAACACACCCTTAGGTGTGTTATCTGACCAAGTACTTATCGAATGGGTGTGCCTCGTTGAGAAAATTTCAATACCACCTAGGTTGAGGTGTACGAAAAGTGTTGTGCCCATCGGATATCCTTTGCATGGTCAATCGAGCATTAAATACTATTTTTGCTCTAGTGTCATGCACATCCGTTAAAAAACACGCTGCTAGGTATGTTATCCGATCAAGCACTTATGGGATGGGCGTGCCACTTTGGATGTATGTCAATTCCACCTTGTTGAAGGTGTGTGCAAAGTATTGTGCCCATCATATATGCTTTGCATTGTCGAACAAGCATTAAACACTATTTTGGCCTTAGTGTCATGCACAATTGTCAAAAAACGCGGTCCTAGATGTGTTATTCGATTAAGTACTTATGGGATCGGCACGCCACTTTGCATGTAAGTCAATAATACCTAGGTTGAGATGTGTGCAAAGTAGTGTGATGATCGCATATGCGTTGCATTGTCAATTAAGCATAAATCAGCGTTTTTGCCTTAGTGTCATGGACAACAACCAAGAAAAAACATGGTCCTAGGTGTGATATTCTAAAAAGTACTTATTGAATGGGCGTTCCACTTTGCATGGAATACCATACCACCGCTTTTGAGGCACGTGCAAAGTATTGTGCCCATCGGATATGCTTTACATGGTAGATTGAGTATTAAATACCGTTTTTGGCCTTGGTGTCATGTACAACGGTCAAAAAACACGATCGTAGGTGTATTTTTCAAACAAGTAATTATCGGATGGGGATGCCACTTTGCACACAAGTCAATACTGCCTAGGTTGAGAAACGTGCAAAGTCTTGTGTCCATTGGATATGCTTTGCATAGTCGATCTCACATGATACACCATTTTGTTCCTAGTGTTATGCACAATCGTCATAAAATACGTTTGGAGGTGTGTTATCTGAACAAGTACTTATGGGATGGGTGCACCACTTTGTATGCAAGTCAATAAGACCTAGGTTGAGGCATGTACAAAGTTTTGTGCCCATCGGAGAAATGTAGATGCAATAATATTAGAAAATTCTCGGTATGTGTATATGTGTGTGTGTGTGGCAAACAATTTTGATACAACAAAGTAAACACCTAGTGCACAAATTATGCACTTCATACCTTGAGTAAATAAGCTTGTTGATGAGGATAAATGCACCCTTGAATAAAAGCACAGTTGTTGTATGACCACAATAGGATCGCTTTTGACACCTGTGATTTTGCCCACATGTAAGTTTGCAAATAGTATAAAAAATCATATAATAATATATTAATAGTTTGCAAATGTGTATAGCAAGTGAGTAATGGGAAGTGGAAGTGGGAGTGAGGAGGGAGGAGTGGAATGGGAGAGGGAAGTAATAGGGGTGTATGATAATAAGTATAAAAAATAGTATAATAATATATTAATAGTTTTCAAATGGCAAGTGAGTAATGGGAAGTGGAAGTGAGAGTGGGGAGGGAAGAATCGAATGGGAGAGGGGAAGGTAATAGGGGAGTAGGATAATAAGGGAGCGAAATGAGTGAGGGAGTTAATAGGGGATGAAAAAGAGGAGGGTGAGATGGGGAAATATGGGATTTTGGGAAATGGGAGGAGTATGGGACGTGCTGGAAATGTGGGATGGGAGTGGTGGCAATGGGGAGGAAGGAGAAATGGATGGATGGGGGGAGGGCTAATGGAAGATTGGGATGAGGGATGGGGGTGTAATGGGAGAGGGGGAGTAATGGGAGCCAATGGGAGAGGGGATAAATGAAAAGCCAATAGGAGAGAGGGGAGGAATGGAAAGCCAATAGGAGAGGAGGAGGAAAACCTAATTTTTCTTATATATAGTCTTCCTTCTTCATTCATTCTCCCCTCATTTCATTCATTGAAGCAAGAAAGCAAGGACGATCAAGAGAGCAAGGAAGGAAGAGCAAGAAAGCAAGAAAGAGCAAACTTACAAACTTTTTCCAGGTACTTGCAAAGTTTTTTGATTAATTCTTTATCTAGATTTCTTTTTAAAAATTTGAAGAGAGAGGAACTAGAGAGAGAAAGGTTGAGGGGAGGAGAAGAAGAGGATGGAGGGGCTGGAGGGAAGGGAGGAGGAAGGGAGGGAGAGGCGGGGGCGGAGTAGAGGGGGGAAAGGAGGAGGGAAGGGGGGCGGGGGGGGAAGGAGGGAGGGGGAAGGGGGGAGGGGGGGGGCTGGTGGAAGGGGAGGAGGGGGGGGGACCTGGCGGGGGGGAAGGGGGGAGGGGGGGCTGGCGGCAGGGAGGGGGGGGAAGAGGGAGTAGGGAAGGGGGGGGGGGCGGGGTTGAAGGGGGGGGAGGGGGAAGGGGGTGAGAGGGGCTGGTGGCCGCGGCTGCCAGCCTAGGGAAAGGGGGGGGGGGAAGGGGGGGTGGGGAAGAGGGGGGGGGAAGGGCTGAGAGGGGGGGGGGGCTGGGGGGCTGGCGGCCACGGCCGCCAGCTCGGGGGAAGGGGGGAGGGAGGGGCAAGAGGGGCCAGGGAGGGGGGGGCGGGGGTGAAGGGGTGGGAGGGGCTGGCGGCCGCGGCCACCAGGCCCAAGGGAAGGGGAGGTGGGGAAGAGGGGGGGGAGGGCTGAGAGGGGGGGGCTGGCGGCCGCAGCCGCCAGCCCGGGGGAAGGGGGGAGGGGGGGGGAGAGGGGGCGGGGAAGGGGGGGGCGGGGGAGGGGGAAGGGGGTGGGAGGAAGGGGGTGCGAGAGGGGGGGTGCGAGGGGGTGCGAGAGGGGGGGGAAGGGTGAAGGGGCGGGAGGGGGAAGGGGGTGCGAGGGGGGTGGGGGAAGGGGAGGTGGAGGGGGAAGGGGGTCAGATAGGGGCGGGGAGTGGGTTGGGAAAGGGGGGAGGGGGTGCTGGCGGCCGCGGTCGCCAGCTCGAGGCAAGGGGGGAGGGGGGCGAGGGGGAAGGGGGGAGGAAGGGGGTGGGACGGCGGGGGCTTGCGGGGGGGGAAGGGGGGAGGGGGGGACTGGCGGCCGCGGCCGCCAGCCCTAGGGAAGGGGGGTGGAGGGGGAAGGGGGTGGGACGGGGGGGAAAGGGGGGAGGGGGGGGCTGGCGGCCGCGGCTGCCAGCCTTGGGGAAGGGGGGTGGAGGGGGAAGGGTGTGGGACGGGGGCGGGGGGGAAAGGGGGTAGGGGGGGCTGGCGGCCGCGGCCGCCAGCCCTGGGGAAGGGGGGATGGAGGGGGAAAGGGGTGGGACGGGGAGAGCAGAGGGGGAAGGGGGTGGGACGGGGGGGAAAGGGGGGAGGCGCGGGGGAAAGGGGGTAAGGGGGGGCTGGGGGAGAGCAGAGGGGAAAGGGGGTGGGACAGGGGGGAAAGGGGGGAGGCGCGGGGGGAAAGGGGGGGGCTGGCGGCCACAGCGGGGGAAAGGGGGTAAGGGGGGGCGGGGTTGGGGGAGAGCAGAGGGGGAAGGGGGTGGGACGGGGGGGAAAGGGGGGAGGCACGGGGAAAAGGGGGTAAGGGGGGGGCTGGCAGCCGCGGCCACCAGCCCTGGGGAAGGGGGGATGGAGGGGGAAGGGGGTGGGATGGGGAGAGTAGAGGGGGAAGGGGGTGGGACGGGGGGAGGGGGGGGCTGGCGGCCATGGGGAAGGGGGGCAGGGGGGGTGGAGGGGGAAGGGGGTGGGACGGGCGCGGGGGAAAGGGGGTAGGGGGGCTGGCGACCGCGGCTGCCAGCCCTGGGGAAGGGGGATGGAGGGGGAAGGGGGTGGGATGGGGAGAGCAGAGGGGGAAGGGGAAGGGGGGAGCGAGAGGGGGAGGGGGAAGGGGGTGGGGCAGAGGGGGAAGGGGAGGGGGGAGCGGGAGGGGAGGGGAGGGGGGGAGGGGTCGAGGGGGGGAGGGGTTTTGGCAACGGAGGGAGGGGAGGGGAGGGGAAGAGAGGGGAGGAGGGGAGGGCGGGAGGTCGAGGGAGGGAGGGGTTTTTGCAGCGCAGGCAAGGGAGGGGTTTTGGCAGCAGAGGGAGGGGAAGGGAGGGGAGGGGGGGAGGGGAGGGCGGGGGGTCGAGGGAGGGAGGGAGGGAGGGGAGCGGAAGGAGAGAGAGGAGAGAGAGAGGGAGAGGAGAGGAGGGAGCAGAAGGAGAGAGAGGGGAGAGAAGGATTTGACTTACTATCACGAGCAAGAGCGACAAATAAGATTTGACTTACGAGAAGAATGAAAAGGACTTACGAGAAGAAAGTATCAAGAAGAATGTTGAAGAAAGTATCAAGAAGAATGTTGAACACAAATTTGAATTCAAAAGGAACGTACGAGAAGAAAGTATGAGAAGAAAGTTGACCACAAATTTGAATTCAAATTTCCCTCTCTTTTTTGAAAATTCAAATTTATGCGTAGGAGTGGGCTAGTTTTTCTTATATATACTTTTCTTTCCATTCATTCATTCTAACTCTCTCCTCATTTCATTGAAGCAACCAAGAGCGGAAGAGAAAGGATAAGCGGAGCCTTACTTTTTTCACTTTTTCCAGGTACTTGCATTCTTTTTCATTCGTCTTGTAATTCTTTTTCTTTACTTACAATTCTTTTTCAATTAGTTTCTTGTTAAAGTTTTCGAGTTCTATTTCTTAAAATTCGTCTTGTAATTCTTTTTCTTTACTTACAATTCTTTTTCAATTAGTTTATTGTTAAAGTTTTTGAGGAGGAGGGTCTTTTAGAAGGCATTACAATTCTTTTTAAGTTAGTTTCTTATTTGAGTTTTTGAGTTCTATTTTAATTAGTTTTTTATTTATATTTGAGTTTGTAAATTTGAGAAATGAGAGAATAGGGAGGGAGAGAAAGAGAGAGGAGAGAGGGAAAGAGAGAAATTAAGAGAGAGAAGAGGGGCTCTTGGTGGTTGTGGTCGCCAAAAGGAGAGAGAGAATAGAAATGAGAGAGAGAATGAGAAATGAGAGGAGTAGGGAGGGAGAGAAAGAGAGAGAGGAGAGAGGGACAGAGAGAGAGATTCACAGAGAGAAGAGGGGCTCCTTAAATGAGAGAGAAGAGTAGGGAGGGAAAGAAAGAGAGAGGAGAGAGGGGGAGAGAGATTAACAGAGAGAAGAGGGTCTCCTGGGGGCCGTGGCTGCTTGAGGGAGGGAGAGAGTAGGGAGGGAGAGAGTAGGGAGAGAGAGGGAGAGAGAGAGAAAGAGAGAGAGGGAGAGAGAGAAAGAGAGAGAGAGGGAAAGAGAGAGAGGGAGAGAGAGAGAAAGAGAGAGAGGGAGAGAGAGGGAGAGAGAGAGATGTTTATCAGAATAAAACATGGCGAGAGGAGAGAGGGAAAGAGAGAAATTAAGAGAGAGAAGAGGGGCTCTTCAGGGCCGTGGCCGCCAAAGGTAGAGAGAGAATGAGAAATGAGAGAGAGGAGTAGGGAGGGAGAGAGACAAGAGATTAAGAGAGAGAAGAGGAGGGAGGGAGAGAAAGAGAGAGAGGGAGAGAGAGAATGAGAAATGAGAGAGAAGAGTAGGGAGGGAGAGAAAGAGAGAGGGAGAGAGACAAGAGATTAAGAGAGAGAAGAGGGGCTCCTTAAATGAGAGAGAAGAGTAGGGAGGGAAAGAAAGAGAGAGCTGAGAGAGGGAGAGAGAGAAGAGAGTCTCCTCGCAGCAATGAGAGAGAAGAGTAGGGAGGGAAAGAAAGAGAGGGAGGGAGAGGGAGAGAGAGAGAGAGAAGAGAAGAGGGAGACTTAGGGAGAGAGAAAGAGAGAGAGGGAGAGAGAGAGAGAGAGAGAGAGAGAGAGAAAGAGAGAGAGGGAGAGAGAGGGAATGAAACTTCTCTGCTAGAAGAGTAGGGAGGGAAAGAAAGAGAGGGAGGGAGAGGGAGAGAGAGAGAGAGAGAGAAGAGAAGAGGGAGACTTAGGGAGAGAGAAAGAGAGAGAGGGAGAGAGAGAGAGAGAGAGAGAGAGAGAGGGAGAGAGAGAGGGAGGAATGAAACTTCTGTGCTAGAGGGAGGGAGAGAGTAGGGAGGGAGAGGGAGAGAGAGAGAGAGAGAGAAGAGAGGAGGGAAACTTAGGGAGAGAGAAAGAGAGAGAGGGAGAGAGGGGGGAGAGAGAGAGAGAGAGAGAGAGAGAGAAGAGAGGAGGGAGACTTAGGGAGAGAGAGATAAAGAGAGAGGGAGAGAGAATGAAACTTCTAGCGGCTGTGGCCGCCAAGAGAGGGAGGTAGAGAGAGAAAGAGAGAGAGAGAGAGAGAGACTTCTCGTGGCCGTGGCCGCCAAGGGAGGGAGGGAGGGAGGGAGGGAGGAAGGCTGAGAGAGATTAAGAGAGAGAGAGAGACATAGAGAGGGAAAGAATGACAAATCCTAAAAGCATATCCGATGGTGACAATACTTTGCACGCTCCTCAACATAGTTGAAAGGGACTTGTGTGCAAAGTGGAGCACCCATCCGATAAGTACTTATTTGAATAACACACCTACGGCCATGTTTTTATATGGTTGTGCATGACACTAAGGCAAAAACGGTGTTTTATGCTTGATCGACAATGCAAAGCATATCCGATGGGCACAATACTTTGCACATACCTTTAGCTAGGTGGAATTGACTTACATGCAAAGTGGCACGCCCATCCCATAAGTGCTTGATCAGATAACATACCTAGCAGCGCGTTTTTTTACGGATGTGCATGACACTAGAGCAAAAAGAGTATTTAATGCTCGATCGACCATGCAAAGGATATCCGATGGGCACAACACTTTTCGTACACCTCAACCTAGGTGGTATTGAAATGTTCTCAATGAGGCACACCCATCCGATAAGTACTTGGTCAGATAACACACCTAATGGTGTGTTTTTTTAATGATGTCCATATCACTAGGGAAAAAATGGTGTATAATGCATGATCGACCATGCAAAGCATATCCGATGCTGATCAGACTTTGCACGCACCTCAACGTAGTTGAAACAGACTTGTGTGCAAAGTGGAGCCCCCATTCGATAAGTACTTATTTGAATAACACACCTACGGCCGTGTTTTTATATGGTTGTGCATAACACAAAGGCAAAAACGGTGTTTTATGCTTGATCGACAATGCAAAGCATATCCGATGGGCACAATACCATGGTTGTGCATGACACTAAGGCAAAAACGGTGTTTTATGCTTGATCGACAATGCAAGGCATATCCGATGGGCACAATACTTTGCACACACCTTCAACTAGGTGGAATTGACTTACATGTAAAGTGGCACGCCCATCCCACATGCTTGATCGAATAACATACCTAGCAGCGTGTTTTTTTACAGATGTGCATGACACTAGAGCAAAAATAGTACTTAATGCTCGATCGACCATGCAAAGCATATCCGATGGGCACAACACTTTTCCTACACCTCAACATAGGTGGTATTGAAATGTTCTCAATGAGGCACACCCATTCGATAAGTACTTGGTCAGATAACACACCTAAGGGCATGTTTTTTTGCGGATGTGCATATCACTAGGGAAAAAATGGTGTATAATGCGTGATCGACCATGCAAAGCATATCCGATGGTGACAATACTTTGCACGCACCTCAACATAGTTTAAATGGACTTGCGTCCAAATTGGAGAGCCCATCCGATAAGTACTAGTTTGAATAATACACCTAGGACCGTGTTTTTATATGGTTGTGCATGATACAAAGGCAAAAGCGGTGTTTTATGCTTGATCGACAATGCAAAGCATATCGGATGGGCACAATACTTTGCACACACCTTCAACTAGGTGGAATTGACTTACATGCAAAGTGGCATTCCCATCGCATAAGTACTTGATCGGATAACACACCTAGCAGCGTGTTTTTTTACGGAGGTGCATGACACTACGGCAAAAATGGTATTTAATGCTCGATCAACCATGCAAAGCATATCCGATAGGCACAATACTTTTCCTACACCTTAACCTAGGTGGTATTGAAATGTTCTCAAAGAGGCACACCCATCTGATAAGTACTTGGTCTGATAACATACCTAAGGGCATGTTTTCTTGTGGATGTGCATACCACTACAGGAAAAACATTGTATAATGCGTAATCGACCATGCAGAGCATATCCCTGATGGTGACAATACTTTGCACATATCTCAACGTAGTTGAAATGCACTTGCGTGCAAACTGGAGGCCCCATTCGTTGTTTGATTAACACACTTAGGACCGTGTTTTTTCATGGTTGTGCATGACACTAAGGCAAAAACAGTGTTTTATGCTTGATCGACGATGCAAAGCATATCCGATGGTGACAATACTTTGCTCACTCCTCAATGTAGTTGAAACGGACTTGCGTGGAAAGTGGACCCCCCATCCGATGGGCACTTTACTTTGCACACATCTTCAACTAGGTGGAATTGACTTACATGAAATGTGGCACGCCCATCGCATAAGTGCTTGATCAGATAACACACCTAGTAGCGTGTTTTTTTACGGATGTGCATGACACTAGAGCAAAAATAGTATTTAATGCTCGATCAACCATGCAAAGCATATCCGATGGGCACAATACTTTTTGTACACCTCAACTTAGGTGGTATTGAAATGTTCTCAAAGAGGCACACCCATCCGATAAGTACTTGGTCAGATAACATACCTAAGGGCATGTTTTTTTAGGGATGTGCATACCACGGGAAGAAACGGTGTATAATGCATGATCGACCATGCAAATCATATCCGATGATGACAATACTTTGCACACACCTCAAAGTAGTTGAAACAGAAATGCGTGCAAAGTGGAGCCCCCATTTGATAAGTACTTGTTTGAATAACACACCTAGGACCATGTTTTTTCATGGTTGTGCATGACACTAAGGCAAAAACGGTGTTTTATGCTTGATCGACAATGCAAAGCATATCCGATGGGCACTTTACTTTGCACACACCTTCAACTAGGTGGAATTGACTTACATGAAAAGTGACACGCCCATCGCATAAGTTCTTGATCAGATAACACACCTAGCAGCGTGTTTTTTTACAGATGTGCATGACACTAAGGCAAAAATGGTATTTAATGATCGATCAACCATGCAAAGGATATCCGATGGGCACAACACTTTTCATATGCCTCACCCTAAGTGGTATTGAAATGTTCCCAAAGAGGCACACCCATCCGATAAGTACTTGGTCAGATAACTGAGAGTGCTCTCAACGGAAGCAAGAACGGAAGAAGGAGAGAGAGAGAGACAGAGAGCCACACAAGTTTTGGTGGGTGCAGAACCACCCTAATCTTCTTTTTCATTCATTTATATATGTGTTTGAGTATTGTACATAACCAGGGTTAAGGCACAATGACCTTTAACCCCCACAACCTCCCACTTAAAGGACAATGTGCCTTTAAGAGAGAACAACTAGTGAGCATACTATCCAATGCCCATCAATACACGATAATACTCAAACCGCTGACTAGGTAGACTCTTCGTCAGCATATCTGTAGGGTTATCATCTGTATGAACCTTGACAAGCTCTATGCGCTTGTCCTCAAGTACCTCCCTGATAAAATGGTACCTGACCTCAATGTGTTTGGTCTTTGCATGAAAGACCAGATTCTGTGCTAGTTGAATAGCACTCATGGAATCACTATGCAATGTCGGTACACCTGTATGAATCCCCAAATCTCCCACTAGCCGATCAAGCCATATAGCCTCCTTGCAACCCTCTGTGGCTGCAACATACTCAGCCTCTGTGGTAGACAAAGCCACGCACTTCTGTGCACGAGACATCCATGACACTGCACCACCTGCAAAGGTGAACACATAACCAGAAGTGGATCTCCTACTATCCACATGCCCTGCATAGTCTGAATCTGTGTACCTAAGTACACGCATGTCTCCTTTACCAAAGCAGATGCACATCTCCTTGGTACCCTTCATGTACCTCATGATGCACTTAACTGCCTCCCAATGCCTCTTTCCTGGATTAGCCATATACTGGCTAACAACTCCCACTACAAATGCAATGTCTGGTCTAGTAGCTATCATAGCATACATAAGACTCCCAACTGCTGATGCATAAGGAACCTTGGCCATCATGGCCCTCTCCTCATCTGATCTGGGACTATCTGTATGACTCAGTTTCACATATGGAGGCAATGGAGTACTCACTGCCTTCCCCTCCTCCATATTGAAACGCTGCAATACTTTTGTAACATACTCTTTTTGTGAAAGCCAAAGGAGTTTCCTACTCCGATCACGCGTGATGCGCATACCAAGAATATGACCTGCAAATCCCAAATCCTTCATATCAAAGGCCTCATGCAACTTGGCCTTTAATGCATCTAGCTCATAAGTATTCTTGCTAGCCAATAGCATATCATCCACATATAGTGCCAGGATTATCAGGCTACTATCCTTAGCCCTTTTAGTGTAGAGGCAGTGATCAATTTCACTCCTTCTAAAACCCTGGGACCGAATGAAAGCATCAAACTTTTGATACCATTCTCTAGGCGCTTGCTTAAGACCATAGAGACTCTTCTTCAGCTTGCAAACTAAATGCTCTTTGCCCTTTTCTTCAAAGCCTTCCGGCTGCACCATGTAAATTTCCTCATGCAAATCCCCATGCAAGAAAGCTGTCTTGACATCCATTTGCATAAGCTCCATATCCTCTACTGCCACTAGTCCAAGCATGCATCTAAGTGTGGTCATCTTCACAACCGGAGAGAATATCTCATCAAAGTCCACACCCTTCTCTTGCTTGAACCCTTTAGCAACCAAACGGGCCTTGTACCTAGGCACATCATCACCTGTGACCTTCATTTTGTAGACCCATTTACATGGCAATGCTTTCTTTCCATGTGGCAAAGAAACCAAGTCCCAAGTCTTATTCTTCATAAGTGAACTCATCTCTGATTGCATAGCATACTCCCACTTGCGTTGATCCTCACGCATCATAGCCTCTTTGTAGCAAGAAGGCTCCCCGCAATCAGTAAGCATCACATAGTCTACCCCTGGAACAAACCTATCAGGCGGTCTAGACACTCTAGATGATCTTCTCAAGGGCATTTCAGCTTGCTGTCCCACTTGCATATCAGCCACATTTGGCTCATCATTTCCACCAATAGATGATCCATCATCTACCCTTGATTGTATACCTGTGGGAGTACTTGGTTGTACCATTTCTTGCACATTTGGTGCATGGACACCTTGCTGCCTATCAACATATGCAGGTGGATTCACATCCTGGAAAGTGATTCTCCTCATTTCCACATCCCTCATGGGTGCCTTATGCATCTTCTTCTCATTGAAGACCACATCATGGCTACGTATGATCTTCTTTGCTTCTGGATCCCAGAGACGATAGCCCATCTCTCCACTTTCACCATAACCCAGAAAGATGCATTTCCTAGACTTAGGATCTAGCTTCTTTCGAAGCTCTTTTGGCACATGTGCATATGCCTCACACCCAAATATACGCAAATGAGAGTAAGAGGGCTTCTTGCCACTCCATGCCTCTTCAGGAATACCACCATCCAAACTCTTACTAGGTGATCTATTGACCACATGCACTGTAGTCTTCATTGCCTCAGCCCAAAAACCACCAGAAAGACTTGCATTGGAAAGCATGCATTGCAACCTTTCTTGAATGGTACGGTTCATCTTTTCTGCAACTGGATTTTGCTCTGGAGTATGAGGGGATGTGAGCTCCCTCTTAATCCCACGTGTATCACAGAAATGCTGAAAGTCATGAGAGAGATACTCTCCACCATTATCAGTCCGTAGGCATTTAAGCGTTCTACCTGACTGATTCTCAACCAAGGCCAGCCATTTCTGAAATACCTGGAACACATCACTCTTCCGAGCTATAGCATAAGCCCACACCTTCCTAGTTGCATCATCAATGAATGTCACATAGTATTCAGCCCCGCCTAATGACCGTGTAGGCATGGGACCACATACGTCTGAATGCACCAAATCAAGCATTTCAAACTCTTTCTTTCCCCTTCTTTTATGGGCTGATTTAGTCTACTTCCCATAGAGACAATGCTCACAAATTTCAAAATCAAAGAAACTCAAATGCGGTACATAACCCAAATGGCATAAGAGTTTCATTCCATTCTGGCTCATGTGCCCCAACCTGCAATGCCACAAAGAAGTGCTTGGCTGCTCGGTTATTGCAACAACATGATCAAATACCCCTGATACATGTAAGGGATACAAAGTCCCACACTTGGCACCCCTGGCCAAAAGCATAGAGCCCTTCTGAATTTTCCAACTCTGAAAGCCAAAAGTGTTGTGAAAACCAGCATCATCTAGCTGACCCACTGAAATAAGACTCTTGGTCAGCTTAGGCACATGTCTCACATGTTTCAAAACAAATGCAAACCCATTTGCAAAAGAAAACTTTATGTCACCTGCTCCCACTATGTCACATGCATAGTCATTTCCAAGATGCACACAACCTGTCTTTCCACTATCATAAGTGGAGAACCATTCCCTATGGGGAGTAACATGGAATGAAGCACCAAAATCCAAAATCCAATCCTAGGAATATGCATCATCTGAAGTGGTAAGCAACTCTGCAGATAAACTAGACATAAACTAGTCATTGTCACTATCATGTGTGACTGCATTGATCTCCTCGATCTTCACTTTTCCTTTGTCCTCCCTTGGACTCTCTTCCTTTTGATTTGCACCCCAATTTGCATTCTTTTTCTTATCCTTTTGCTCTCTTTTCAGCTTGTAGCAATCCTTTTTCATATGGCCCTTCTTACCACAGTGGTAACACTCAATGTTTCATGCCCTGGATTTGCTACGAGACTTCCCTCTTTCTTGGGACTTCCCCCTGAACTGTGATCTACCCCTTTGCACATTTAAGGCTGCATCCTGCTTGTTGCCATCCATAGACTTCCGTCTAATCTCCTCGGCCAACAAGCTACCCACAACATCATCAAATTTCAGCACTCCACCAGGTGCAGAGTTATTGATAGCTGTACGGAAGGTATCCCATGAGGATGGCAATGAACATAAGAGAAATATTGCCTTAGTCTCTGCATCAAAATTCATTTTCTGAGCCTGAAGCTGGCTGAAAATAATATTGAATTCATTCAAGTGAGAAGCAATGGAGACCCCTTCCTTCATCTGCAGAGCTCAAACAACCTCTTCATGAGGTAAACTTTATTAGAGGCAGTTTCCTTCTCATAAGTGGCGCACAGTTTCTTCCACAAATCTTCCGTAGTCTGCTCATTTACTACTGTGAAATAAACTGACTCTGCAAGATGAATTCTAATAGTAGACTTTGCTAATGCATCCAACTCATTCCAATCATCCTCAGACATATTTGCAGGCTTAGCTTCAATCCCTGCCAAGGGTTTAATCTGCTTCTTTTGTGAATAAGCACATCCCTTATTTGTTCTTTCCACAAAGAAAAGTTTGTCCCATCAAACTTTTTAATGCTGAAAAACTCCTTTTCAGGCATGGAAGAGGATGCCATGATGCAAATGAAACAAAATCCCAAATGCTAGTCCCTGCAAGAGAGAATCACACCAAATACCAGGTGCACCCAAATGTGTATGCCACAATAAAGTGAAATATCACCAAAACTCAAAGCTCAAAGCATCTGACTCATGTGCATATACTATGCATCCATATGAGCAAATCTGGCCCAAAAGAAAATGCCAATAAGTGCCAAATGACTCAAGCATAAACACTGTCCACTGGCATATGCATCAATAATATCTCATCCAAGAGAGCATAGCACTATCAGTGCATCACCTGCAATGTTTCAAAGCTGTCCCTCAGCATAAAATAGCATCCATGTGCAAAGCGTCCATAAAAAAATAGCATCCCACAAGGCAGAGCTACTGAGCTTCAAGCATTCACGCACGCTTAGCTAGATCACCCGGGCTCTCATACCAGTTGAGAGTGCTCTCAACGGAAGCAAGAACGGAAGAAGGAGAGAGAGAGAGACACAGAGCCACACAAGTTTTGGTGGGTGCAGAACCACCCTAATCTTCTTTTTCATTCATTTATATATGTGTTTTAGTATTGTACATAACCGGGGTTAAGGCACAGTGGCCTTTAACCCCCACAATAACATACCTAAGGGCGTATTTTTTTGCAAATGTGCATATCACTAGGGAAAAAATGGTGTATAATGCGTGATCGACCATGCAAATCATATACGATGGTGACAATACTTTGCATGCTCCTCAACATAGTTGAAACAGACTCGCGTTCAAAGTGGAGCCCCCATCCGATAAGTACTTATTTGAATAACACACCTACAGTCGTGTTTTTATATGGTTGTGCATGACACTAAGGCAAAAACGGTGTATTATGCTTGATCGACATTGCAAAGCATATCCGATGGGCACAATACTTTGCACACACCTTCAACTAGGTGGAATCAACTTACATACAAAGTGGCATGCCCATCGCATAAGTGCTTGATCGGATAACACACCTAGCAGCATGTTTTTTTACGGATGTGCATGACACTAGAGAAAAATAGTATTTAATGCTCAATCAACCATGCAAAGCATATCCGATGGGCACAATACTTTTTTTATACCTCAACATAGTTGAAAGGGACATGCTTGCAAAGTGGAGCCCCCATCCGATAAGTTCTTCTTTGAATAACACACCTAGGACCATGTTTTTTCGTGGTTGTGCATGACACTAAGGCAAAAACGTGTTTTATGCCTGATTGACAATGCAAAGCATACCCGATGGGCACAATACTTTGCACACACCTTCAACTAGGTGGAAGCGACTTACATGCAAAAAGGCACGCCCATCCCATAAGTGCTTGATCGGATAACATACCTAGCAGCGTGTTTTTTTACGGATGTGCATGACACTAGAGCAAAAATAGTATTTAATGCTCGATCGACCATGCAAAGGATATCCGATGGGCACAACACTTTTTGTACACCTCAACATAGGTGGTATTGAAATGTTCTCAATGAGGCACACCCATCCGATAAGTACTTGGTCAGATAACACACCTAATGGCATGTTTTTTTATAGATGTCTATATCACTAGGGAAAAAATGGTGTATAATGCGTGATCGACCATGCAAAGCATATCCGATGGTGACAATACTTTGCACGCACCTCAAAGTAGTTGAAACGGACTTGCGTGCAAAGTGGAGCCCCCATCTGATAAGTACTTGTTTGAATAACGCACCTACGGCCGTGTTTTTATATGGTTGTGCATGACACAAAGCCAAAAACGGTGTTTTATGCTTAATGGACAATGCAAAGCATATCTGATGGGCACAATACTTTGCACACACCTTCAACTAGGTGGAATTGACTTACATGCAAAGTGGCATTCCCATCGCATAAGTACTTGATCGGATAACACACATAGTAGCGTGTTTTTTTACAGATGTGCATGACACTAAGGCAAAAATGGTATTTAATGCTCGATCGACCATGCAAAGCATATCCGATGGGCACAATACTTTTCCTACACCTTAACCTAGGTGGTATTCAAATGTTCTCAAAGAGGCACACCCATCCGATAAGTACTTGGTCAGATAACATACCTAAGGGCATGTTTTTTTACGGATCTACATATCACTACGGGAAAAACGTTGTATAATGTGTAATCGACCATGTAGAGCATATCTGATGGTGACAATACTTTTCACGCATCTCAAACTAGTTGAAACGGACTTGCGTACAAACTGGAGCCCCCATGTTTGATTAACACACTTAGGATCGTATTTTTTCATGGTTGTGCATGACACTAAGGGAAAAACGGTGTTTTATGCTTGATCGACAATGCAAAGCATATCCGATGGGCACAATGCTTTGCACACACCTTCAACTAGTGGAATTGACTTTCATGCAAAGTGGCACGCCCATCCCATAAGTGCTTGATCGGATAACATACCTAGCAGCGTGTTTTTTTACGGACGTGCATGACACTAGAGCAGAAATAGTATTTAATGCTTGATCGACTATGCAAAGGATATCGGATGGGCACAACACTTTTCGTACACCTAAGGATGTGTTTTTTTGTGGATGTGCATATCACTAGGGAAAAAATGGTGTATAATGCGTGATCGACCATGCAAAGCATATCCGATGGTGACAATACTTTGCACGCTCCTCAAGGTAGTTGAAACGGAATTGTGTGCAAAGTGGAGCACCCATCCAATAAGTACTTATTTGAATAACACACCTATGGCCGTGTTTTTATATGGTTGTGCATGACACTAAGGCAAAAACGGTTTTTCATGCTTGATCAACAATGCAAAGCATATCCGATGGGCACAATACTTTGCACACACCTTTAGCTAGGTGGAATTGACTTACATGTAAAGTGGCACGCCCATCCCATAAGTGCTTGATCAGATAACATACCTAGCAGCGTGTTTTTTTATGGATGTGCATGACACTAGAGCAAAAATAGTATTGAATGCTCGATCGACCATGCAAAGGATATCCGATGGGCACAACACTTTTCGTACACCTCAACCTAGGTGGTATTGAAATGTTCTCAATGAGGCACAACCATCCGATAAGTACTTGGTCAGATAACACACCTAATGGTGTGTTTTTTTAATGATGTCCATATCACTAGGGAAAAAATGGTGTATAATGCATGATCGACCATGCAAAGCATATCCGATGCTGATAAGACTTTGCACGCACCTCAACGTAGTTGAAACATACTTGTGTGCAAAGTGGAGCCCCCATTCGATAAGTACTTATTTGAATAGCACACCTTCGGCCGTGTTTTTATATGGTTGTGCATAACACAAAGGCAAAAACGGTGTTTTATGCTTGATCGACAATGCAAAGCATATCCGATGGACACAATACCATGGTTGTGCATGACACTAAGGCAAAAATTGTGTTTTATGCACAATACTTTGCACACACCTTCAACTAGGTGGAATCGACTTACATGCAAAGTGGCACGCCCATCCCACGTGCTTGATTGAATAACATACCTAGTAGTGTGTTTTTTTACTGATGTGCATGACACTAGAGCAAAAATAGTATTTAATGCTCAATCGACCATGCAAAGGATATCCGATTGGCACAACACTTTTCCTACACCTCAACATAGGTGGTATTGAAATGTTCTCAATGAGGCACACCCATCCAATAAGTACTCGGTCAGATAACACACCTAAGGGCATGTTTTTTTGCGGATGTGCATATCACTAGGGAAAAAATGGTGTATAATGCGTGATCGACCATGCAAAGCATATCCGATGGTGACAATACTTTGCACGCACTTCAACATAGTTGAAACGGACTTGCGTCCAAAGTGGAGCGCCCATCCGATAAGTACTAGTTGGAATAAAACACCTAGGACCGTGTTTTTATATGGTTGTGCATGACACAAAGGCAAAAACGGTGTTTTATGCTTGATCGACAATGCAAAGCATATCGGATGGGCACAATACTTTGCACACACCTTCAACTAGGTGGAATTGACTTACATGCAAAGTGGCATTCCCATCGCATAAGTACTTGATCGGATAACACACCTAGCAGCGTGTTTTTTTTCGGATGTGCATGACACTACGGCAAAAATGGTATTTAATGCTCGATCGACCATGCAAAGCATATCTGATGGGCACAATACCTTTCCTACACCTTAACCTAGGTGGTATTGAAATGTTCTCAAAGAGGCACGCCCATCTGATAAGTACTTGGTCCAATAACATACCTAAGGGCATGTTTTCTTGCGGATGTGCATACCACTACAGGAAAAACATTGTATAATGCGTAATCGACCATGCAGAGCATATCCGATGGTGACAATACTTTGCAGCATCTCAACGTAGTTGAAATGCACTTGCGTGCAAACTGGAGGCCCCATCCGATAAGTACTTGTTTGATTAACACACTTAGGACCGTGTTTTTTCATGGTTGTGCATGACACTACGGCAAAAACGGTGTTTTATGCTTGATCGACAATGCAAAGCATATCCGATGGTGACAATACTTTGCTCACTCCTCAATGTAGTTGAAACGAACTTGCATGCAAAGTGGACCCCCCATCCGATGGGCACTTTACTTTGCACACACCTTCAACTAGGTGGAATTGACTTACATGAAATGTGGCACACCCATGGCATAAGTGCTTGATCGGATAACACACCTAGCAGCGTGTTTTTTTACGGATGTGCATGACACTACAACAAAAATAGTATTTAATGCTCGATCAACCATGCAAAGCATATCCATCCGATAAGTAATTGGTCAGATAACATACCTAAGGGCATGTTTTCTTTCGGATGTGCATACCACTACAGGAAAAACGTTGTATAATGCGTAATTGACCATGCAGAGCATATCTGATGGTGACAATACTTTGCACACATCTCAACCTACTTGAAATGGACTTGCGTGCAAACTAGAGGCCCCATCTTATAAGTACTTGTTTGATTAACACACTTAGGACCGTGTTTTTTCATGGTTGTGCATGACACTAAGGCAGAAACGGTGTTTCATGCTTGATCAACAATGCAAAGCATATCGGATGGGCACAATACTTTGCACACACCTTCAACTAGGTGGAATTAACTTACATGCAAAGTGGCATGCCCATCCCATAAGTGCTTGATCGAATAACATACCTAGCAGTGTGTTTTTTTACGGATGTGCATGACACTAGAGCAAAAATAGTATTTAATGCTCGATCGACCATGCAAAGGATATCCGATGGGCACAACACTTTTCATATCCCTCAACCTAGGTGCTATTGAAATGTTCTCAAAGAGGCACACCCATCCGATAAGTACCTGGTCAGATAACACACCTGGGGGCATGTTTTTTTGCAGATGTGCATATCACTAGGGAAAAAATGGTGGATAATGCGTCATCGACCATGCAAAGCATATCCGATGGTGACAATACTTTGCACGCTCCTCAACGTAGTTGAAACAGACTTGCGTGCAAAGTGGAGCCCCCATCCGATAAGTACTTATTTGAAAAACACACCTACGGCTGTGTTTTTATATGGTTGTGCATGACACTAAGGCAAGAACGGTGTTTTATGCTTGATCGACAATGCAAAGCATATACGATGGTGCATCTCACTACGGGAAAAACATTGTATAAAGCATAATCCACCATGCAGAGCATATCTAATGGTGACAATACTTTGCACGCATCTCAACCTAGTTGAAACGGACTTGCGTGCAAACTGGAGCCCCCATCCGATAAGTACTTGCTTGATTAACACACTTAGGACCGTGTTTTTTCATGGTTGCACATGACACTAAGGCAAAAACGGTGTTTTATGCTTGATCGACAATGCAAAGCATATCCGATGGGCACAATACTTTGCACACACCTTCAACTAGTGGAATTGACTTACATGCAAAGTGGCACGCCCATCTCATAAGTGCTTGATCGGATAACATACCTAGCAGCATGTTTTTTTACGGATGTGCATGACACTAGAGAAAAAATAGTATTTAATGCTCGATCGACCATGCAAAGGATATCCGATGGGCACAACACTTTTCATACCCCTCGACCTAGGTGGTTTTGAAATGTTCTCAAAGAGGCACACCCATCCGATAAATACTTGGTCAGATAGCACACCTAATGGCATGTTTCTTTGCGGATGTCCATATCACTAGGGAAAAGATGGTGTATAATGCGTAATTGACCATGCAAAGCATATCCGATGGTGATAATACTTTGCATGCACCTCAACGTAGTTGAAACGGACTTGCATGCAAAGTCGAGCCCCCATTCGATAAGTATTTTTTGTACACCTCAACACTAAGGCAAAAACGGTGTTTTATGCTTGATCGACAATGCAAAGCATATCCGACGGGCACAATACTTTGGACACACCTTCAACTAGAGGAATTGACTTACATGCAAATTGGCACACCCATCCGATAAGTACTTGTTTGAATAACACACCTAGGACCGTGTTTTTTCATGGTTGTGCATGACACTAAGGCAAAAACGTGTTTTATGCCTGATTGACAATGCAAAGCATACCCGATGGGCACAATACTTTGCACACACCTTCAACTAGGTGGAAGCGACTTACATGCAAAAAGGCACGCCCATCCCATAAGTGGTTGATCGGATAATATACCTAGCAGCGTGTTTTTTTACGGATGTGCATGACACGAGAGCAAAAATAGTATTTAATGCTCGACCGACCATGCAAAGGATATCCGATGGATACAACACTTTTCGTACACCTCAACCTAGGTGGTATTGAAATGTTCTCGAAGAGGCACACCCATCCGATAAGTACCTGGTCAGATAACACACCTAGGGCCGTGTTTTTTTGCTGATGTCCATATCACTAGGGAAAAAATGGTGTATAATGCGTGATAGACCATGCAAAGAATATCCGATGGTGACAATACTTTGCACGCACCTCAACGTAGTTGAAACAGGCTTGCGTGCAAAGTGGAGCCCCCATCCGATAAGTACTAGTTTGAATAACACACCTACGGCCGTGTTTTTATATGGTTGTGCATGACACAAAGGCAAAAAATGGGGTTTTATGCTTGATCGACAATGCAAAGCATATCTGATGGGCACAATACTTTGCACAAACCTTCAACTAGGTGGAATTGACTTACATGCAAAGTGGCATGCCCATCCCATATGTGCTTGATCGGATAACATACCTAGCAGCGTGTCTTTTACAAATGTGCATGACACGAGCAAAAATAGTATTTAATGCTTGATCGATCATGCAAAGGATATCCATGGGCACAACACTTTTCGTACACCTAAACCTAGGTGGTATTGAAATGTTCTCAATGAGGCACACCCATCCGATAAGTACTTGGTCAGATAACACACCTAATGGCGTGTTTTTTTGTGGATATGCATATCACTACGGGAAAAACATTGTATAATGCATAATCGACCATGCAGAGCATATCCGATGGTGACCATACTTTGCACGCATCTTAACCTAGTTGAAACGGACTTGCGTGCAAACTGGAGCCCCCATCCGATAAGTACTTGTTTGACTAACACACTTAGGACCGTGTTTTTTCATGGTTGTGCATGACACTAAGGCAAAAACGGTGTTTTATGCTTGATCGACAATGCAAAGCATATCCGATGGGCACAATACTTTGCACACACCTTTAACTAGGTGGAATTGACTGACATGCAAAGTGGCACACCCATCCCATAAGTGCTTGATCGGATAACATACCTAGCAGCCTGTTTTTTTACGGATGTGCATGACACTAGAGAAAATAGTATTTAATGCTCGATCGACCATGCAAATGATATCCGATGGGCACAACACTTTTCGTACACCTAAGGGCGTGTTTTTTTGTGGATGTGCATATCACTAGGGAAAAAATGGTGTATAATTCGTGATCGACCATGCAAAGTATAACCGATGGTGACAATACTTTGCACGCTCCTCAATGTAGTTGAAAAGGACTTGCGTGCAAAGTGGAGTGCCCATCTGATAAGTTCTGATTTGAATAACACACCTACGGCCGTGTTTTTATGTGGTTGTCATGACACAAAGGCAAAAACGGTGTTTTATGCTTGATCGACAATGCAAAGCATATCCGATGGGCAAAATACTTTGCACACACCTTCAACTAGGTGGAATTGACTTACATGCAAAGTGGCACGCCCATCGCATAAGTGCTTGATCGGATAACACACCTAGCAGCGTGTTCTTTTCCGGATGTGCATGACACTAGAGCAAAAATATTATTTAATGCTCAATCGATCCTGCAAAGCATATCCGATAGGCACAATACTTTTCGTACACCTCAACCTAGGTGGTATTGAAATGTTCTCAAGGAGGCACACCCATTCGATAAGTACTTAAGTAGATAACATATCTAACGGCGTGTTTTTTGTGGATGTGCATACCAATAGGGAAAAAATGGTGTATAATGCATGATCGACCATACAAATCATATCCGATGGTGACAATACTTTGCACACACCTCAACGTAGTTGAAACGGACATGCGTGCAAAGTGGAGCCCCCTTCCGATAAGTACTTGTTTGAATAACACACCTAGGACCGTGTTTTCTCATGGTTGTGCATGACACTAAGGCAAAAACGGTGTTTTATGCTTGATCGACAATGCAAAGCATATCCGATGGGCACAAAACTTTGCACACCCCTTGAACTAGGTGGAATTGACTTACATGCAAAGTGGCACTCCCATCCCATAAGTGCTTGATCGGATAACATACCTAGCAGCGTGTTTTTTTACGAATATGCATGACACTCGAGCAAAAATAGTATTTAATGCTCGATCAATCATGCAAAGGATATCCGATGGGCACAACACTTTTCGTACACCTCAGCCTAGGTGGTATTGAAATGTTCTCAATGAGGCACACCCATCCGATATGTACTTGGTCAGATAACACACCTAATGGCGTGTTTTTTTGCGGATGTCCATATAACTAGGGAAAAAATGGTGTATAATGCGTGATCGACCATGCAAAGCATATCCGATGGTGACAATACATTGCACGCTTCTCACCCTAGTTGAAATGGACTTGCTTGCAAACTGGAGCTTCCATCCGTTAAGTACTTGTTTGAATAACACACCTAGGACCGTGTTTTTTCATTGTTGTGCATGACACTAAGGCAAAAACGGTGTTTTATGCTTCATCGACAATGCAAAGCATATCCGATGGGCACAATATTTTGCACACACCTTCAACTAGGTGGAATTAATAGACATGCAAAGTGGCATGCCCATCCCATAAGTGCTTGATCGGATAACATACCGAGCAGCGTGCTTTTTTATGGATGTGCATGACACTAGAGCAAAAATAGTATTTAATGCTCGATCGACCATGCAAAGGATATCCGATGGGCACAACACTTTTCATATGCCTCAACCTAGGTGGTATTGAAATGTTCTCAAAGAGGCACACCCATCCGATAAGTACTTGGTCAGATAACACACCTAGGGGCTTGTTTTTTTGCAGATGTGCATATCACTAGGGAAGAAATGCTGTATAATGCCTGATCGACCATGCAAAGCATATCCGATGCTGACAATACTTTGCACGCTCCTCAATGTAGTTGAAACGGACTTGCGTGCAAAGTGGAGCTCCCATCCGATAAGTACTTATTTGAAAAACACACCTACGGCCGTATTTTTATATGGTTGTGCATGACACTAAGGCAAAAACGGTGTTTTATGCTTGATCGACAATGCAAAGCATATCCGATGGTGCATCTCACTACAGGAAAAACATTGTATAATGCATAATCGACCATGCAGAGCATATCTGATGGTGACAATACTTTGCACGCATCTCAACCTAGTTGAAACGGACTTGCGTGCAAACTGGAGCCCCCATCCGATTGCTTGATTAACACACTTAGGACCGTGTTTTTTCATGGTTGTGCATGACACTAAGGCAAAAACGGTGTTTTATGCTTGATCGACAATGCAAAGCATATCCGATGGGCACAATACTTTGCACATACCTTCAACTATTGGAATTGACTTACATGCAAAGTGGCACGCCCATCCCATAAGTGCTTGATCGGATAACATACCTAGCAGGATGTTTTTTTACGGATGTGCATGACACTAGAGCAAACATAGTATTTAATGCTCGATCGACCATGCAAAGGATATCCGATGGGCACAACACTTTACGTACACCTCAACCTAGGTGGTATTGAAATGGTCTCAAAGAGGCACACCCATCCGATAAGTACTTGGTCAAATAGCACACCTAATGGCGTATTTCTTTGTTGATGTCCATATCACTAGGGAAAAAATGGTGTATAATGCGTGATCGACCATGCAAAGCATATCCGATGGTGATAATACTTTGCATGCACCTCAACGTAGCTGAAACAGACTTTCATGCAAAGTGGAGCCCCCATCCGATAAGCACTTGTTTGAATAACACACTTAGGACCGTGTTTTTTCATGGTTGTGCATGACACTAAGGCAAAAACAGTGTTTTAGGCTTGATCGACAATGCAAAGCATATCCTATGGGCACAATATTTTGCACACACCTTCAACTAGGTGGAATTAACTTACATGCAAAGTGGCACTCCCATCCCATAAGTGCTTGATTAGGTAACATACCTAGCAACGTGTTCTTTTACGGATGTGCATGACACTAGAGCAAAAATAGTATTTAATGCTCGATCGATCATGCAAAGAATATCTGATGGGCAAAACACTTTTTGTACACCTCAACGTCGGTGGTATTGAAATGTTATCAATGAGGCACACCCATCCGATAAGTACTTGGTCAGATAACACACCTAATGGCGTGTTTTTTTGCGGATGTGCATATCACTAGGGAAAAAATGGTGTATAATGCGTGATCGACCATGCAAAGCATATCCGATGGTAACAATAATTTGCACACACCTCAACCTAGTTGAAACGGACTTGCGTGCAAACTCGAGCCCCCATCCAATAAGTACTTGTTTGAATAACACACCTAGGACCGTGTTTTTTCATGGTTGTGCATAACACTAAGGCAAAAACGGTGTTTTATGCTTGATCGACAATACAAAACATATCCGATGGGCACAATATCTTGCACACACCTTCAACTAGGTGAAATCGACTTACATGCAAAGTGGCACGCCCATCCCATAAGTGCTTCATCGGATAACATACCTAGCAGCGTGTTTTTTTACGGATATGCATGACACTAGAGCAAAAATAGTATTTAATGCTCGATCGACCATGCAAAGGATATCCGATGGGCACAACACTTTTCGTACACCTCAACCTAGGTGGTATTTAAATGTTCTCAAAGAGGCACACCCTTCTGATAAGTACTTGGTCAGATAACACACCTAAGGGCGTGTTTTTTTACGGATGTGCATATCACTAGGGAAAAAATGGTGTATAATGCGTGATCGACCATGCAAAGCATATCCGATGGTGACAATACTTTGCATGCATCTCAACGTAGGTTAAAGGGACTTGCATGCAAAGTGGAGCCCCCATCCGATAAGTACTTATTTGAATAACACTCCTACGGCCGTGTTTTTATATGGTTGTGCATGACCCAAAGGCCAAAACGGTGTTTTATGCTTGATCGACAATGCCAAGCATATCCGATGGGCACAATTCTTTGCACACACCTTCAACTAGATGGAATTGACTTACATGCAAATTGGCACGCCCATCGCATAAGTGCTTGATCAGATAACACACCTAGCAGCGTGTTATTTTCCGGATGTGCATGACACTAGAGCAAAAATATTATTTAATGCTCGATCGATCCTGCAAAGCATATCCGATAGGCACAATACTTTTCGTACACCTCAACCTAGGTGGTATTTAAATTTTCTCAAGGAGGCACACCCATCCGATAAGTACTTAAGCATATAACATATCTAACGGCGTGTTTTTTGTGGATGTGCATACCAGTAGGGAAAAAATGGTGTATAATGCATGATCGACCATGCAAATCATATCCGATGGTGACAATACTTTGAACACACCTCAACGTAGTTGAAACGGACATGCGTGCAAAGTGGAGCCCCCTTCCGATAAGTACTTGTTTGAATAACACACCTAGGACCATGTTTTCTCATGGTTGTGCATGACACTAAGGCAAAAACGGTGTTTTATGCTTGATCGACAATGCAAAGCATATCCGATGGGCACAAAACTTTGCACACCCCTTGAACTAGGTGGAATTGACTTACATGCAAAGTGGCACTCCCATCCCATAAGTGCTTGATCGGATAACATACCTAGCAGCGTGTTTTTTTACGAATATGCATGACACCTGAGCAAAAATAGTATTTAATGCTCAATCGATCATGCAAAGGATATCCAATCGGCACAACACTTTTCGTACACCTCAGCCTAGGTGGTATTGAAATGTTCTCAATGAGGCACACCTATCCGATATGTACTTGGTCAGATAACACACCTAATGGCGTGTTTTTTTGCGGATGTGCATATAACTAGGGAAAAAATGGTGTATAATGCGTGATCGACCATGCAAAGCATATTCGATGGTGACAATACTTTGCACGCTTCTCACCCTAGTTGAAGCAAACTTTCTTGCAAACTGGAGCTTCCATCCGTTGTTTGAATAACACACCTAGGACCGTGTTTTTTCATTGTTGTGCATGACACTAAGGCGAAAACGGTGTTTTATGCTTCATCGACAATGCAAAGCATATCCGATGGGCACAATATTTTGCACACACCTTCAACTAGGTGGAATTAATAGACATGCAAAGTGGCATGCCCATCCCATAAGTGCTTGATCGGATAACATACCGAGCAGCGTGCTTTTTTACGGATGTGCATGACACGAGCAAAAATAGTATTTAATGCTCGATCGACCATGCAAAGGATATCCGATGGGCACAACACTTTTCATATGCCTCAACCTAGGTGGTATTGAAATGTTCTCAAAGAGGCACACCCATCCGATAAGTACTTGGTCAGATAACACACCTAGGGGCTTGTTTTTTTGCGGATGTGCATATCACTAGGGAAAAAATGCTGTATAATGCCTGATCGACCATGCAAAGCATATCTGATGCTGACAATACTTTGCATGCTCCTCAATGTAGTTGAAACGGACTTGTGTGCAAAGTGGAGCCCCCATCCGATAAGCACTTATTTTAAAAACACACCTACAGCCATGTTTTTATATGGTTGTGCAAGACACTAAGGCAAAAACGGTGTTTTATGCTCGATCGACAATGCAAAGCATATCCGATGGTGCATCTCACTACGGGAAAAAAATTGTATAATGCATAATCGACCATGCATGTTTTTTTACGGATGTGCATGACACTAGAGCAAAAATAGTATTTAATGGTCGATCGACCATGCAAAGGATATCTGATTGGCACAAGACTTTTCATATGCCTCAACCTAGGTGGTATTGAAATGTTCTCAAAGAGGCACACCCATCCGATAAGTACTTGGTCAGATAACACACCTAAGGGCGTGTTTTTTTGCGTATGTGCATATCACTAGGGAAAAAATGGTGTATAATGCGTGATCGACCATGCAAAGCATATCCGATGGTAACAATAATTTGCACGCTCCTCAACGTAGTTGAAACGGACTTGCATGCAAAGTGTAGCCCCCATCCGATAAGTACTAGTTTGAATAACACACCTAGGACCGTGTTTTTATATGCTTGTGCATGACACTAAGGCAAAAACAGTGTTTTATGCTTGATCGACAGAGCAAAGCATATCCGATAAGCACAATACTTTGCACAGACCTTCAACTAAGTGGAATTGAATTACATGCAAAGTGGCATTCCCATAGCATAAGTGCTTGATCGGATAACATACCTAGCAGCATGTTTTTTTATGGATGTGCATGACACTAAGGCAAAAATGGTATTTAATGCTCAATCGACCATGCAAAGCATATCCGATGGGCAGAATACTTTTCCTATACCTCAACCTAGGTGGTATTGAAATGTTCTCAAAGAGGCACACCCATCTGATAAGTACTTGGTCAGATAACATACCTAAGGGCATGTTTTTTTGCGGATGTGCATATCACTACGGGAAAAATGTTGTATAATGCGTAATCGACCATGTAGGGCATATCCGATGGTGACAATACCTTGCACGCATCTCAAGCTAGTTTAAACGGACTTGCGTGCAAACTGGAGCCCCCATCCGATAAGTACTTGTTTGATTCACACACTTAGGACCGTGTTTTTTCATGGTTGTGCATGACATTAAGGCAAAAACGGTGTTTTATGCTTCATCGACAATGCAAAGCATATCCGATGGGCACAATGCTTTGCACACACCTTCAACTAGTTGGAATTGAATTACATGCAAAGTGGCACACGCATCTCATAAGTGTTTGATCGGATTGTTTGATCGGATAACATTCCTAGCAACGTGTTTTTTTTACGGATGTGCATGACACGAGCAAAAATAGTATTTAATGCTCGATCGACCATGCAAAGGATATCCGATGGGAACCACACTTTTCATATGCCTCAACCTAGGTGGTATTGAAGTGTTCTCAAAGAGGCACACCCATCCGATAAGTACTTGGTCATATAGCACACCTAGGGGCGTGTTTTTTTTCGGATGTGCATATCACTAGGGAAAAAATGGTGTATAATGCGTGATCGACCATGCAAAGCATATCCGATGGTGACAATACTTTGCACGCTCCTCAATGTAGTTGAAACAGACTTGCGTGCAAAGTGGAGCTCCCATCCGATAAGTACTTATTTGAAAAACACACCTACGGCCGTGTTTTTATATGGTTGTGCATGACACTAAGGCAAAAACGGTGTTTTATGCTTGATCGACAATGCAAAGCATATCCGATGGTGCATCTCACTATGGGAAAAACATTGTATAATGCATAATCGACCATGCAGAGCATATCTGATGGTGACAATACTTTGCACGCATCTCAACCTAGTTGAAACGGACTTGCGTGCAAACTGGAGCCCCCATCCGATAAGTACTTGCTTGATTAACACACTTAGGACCGTGTTTTTTCATGGTTGTGCATGACACTAAGGCAAAAACGGTGTTTTATGCTTGATCGACAATGCAAAGCATATCCGATGGGCACAATACTTTGCACACACCTTCAACTATTGGAATTGACTTACATGCAAAGTGGCACGCCCATCCCATAAGTGCTTGATCGGATAACATACCTAGCCGCATGTTTTTTTACGGATGTGCATGACACTAGAGCAAACATAGTATTTAATGCTCGATCGACCATGCAAAGGATATCCGATGGGCACAGCACTTTTCATACACCTCAACCTAGGTTTTTTACGGATATGCATGACACTAGAGCAAAAATAGTATTTAATGCTCGATCGACCATGCAAAGGATATCCGATCGGCACAACACTTTTCGTACACCTCAACCTAGGTGATATTTAAATGTTCTCAAAGAGGCACACCCTTCCGATAAGTACTTGGTCAGATAACACACCTAAGGGTGTGTTTTTTTACGGATGTGCATATCACTAGGGAAAAAATGGTGTATAATGCATGATCGACCATGCAAAGCATATCCGATGGTGACAATACTTTGCATGCACCTCAACGTAGGTTAAAGGGACTTGCATTCAAAGTGGAGCCCCCATCCGATAAGTACTTATTTGAATAACACTCCTACGGCCGTGTTTTTATATGGTTGTGCATGACACAAAGGCAAAAACGGTGTTTTTTGCTTGATCCACAATGCAAAGCATATCTGATGGGCACAATACTTTGCACAAACCTTCAACTAGGTGGAATTGACTTACATGCAAAGTGGCATGCCCATCCCATATGTGCTTGATCGGATAACATACCTAGCAGCGTGTCTTTTATGAATGTGCATGACACGAGCAAAAATAGTATTTAATGCTTGATCGATCATGCAAAGGATATCCATGGGCACAACACTTTTCGTACACCTAAACCTAGGTGGTATTGAAATGTTCTCAATGAGGCACACCCATCCGATAAGTACTTGGTCAGATAACACACCTAATGGCGTGTTTTTTTGTGGATATGCATATCACTACGGGAAAAACATTGTATAATGCGTAATCGACCATGCAGAGCATATCCGATGGTGACAATACTTTGCACGCATCTCAACCTAGTTGAAACGGACTTGCGTGCAAACTAGAGCCCCCATCCGATAAGTACTTGTTTGACTAACACACTTAGGACCATGTTTTTTCATGGTTGTGCATGACACTAAGGCAAAAACGGTGTTTTATGCTTGATCGACAATGCAAAGCATATCCGATGGGCACAATACTTTGTACACACCTTTAACTAGGTGGAATTGACTGACATGCAAAGTGGCACACCCATCCCATAAGTGCTTGATCCGATAACATACCTAGCAGCGTGTTTTTTTACGGATGTGCATGACACTAGAGAAAATAGTATTTAATTCTCGATCGACCATGCAAAGGATATCCGATGGGCACAACACTTTTCGTACACCTAAGGGCATGTTTTTTTGTGGATGTGCATATCACTAGGGAAAAAATGGTGTATAATGCATGATCGACCATGCAAAGCATATCCGATGGTGACAATACTTTGCACACTCCTCAATGTAGTTGAAAAGGACTTGCGTGCAAAGTGGAGCACCCATCCGATAAGTTCTTATTTGAATAACACACCTACGGCCGTGTTTTTATATGGTTGTCATGAGACAAAGGCAAAAACGGTGTTTTATGCTTGATCGACAATGCAAAGCATATCCGATGGGCAAAATACTTTGCACACACCTTCAACTAGGTGGAATTGACTTACATGCAAAGTGGCACGCCCATCGCATAAGTGCTTGATCGGATAACACACCTAGTAGCGTGTTTTTTTTCGGATGTAAATGACACTAGAGCAAAAATAGTATTTAATGCTCGATCGACCCTGCAAAGCATATCCGATAGGCACAATACTTTTCATACACCTCAACCTAGGTGGTATTGAAATGTTCTCAAAGAGGCACACCCATCCGATAAGTAATTAAGCAGATAACATATCTAACGGCGTGTTTTTTACGGATGTGCATACCAATAGGGAAAAAACGGTGTATAATGCATGAGCGACCATGCAAATCATATCCGATGGTGACAATACTTTGCACACACCTCAACGTAGTTGAAACGGACATGCGTGCAAAGTGGAGCCCCCATCCGATAAGTACTTGTTTTAATAACACACCTAGGACCGTGTTTTCTCATGGTTGTGCATGACACTAAGGCAAAAATGGTGTTTTATGCTTGATCGACAATGCAAAGCATATGTGATGGGCACAATACTTTGCACACCCCTTCAACTAGGTGGAATTGACTTACATGCAGAGTGGCACTCCCATCCCATAAATTCTTGATCGGATAACATACCTAGCAGCGTGTTTTTTAACGAATGTGCATGACACCTAAGCAAAAATAGTATTTAATGCTCGATCGATCATGCAAAGGATATCCGATGGGCATAACACTTTTCGTACACCTCAACCTAGGTGGTATTGAAACTTTCTCAATGAGGCACACCCATCCGATATGTACTTGTTCAGATAACACACCTAATGGCGTGTTTTTTTGCGGATGTGCATATAACTAGGGAAAAAGAGGTGTATAATGCGTGATCGACCATGCAAATCATATCCGATGGTGACAATACTTTGCACGCTTCCCACCCTAGTTGAAACAGACTTGCTTGCAAACTAGAGCTCCCATCCGATAAGTACTTGTTTGAATAACACACCTAGGACCGTGTTTTTTCATTGTTGTGCATGACACTAAGGCAAAAACGGTGTTTTATGCTTCATCGACAATGCAAAGCATATCCGATGGCAACAATATTTTGCACACACCTTCAACTAGGTGGAATTAACAGACATGCAAAGTGGCATGCCCATCCCATAAGTGCTTGATCGGATAACATAACGAGTAGCGTGTTTTTTTACGGATGTGCATGACGCTAGAGCAAAAATAGTATTTAATGCTCGATCGACCATGCAAAGGATATCCGATGGGCACAACACTTTTCATATGCCTCAACCTAGGTGGTATTGAAATGTTCTCAAAGAGGCACACCCATCCGATAAGTACTTGGTCAGATAACACACCTAGGGGCGTGTTTTTTTGCAGATGTGCATATCACTAGGGAAAAAATGGTGTATAATGCGTGATCGACCATGCAAAGCATATCCGATGGTGACAATACTTTGCACGCTCCTCAATGTAGTTGAAACGTACTTGTGTGCAAAGTGGAGCCCCCATCTGATAAGTACTTATTTGAAAAACACACCTACGGCCGTGTTTTTATATGGTTGTGCATGACACTAAGGCAAAAACGGTGTTTTATGCTCTATCAACAATGCAAAGCATATCCGATGGTGCATCTCACTATGGGAAAAACATTGTATAATGCATAATCGACCATGTATGTTTTTTTACGGATGTGCATGACACTAGAGCAAAAATAGTATTTAATGCTCGATCGACCATGCAAAGGATATCTGATTGGCACAAGACTTTTCATATGCCTCAACCTAGGTGGTATTGAAATGTTCTCAAAGAGGCACACCCATCCGATAAGTACTTGGTCAGATAACACACCTAAGGGCGTGTTTTTTTGCGTATGTGCATATCACTAGGGAAAAAATGGTGTATAATGCGTGATCGACCATGCAAAGCATATCCGATGGTGACAATACTTTGCACACTCCTCAACATAGTTGAAACGGACTTGCGTGCAAAGTGTAGCCCCCATCCGATAAGTACTAGTTTGAATAACACACCTAGGACCGTGTTTTTATATGCTTGTGCATGACACTAAGGCAAAAACGGTGTTTTATGCTTGATCGATAGAGCAAAGCATATCTGATGGGCACAATACTTTGCACACACCTTCAACTAGGTGGAATTGACTTACATGCAAAGTGGCATTCCCATCCCATAAGTGCTTGATCGGATAACATACCTAGCAGCATGTTTTTTTACGGATGTGCATGACACTAAGGCAAAAATGGTATTTAATGCTCGATCGACCATGCAAAGCATATCCGATGGGCAGAATACTTTTCCTATACCTCAACGTAGGTGGTATTGAAATGGTCTCAAAGAGGCACACCCATCCGATAAGTACTTGGTTAGATAACATACCTAAGGGCATGTTTTTTTGCGGATGTGCATATCACTACGGGAAAAACGTTGTATAATGCGTAATCGACCATGTAGAGCATATCCGATGGTGACAATACCTTGCACGCATCTCAAGCTAGTTTAAACGGACTTGCGTGCAAACTGGAGCCCCCATCCGATAAGTACTTGTTTGATTCACACACTTAGGACCGTGTTTTATCATGGTTGTGCATGACACTAACGCAAAAACGGTGTTTTATGCTTGATCGACAATGCAAAGCATATCCGATGGGCACAATTCTTTGCACACACCTTCAACTAGTTGGAATTGAATTACATGCAAAGTGGCACACCCATCCCATAAGTGCTTGATCGGATAACATACCTAGCACCGTGTTTTTTTACGGATGTGCATGACACTAGAGCAAAAATAGTATTTAATGCTCGATTGACCATGCAAAGGATATCCGATGGGCACAACACTTTTTGTACACCTCAACCTAGGTGGTATTGAAATGTTCTCAATGAGGCACACCCATCTGATAAGTACTTGGTCAGATAACACACCTAATGGCATGTTTTTTTATGGATGTCCATATCACTAGGGAAAAAATGGTGTATAATGCGTGATCGACGATGCAAAGCATATCCGATCGTGACAATACTTTGCACGCACCTCAACATAGTTGAAAAGGACTTGCGTGCAAAGTGGAGCCCCCATCCGATAAGTACTTATTTGAATGACACACCTACAGACGTGTTTTTATATGGTTGTGCATGACACAAAGGCAAAAACGGTGTTTTATGCTTGATCGACAATGCAAAGCATATCCGATGGGCATAATATTTTGCACATACCTTCAACTAGGTGGAATTGACTTACTTGCAAAGTGGCATTCCCATCACATAAGTACTTGATCGGATAACACACCTAGCAGCGTGTTTTTTTATGGATGTGCATGACACTAAGGTAAAAATGGTATTTCATGCTTGATCAACCATGCAAAGCATATCCGATGGGCACAATATGTTTCCTACATGTTAACCTAGGTGGTATTAAAATGTTCTCAAAGAGGCACACCCATCCGATAAGTACTTGGTCAGATAACATACCTAAGGGCATGTTTTTTTGCAGATGTGCATATCACTACGGGAAAAACGTTGTATAATGTGTAATCGACCATGCAGAGCATATCCGATGGTGACATTACTTTGCAAGAATCTCAACCTAGTTGAAACGGACTTGCGTGCAAACTGGATCCCCCATCCGATAAGTACTTGTTTGATTAACACACTTAGGACCGTGTTTTTTCATGGTTGTGCATGAAACTAAGGAAAAAACGGTATTTTGTGCTTGATCGACAATGCAAAGCATATCCGATGGGCACAATACTTTGCACATAGCTTCAACTAGGTGGAATTGACTTACATGCAAAGTGGCACTCCCATCCCATAAGTGCTTGATCGGATAACATACCTAGCAGCGTGTTTTTTTACGGATGTGCATGACACTAGAGCAAAAATAGTATTTATTGCTCGATCGATCATGCAAAGGATATCCGATGGGCACAACACTTTTCGTACACCTCAACCTAGGTGGTATTGAAATGTTCTCAAAGAGGCACACCCATCCGATAAGTACTTGGTTAGATAACACATCTAAGGGCGTGTTTTCTTACGGATGTGCATACCACTAGGGAAAAAACGGTGTATAATGCGTGCTTGACCATGCAAATCATATCCGATGGTGACAACACTTTGCACACCCCTCAATGTAGTTGAAATGGACTCACGTGCAAAGTGGAGCCCCCATCCGCTAAGTACTTGTTTGAATAACACACCTAGGACCGTGTTTTTTCATGGTTGTGCGTGACACTAAGGCAAAAACGGTGTTTTATGCTTGATCGACAATGCAAAGCATATCCGATGGACACAATACTTTACACACACCTTCAACCAGGTGGAAATTACTTACATGCAAAGTGGCATTCCCATCGCATAAGTACTTGATCGGATAACACACCTAGCAGTGTGTGTTTTTTACAGATGTGCATGACACTAGAGCAAAAATAGTATTTAATGCTCGATCGACCATGCAAAGCATATTCGATGGGAATAATACTTTTCGTACGTCTTAACCTAGGTGGTATTAAAATTTTGTCAAAGAGGTACACCCATCCGATAAGTAGTACTTGATTAGATAACATACCTAAGGGCGTGTTTTTTTGCAGATGTGCATATCACTACGGGAAGAATGTTGTATAATGCGTAATCGACCATGCAGAGCATATCCAATGGTGACAATACTTTGCACGCATCTCAACCTAGTTGAAACGGACTTGTGTGAAAATGGAGCCCCCATCCAATAAGTACTTGTTTGATTAACACACTTAGGACCGTGTTTTTTCATGGTTATGCATGACACTAAGGCAAAAATGGTGTTTTATGCTTGATTGACAATGCAAAGCATATCCAATGGGCACAATACTTTGCACACACCTTCAACTAAGTGGAATCGACTTACATGCAAAGTGGCACACCCATCCCATAAGTGCTTGATTGGATAACATACCTAGCAGGCTCATGTTTTTTTACGGATGTGCATGACACTAGAGCAAAAATAGTATTTAATGCTCGATCGACCATGCAAAGGATAACTTGGCATGTGCATCTAATGAGTACTTGATCGGATAACTTCTCCCACCAATAAATTAAGTACTAATTAAAATTTTTAATAAATGAGTAGATTATTAAAAAGAGACTAATATTTATGTAATTGTTGCTACTGCAGCTTGCTTGCGAAGGACTCTCACAAAGGAGATGGCTATAGATTTTGTTCCAGGGATGGATGTGATTTTATGTAGCAAAATAGAAGTAGTTGCATTTGCTACAATCCATGATAGTGATCCCGATTCAGTTTGCCACTTTCGAAGACTTGGCGAAGATAAGGTGGCAGTTACTGTATCAAAGATTCTTAGTGAACATGTTGAGCTAAAGTATAAATGTGGAGATATGGAAACACTTGGAGCTGTTATGCCCTACAATACATCCAACAAATCATTTATAGCATGGGACAAAGATGAGACTTATGCAATAGACATTATCAAGAATACAAAGTGCACCACCTTGGATCTTACTATAGGGGACATTTTACAAATGAGATCATTTGCAAATAAGACTGTAGCAGAAGGTGAAGTATTGGGATTTGAACAAGTGGAGCAATGGTCATTTGCACAGATGAGGATTCTAAGTCACTGATGATGGTATGGAACATAACATCCTTATGTGATCCCTACTATGAGGTAGGCAAGAATATGAGATGGAGCATGCAATTTTTAAACATGAGAAAGAGGCACGTGGTTTTCAATGATAAAGACAAGGTATACTACAATATCAAAGGACCTAAAAAGCATGCCCATGTGCCAGGCTCTATCACTTCAAATGTGGATGATTTCAATATACTCAATTACAGAAGTGACATCTTATATGGAGTGGATGAGTTTATTGGTTCCGAGAAACAAAATGATTTTAGAAGCGAAGCCTTATCTGGGGTGGATGAATTCTTGCACAGTGAGAAGGGCAAAGGTTTCAATGGCAATGTCTTGTCAAGTGTGGATGAGTTCATGCATATTAACAAACTTGGTGTCAATCAAGCTTGTGGATTTGTGAAAGCCATGCAAGATGTCCTAATGAGTGATGTTCTCTCAGGAGTGGAAGAGTTTCAAGGTCCTCAATACTCTCGTAGAATATTGAATTCATTGAATGGTCCTAAGAGTATGTTAAAAACGAGGATGAGATCAACAGAGGATTATTCATTATTTAACTTTGATTGTGATATGGACAAGGATGCAACGACCAATTATGGATGCTTGGTTACAAAAAAATGTGAGGAGAAGAAGTGCATAAATACAGATAACAACATGCATGAGGAACGAAAACGGTCATACATATGCATGAAGAGAAAGCGAATCCAGGCAGATCCACAAAAGCAGCCAAAGAGGAAGAGAGTAATGAAGGAGGAGAACATGTTAAATGCATTGGGATATCTATGTTGTAAGTGAAGATGTATGCGCTTCATTGATCTTGCAGACATCAAGGAATGTAGAGGACACGTGTGGCAAAGAAGAGGAAGCGAAAGAAATGAATACCTTCTCACAAGTCTCTCTTGCTTTCTTCAGAATGGCAATAAAAGGCTAAGTTCAAGACAAAAGGTAAAACCGAGAAATGGAAAAAGGATTTGCAATAAGGCATATCGCAATATTACTGGATTATCCCATGGTACATATTGGGATTTAGTCAGCAAAGCAAAGGGCGGTAACAAATTTAGCATTCACGGTAATAGAGGAAGGTCCAAATCAAGAATCTCAACTGTCAGGGCAGCAGCAATTTTGCAAGACTTCATACATGAAAATGCTTTACCTCAACCCCATATATTTACCAAACTCCCTAACGGTGACGTGATCACTGAAATGCACCTTCCAATGGGCTTGACAAAGCTCGAAGTATTTGACTCTATTGCAGAAAAGCAAAGGCAAAGAGGGGATGCCGTAGCTTCTTCTCATACTTTGTATACTCTTTGGAAGAAGAACTTTGGATATGTTAAAATCCCAAGGAGGCAAAAAATGTCAAAGTGCAATGTCTGTGATGATTTAAAGCGAGTGATTGAGAGTGCAACATGTCTAAATCAAAGGGAATTATACAAAAAAAACCAAAAATCTCATCATGACCTTATTTGACATTCCAGACAAAAATATGCATTTTGGAAGGAGCAAGCTATTTCGCATCCCGATGACTACATGTGCCTTATTGTAGATGGCATGGATCAGAATACAACAACATTGCCTCGTTTTGTTGCCACTCCACCTAAATTACAAGGAAAGCACTGTCTAAAGACACATCTATGTGGAGTGTTAGTGCATGGAATTAAGTTCTTTGCAGATATATGGATTGATTCCTTGCATCTACATGATAGCAATCAAGTTGTAACATCTATTATGAAGGCAATTCGCAATGTACATGCAGAAAAAGGTCACCTACCACTGAATTTGAGAATACAAGCTGATAATTGCTGGCGAGAAAATAAGAATGTACTCATGTTTGCATTCTGCTCTGTGCTAGTTGCTCATCGAATCTTCAATGAGGTCGAATGTGGATTTTTGTATGTTGGGCATACAAGTAGTTGATGTGCAAAGAGATGACCAAGGGAGAGCTACAACATTTATAGCGGTATGGTATGAGCCAAAGGGCAGGAAGGAGAATATGGATAACAACACATTGTATACTAATTGTATAATGAAGGAGTGGGTCCCAAATGATGAAGCGGTCTCTCAAGTTTTGACGGAGACAATAATAGTGTCTTGGCATTCAAGGGCAAAGAAATCAAAGAAGCGCATGGGATATGAGGTAGAAGGAAAAATAAAAATACCACAGCAAAGTATTTTGCATATACACGAATTTTTAAGGATGCTCGCCATGGAGGAAGTAGAAGGAGACAACGCAAATGAAGAATGTCCATGATTAAAGCTTTGTATTGAAGTCCATTGAAGGATTTTCTTTGGGTACTAGGCAAGAAGCCAATCCAAGACAATTATAATCAGAGTCATCACCTCCTACATCAAATGAGAGTCAAAATATGCCCTGGATGTCACCCAAGGATCAAGGCTTGCCAAGACAATAGGGAGTTAATGCAGATGGCACCTGGCAAGGGACTATCACATTGAGCAATAAGACAATGGGGAGTCAATGCACCCAAGGGGCAAGGCTTGGCAAGATAACTTGTGGGAGTTAATGCAGATGGCACCTGTATTTTGCACTGGATGTCACCCAAGGGTCAAGGCTTGGCAAGACAATAGGGAGTTAATGCAGATGGCACCTGGCAAGGGACTATCGCATTGAGCAATAAGACAATGGGGAGTCAATGCACCCAAGGGGCAAGGCTTGGCAAGACAAGTGGGAGTCAAATTATGCAGATGGCATGAATTGAGGCTCTTTAAGAGCAACACTTTAAATTGTAAACATATGTTCAATCTATATCATTTTGGATATAAAGACTCTAGCTGAGAGCAACGTCTCTCAATGTAATCATTATATAATAATAGCTATAATTGCTATTATACCTCTTTGGTTCAATACAAAACTTGGGTCTTATGTCATCATGTCTTTTTTCTATTTATTAAAAGTTTTAAAAATTTTGTGCATATTGCGAGTGACAATGTTATTTTCATGAAATATTTAAGTCTCCTTTCATGGATTTATAAATTTGTCACGTCAAGGAAAAATATTAAAAATAATTAAATTAACAAATAACTTAGATATAGCTAGAATTTCTAATATAGGATTATTTCAAATTCTTGCATGTTAGTGCAAAAGTATAGATTGAAAAAACAATATTTTTATGTGAATATGATAATGCCACAAAGTGAACTTTTGATTTGGGAAGAATATTTTCAGAAAGTAAAATTTTGATTTGGGAAGGATATTTTCACAAAGTAAAGTTTTCATTTGGGAGGGATTTTTGGGCTTCATCCAAAAACAACACAAAAAGTCCAAAATTAATGAAATAGGTGTCTAATTCAATCAATTTAAAAGAGTTTCCCTAATATTTAGCAATCTCATATTTGAAGCAAGGAGGTGCCCTTCCCTTTCACATCCACATGTGGTTTTGGAATTGCTGGTCTAGTTGTTTGGGAGAAATTCTGACAAGAGGACATGTCCTTCAAATCTTTTAGAGATAAAAAATGGCTCCCAATCTCTCCTTCCATTGTACCAATGCTTCCATTAGCACCCTGAGTAGGAAAAAGATATTGGAAACCTCATACTTGAAGCTATTATAATTGATCATAAATGAGTCTCTAATACATTATCAACTATGGGAAAGCAATGGAGGGATTTTTAAACTATCCCAATTCTCCAAACCTAAGTACTTTTAAGGAAATGTGGTCTCTACTGAACTCCTTCATACCATAATATGAATTAGGGAGAAGTTGTAACTCTCATATACATCTTGAAATTTTCAATTTTTCTCTTTTATAACTATAAAAAGTATAATTTTAATCCTACCATTGCATAGGCTATGAAATTTTGAACATTTTTCCTTTTTACAGCTCCTCAATCTGAGCTAAGGAGCAAAAGTTATGACCCCTTCTGCGTCGGCTCTCTAAGGGTATTCTGCCGATGGAATATGGTTGGGGCAAGCTCTTCAAACCATATTCCTCTGGAAAAATACACTTAGAGGGTCTATTAAAAAGTACTATATATTTTTCTTAGGTCATCCTGAGGAATTGTAAAGAGGATATTTGCTCAAAATCTCATGATCCAGCCAATGGTGAAAGGAAAAGAAAGGATTTTTGAAAGTCATAAAATAAGTCACCACTTAGACATTATATATGTATATTATATAAAGGTATATTTATATCTATATCTATTTATCAATATTTCATATTTACTTACATATTCCTTGAAATAATTTGGAACTTTTTGCTCCCCAAAAATGACTTGAGCCTATATATTTAGACCCCTCCCACCTTTTGTCCGCTCGTCCCTCGAGGTTTTTGCTCAAAAAATGGAAACCTCCTATGAGTGTAGTAGCAAAACCATGATATGATACATGCAATGCATTGAGGATGATTGCAATAAGAGAATTGTCATAAATTATCTCATAAATGTTGAAAAGCTACAAGTCACAAACCTCCTTCAAATACTCATCCAAACACATATTGTCCAACTACTTTTTTTAATAGGCAAATTGTGCCTCATTATGTGCTTGATAGAGTGTTGCAAGGGCATCCCATAGTGACACATGGATGGATATGAGGTAGAGTGCTCCTCTTCATCAAGAGGACAATAAGTGCATGAGCATGAGCATCTTTGGCATCCCAATGTCAGTACTCTATACTAGATGGTGTAAATGCATGAATAATAAATGATATGTCACTCAAAGTAGATTATTGTTACATAGTTGGGTAGGGGGGTCTAGCCACTTGTCTTGAAATCATACCCTAAAGCCATCGGCTACAAGAAAATTCCTCATCAATAAGCCCACAATGGGTAAGTAGTACCATCCAATTTATCTTCTACACAATAAGTATACCAAATGCATCATTGCTTGCCCTTTTGACTACAAGGGAATATAAATATTATCAAAGTCTACTACCCGAAAACTAACCGCAAAATTTATTGCAAAGTACCCGACAAAGCCTTCAAATACTAACTACCCAATCACTACCTAAATGCACCAAAATGAGTGCAAGTACTTGCAAAAAAAACTACTTGATACAAAGACTTAAAATTGAATATATCTTTGGCAAAAGAGTATTCCAAATCAAGAAAACGAGTGGAAAACTTGTTCTAAGTACTTCCAAAGACAAAATTTAGTGTAACAAATGGGAATTTCTAGTAGATAATGGCCTTACAAATCATGGTGAAAATTTGCAACACATAGCACAAAATAGATCTCACCCAAGAGTTGACCTCAAATATAAGAAGAAAAATAGTAATAGAATGCTCCAAGTGACCATGATGAAAAAAGAACCAAGTCATAGCAAGAGAGAAATGCCCTTCAGGGGCCCTTCAAGACAAGCACCATCTAGTTTAAGCTAAAACATAGCCTTAAAATCCTAAGAGAACCTTGCAAACCTTGGATGGGCACTAAAACGGCCCCAACTTGCAATTCCAAGAGAATATAATGCACTCATGCTTCAACATGAAGGGTAGCTCAATCTGAGATGGCACAAAACTTCTCCTAATAGAGTGACAATGTAGCAACCAAGAACAAGAGAGACAAGGGCAAAGCTCTAGTACCACATGTTGGATCAAGTGTAACGCCCGAGTACTACACAGCTTTATGAATAAATGCATCAATGCACCATGATCTAGAATAAACACTCACACTATCACTACTACATATAACAATGTTGAAGAATTCATGTTCCAGCTTCATTGATAAACAACAAATAATATCTCTCGATGGAATACATAGAAGATACATACACATAGCATTGGACATATAACCATATAACTGCAATAGTGAATAGCTACAACCCTAGTGATCTACGCATGCAGACCACATGAATACTCCAATGTATGAGCATAATAGATAGGTATACTTATGCCCTTAACACATGGCACTCACGAGGACTGTGCAAACCCATTGATTCTGCACTGAATTAAAGAAAAGTCTGTGTGTGCTCATTACAATCTTTTTGGGCATAGTTGAGGCAAAGAACCTGTGAATTAAATAAAGAGTGCTTGAAATTGTTAGAGAAAATAAGGCCCCAAAAGGAAACTTGATTTTCTTGTACCCTTCTTGAATCTTTGAAGTGCTTTACTACACGATGACCAACTCCTTCATCTTTGAAAGCACCTTGTCTTCTAAGAACGTAAAGAAGCCTTTATCTCCAGATTCACCCAGTTCCATCTAGCCCACAAGCTGTCCTTGTCAGCTCCTTTAAACTATTTGCTAGTCCCAGTTGCATTACTAGGGCAAGCTTCATCATTGTTATCTCTATATGCAGCACACCTTGCTGCCCTCAGTGCCTATAGACTCATCATAACCATGCAGAACTCATCCATCCTTTGATTCATCTCCAACTCCCATAGACCCTACAAATGTTGGGACTGCTCATAGGGAATAGGATGAGGATCTCAACTCCGCCTTGAAGTTTGTGCCACAGCCCTGAAAACTCATCACCAGAGTCACACTATAAGGATCGTGTGCACTGGCTCTTAGCAAAGCTTACACCTAAAATCCTTAACAAAGCCTGCATGGTGGTAATTATGCCAACAAAGGCTAGTATGTTGGGATAAGTGTGGTCAAGGGCTTGCTCTATGGTGCATGTACATCTAGGGGAGTCACATCTGTGTTTGTGTGTTGTAAAGGCACATCAAGTGCTATGATGTGTCTAGTGTGTGACCTAAGTGATGATGTAAGCCAAAGGCCCCCACATGGGAGGTTCCTTTGATTTAGGCCAGTCCCACTGATGTAGGGGCTGATTGCCACTTATGTAGGGAAGGTGCTACCTTCTCCCCCTTTCTATAAGAGAGAGTCACCTCAACTCCAAAGAGAATAAAGCATTTCTTGTGAAGAAAGGCTATTTCAACAACAAAGCAAATCTGGCTTAAGGAAGAACTCCATCAGCAAATGAAGAAAATAGAGACTATGCTTTTTGAGCACTTTGTCTTTTGAATTTTTTATCATCACTTGGTCAAATTTTGAGGTTCTCTGCCTAGAGTAGTACTCCAAAAAGAATGTAATATGTTTTGTCTTTTGTAAATCACCTCTGGTCACCATATGATGTAGGCCATGTGATGTGTGTTTGATCCCATGGTACCTCTTATAGACATGAGAAACTAGGTCCACACAAAGGCCTATGATTAATCCTTGTACATGCAAGAGAGATAACCATTTGGGGGGGTCTATCCCATTTTGGTAAACCTTCACCCTTGGGAACCCTTGCTAGCATGAGATCCTAGCCATAGATTTATCCTTGACCACCATGAGATGACATGAGAAACTATGAGACTAGATGTATCCTTGACATTGCAAGAGGCAACCCCTTGAGGGGAGGTATGTTGGGATAAGTGTGATCAAGGGCTTGCTCTATGGTGCATGTGTGCATCTAGGGGAGTCACATGTGTGTTTGTGTGCGTTGTAAAGGCACATCAAGTGCTATGATGTGTCTAGTGTGTGACCTAAGTGATGATGTAAGCCAAAGGCCCCCACATGGGAGGTTCCTTTGATTTAGGCCAGTTCCACTGATGTAGGGGCTGATTCCCACTGATGTAGGGGCTGATTGCCACTTATGTAGGGAAGGTGCTACCTTCTTCCCCTTTCTATAAGAGAGAGTCATCTCTCTCACAATCTATAGTGAACAACATTTTGGTTTCATCTTGTGCTCTCACTCCTCTTCCAAGATGCATCTATTCTATCCCACGAGATTCTACATAGTATCCAAAATTATGTGATGCATTTGGATCTTGTGTGAAATTTTTGGCACTTGCAAATTGAATGGTTTTGTCCTAGCAACCATCCTCTTTTTTTCCCCTAAATATCCAGGGCAGGCATAAGTGGATTTCCATTACTCACATACACATGTTTTTTACTTCTATGCTCATGAAAAACCATGGGTTTTCAACAATATAGCAATAATAGGTCCAATGATTATGTGAGCAAAAGGGAGCTAGCTCTAACAAATTGGCATGAACTTAATTTTAAACTTCAAGGGCTACTCCCTTATCCCTTTCATTTTAGCACTTGGTTATGTTGCAAAGTCACAACAAGAGATTTCATGCCTTCTATCAAATTCCTCTATATCTCATACTTAAGACTATACAAGGCATATATTTGTGCACATAACATATTTGAACTAAGTCCCACTATCAGTTATAAGGAAGGCATGCACATGAGAACACCAACCTCATGTGTTGTATCACAATAAATGTTAGAAATGCATAAAATGAGCCCACAACCAAGGTTTTCTTAACAAATCTCTTGTTGATTTTGTCAATATACAAGTTGTGGCTCTTGTGAAATCTAAGTGCACTTCGGGAGAAACGTTCCACAACATTACAAGCTTGAAAGGGGGCTTGTGGTAAATTTTGAAAGCTTCAAGCCATCAAAGAGACAAGAAAGAATATCAGGCTCACATCATAAAAGTGTTACTCTGCAAGTGCCTCTATAACTACATGCCTAAGAGAAGGCATACCCTTACATATCCCCTAGATTGTAAGCAATTAGCACTACATAGGGGCAACCTTCCAATATGGTGTTGGAGGACCGTAATGATGGCTATATTTTGTATACCTACTCACTATTTCATGTTGCATCTAGTGGCTATGAGAAATGTAAGGATACCTTCTGGCAAGGCCCCTAGGTGGTCACTATGTAAAATTTCATAAAACATGTGTGAGAAAGCATATGTTTTAAAATACCTAGGGCTATATTATTTTTGGATTTTATCCCTCTTCTCTACAGATACATGTAATTTGAATTTAAAAGTCCCCTCCTTATATGTACATATCATAATTATATTATATAACTAATTTTCAAACCCTGTCTTATTTGTAAGTGGCCCATAAGTGCCCTAATTTGAAATGAACAAACCTAGTACCTTACATGTTTACAAATCAATACTAGACAGTGGTCTATTCTCAATGCTTATCTCTCGATATTTTGCGAGCCTTAGAATATTTTTTGCACTACAACTATCAAATCATGGGTAGGTTTTGGAAGCATGAAATCCATTGATATGCATGGGTGTCCATATGGATGTTAGTATAGGCATTGATATGTACACCGTGGACTGACACCCATACCGACTCTGGCATTCTAGATACCGACAAACATACTACCAGACATACCGACATCCATACTAACTTTGGCATTCCTTGACAAATTGCAAAAAATAGTTTGTAATAGGATCCAAAATTGTTTTGACCTACAAGTTTACCATTTGATGGATTAAAATATAAGAATATGTACACCAAGTTTGGGATTAAAATACCCAATATTAGGCATTTTTAGTACATTATTTTAGTAAAAAATTACGTATTTTTCATATTGAAGATGCTTTGAAGCATCCAAAATGCAAAAAATTTGTTTTTTGGAGCTAGTTTTAGTCACCTAGTTAATCAGTCAAATATTGTACAGTACGCAAATATACTGCATGGTATTTTAAAAACCATCGCACGGTGAAAAAATATCACATGATAGAAATTGACTTACTATTTGGTAAATCAAGATACCACTTGGTGATCTAGTAGGCCCCTATGGTTGCACTTTTTATCCCATATGGAATTTCAAAACATCATCAAAAGCTACCCATGTTGACAACCGTTTCTAGGATTTTTTGGGCCATTTGAGCTTATCTCTTATGTCAAAAGTTCCAAAATATGTATGTGTCTAAAGTTTTTTTTTTCCCTTTCTTTGCATGAGATTTAGACTATATATGCATAAATACATACATACATATAAATACACACACACACACGTGTGTGTGTGTGTGTGTGTGTAGGATTTATGTAGATACATTGAATGTCCTAATGTAATCTAGCAAAATGGCTAAGACCTATCTACATATGTTTCAAAAACTTTTAGACAATGTTTCAGGATGCCAAAAAAGTTCACGGGAATGTTCCTTCCTTTTATGTAGGATTCTTGGTCTCGTTGGAGTGGGATGATTTTCGTTCATACATAAAAGAAGCCATAAGGTATGTGTGTTGGTGGTTGGGTTAAGGATGCTATGAGTAGGGATCTAAGAAAAGCTCACTATTTTGTTCAACTCCCAAAATGCTCATGAGAAAAAGCTAACAAAAGGATCTCCCCCCTTCCATCTCTAACCTATTCCCTATAACTAGGGATTGGGGAAGGATTCAAAAGGGCCATTTTAAATCAGAGAATTAATAAGTTTCAAACTTTCTTTTGGCTCCTTGGACCGGTCTAGTCATTACTTTTTACCAGCACTGACTACAGCAAGTTACCACATGGTGAAATGACACACCATGCAGTAACCAGGTGACAACACTGCACAGTGTGAGATCATACAATGCAGTACAATATATACACCCGATAAGGCTTATATACCATGCGGGTTTTAGTTAATTACCCTACAATGTAGTTAATCTACCTTGCGGTACCATTTCTTACATATACTTGGCACCCACCTCGTACTTTTTGCATTCCCAACTTTCCAGCTCTAGTTGGAGTATTAAAAAAAACAAAGAAGGACAAGCAAAAATTATTAAAAAAGGTTCCTTTTAAAAAGTGTCCAGTGTTGGTGGTGGGCTCGCTTAGGCTCTAGCTGATATCTAGCCACACTAGGATGCAAAATGGATAAAGGCAAAGCTCTTAGTTTACAATTTATCATTTGATATTTTAAAGGATTGTATTCATAAAGAAAAGCTTTTTTCTTTGTAGTCATAAGCTATATACTTTTTAAAAATTGTAAAAAAGTTGGAGGTTTTGAAAGAAAGTATCTACATGCCAGTGGGGAGTCCTCGTATGCCAACTCGTAACTACTCACATATGGATACTAAATATATATGCCACATGTGCGAGTGGGGGGTCCACGTATGTCGACCCGTACCTACTCGCACATGGATGTAAAATATTAGATAATATATTATAGTTTTTATTTATTTATTAGGAAAAGATAAATACTTGACTTTGTCCGATTGTGGCTCGCTTTCACCAGTTGATAACATTTGTTGAAAGTCTATTCGGTTGTGTAGCTCATAATTCCACCTTGTATCAATCTACAAATTACACAATAGAGATTGTTATGAACCATACTCATTTAATCACTAGCTAGACTCAATTTGTGGCATATTATAGCATGCATTGCATTATAATTTGTAATACTTTACTTTCATAATAATTAACTAAACTAATGTTAGGTATGTCTAACCTAGCTAAACGTTTATTCTTTACTCCATACTCAGTCGATAGATCCGAACAAAGAATTTTGGTAAGTGCACATGTAAGTTTTGCTAGCTACTACATTAGTGTGTGTGAAATATTAACATTCATGTACAAAGCATGATGTCGTGAATGATCATAGTGCAGGTAGATGCTTACTTGAGAGAGAGAGTGAAACTTGCCATCCCATATTACCATGTCTATAACCATCCAATTATGTTGGGAGGGGCCAAGATGATTGGATGGTTGCTCTGTCTCAAGGTGTAGCACACTTACATTATTTTTCAAAGACATATTAATGACATGGTCTTGGAAAAAAAATTGATGGGCAATGAAGTGAGGGACCAAGTGTCAAATTTGTTGCTACCAACCTACAAGGCATTACCAATGCAAAAAGTAGAATACCCCGTGCAGAGCCTGAATATGTAAATAAGTGAATGTTTAACATGTGCAGCTATGCCAATGTAACGTGACAATAATTTGGACTATGGAAATTGCAAATCAATTGCTAGTTTCATAATGCATTGTTTGATGTCACATGAGTTGAGTCCAGATACGTAAGTTTGTTTATAATGTGACCAAATACTTTCAAATCTTTGAAAAAGTTATGTCATATGGTTGGAAAGTAGTCATTGTGCATGAGAGAGCTGCCATATAGATGTAAGCATCACTAGCTACTGCACTAGCATGTGTGAAATACCAATGTTCACATACAGGGCATGATGTTGCAAATGATCATAGTGCAGGTAGATGCTTACTCGAGAGGGAGCAAGATGAACAAATATGGAGAAAGGGGAGGAGAAGAGTGGAGATAAGGAGAGAGGGCACACCACAAATCACTAACTGTACACTAGATTTAGTTGAAAATGTAGAATATATACCTTTAGGGTTAGGGTTAGGGTTAGGGTTTCTAACCATTTCCTTTATAGCGCTCTATTGGGTTAGTGATATGCACATATCGAATATATGATATTGAGATGGTTTCTCAACACCTTCCCTCAAGATCAACATCATGAAATAGGCCTTCCCTCAAAATGATGATTCTGGGGAATCAAAGAAGGACAACTGAAAATTACATTCCATCACACCCCTTTAATGAGTCCTTCCTCTATGTCAAACCAAGAGCTTTTTGGTGCTTCTCAAAAAGCTCTTTGCCAAGTGGTTTGGTAAAGATGTTTGAAACATTCTCTTTGCTCTCACAATGCTATAGTGTGATGTCACCAAGTAACACTCTTTCTCTGATGAAGTGTTCTCTTACATCAATGTGCTTTGGCGTGGAGTGATATACTAGATTCTTGGCCAATGTTTGAGATGATTGATTATCACAGTATATTGTTGTTTGCCTTGATTCATCAAAGTAATCTATTTTCAACAATAGTCTTCTCAGCCATATAGCTTCACATGCACCTGTAGCTATCATTGCTTCCAATCACAATCAGATCATCTATGTACAAAAGTGTAGTAGTGATGTCTTCCCCTTAGCAAAGAGTATGATCTACATTAGACTTTATGTATCCCAGATTAGCAAAATACTTGTCCATTCTATTGTACCAACTTATGGGTGCTTGCTTTAAGCCGTAGAGACTTTTCTTGAGATGGAAAACCTAATTCTCTTTCCCTAGTTCAACATAACCTGCTGGTTGTTGGATGTAGACTTCCTCGTCTAGGTAACCATTGAGTAAACCATTCTTAACATCTAGTTGGTACCTCACTGCTGGTACACAAGCCATATGAAACTTCTTCAAGAGGCTGTCAACATATTTTAGTTGAGTCATAAAGGTGTTGTCTGAGTCTCTCCAAAACTCAATACCAAGACAATAGTGCATAAGTCCAAGATCTTTCATGTCAAACTCTACAGATAAGTCTTGTTTCAAATTTTTCATGAAGCTATCATTGCTTTTGTCACAATCAGATCATCATCTACATATAAAAGTTCAATAGTGATGTCTTCCCCTTGAGCTTTACAGTAAAGAGTATAATCTACATTGAACTTGATGTATCCTAGATTAGCAAAGAACTTGTTGATTCAGCTATACCAAATTTTGGGTGCTTGCTTTAAGCCGTAGAGACTTTTCTTGAGATGGAAAACCTGATTCTTTCCCCTAGTTCAACATAACCTACTGGTTGTTCCATGTAAACTTCCTCATCTAGGTAACCATTGAGAAAAGCATTTTTGACATCCAGTTGGTACCTCATTGGTACACAATCCATTTGTTGAGTGTTGCTAGTGATATCAAGAACCATATGGAATCCATCTTTGCTACTAGAATATAAGTCTCATCATAGTATTGACCGTATTGCTGTGCAAATCCTTTTGACTAGTCTGGCTTTGTATCTTTCAATGGTTCCATCTGGATTGTACTTCACTTTAAAACCAATTTGTTTGCTATGGCCTTCTTTCCTCGTGGAAGGTCGCATAAATCCCAAGTGTTGTTTTTGTACAAAGATTCCATTTCTTCATTCATAGCAGTTTGCCATTCTGGCTTGTCAACTACGTCTTCAAAGTGCATTGGCTCTTCTATAGCCATGATGGTAGTCATAAGAGCATAATTGGTGGTTTCAATGTGAATTGCTTTGCCTTTCTGAGCATATGTCAATCTGACTGGTGGATCAAGGGGCGCACTACTTAAGAAACCCTATGTATCACGTGTGTTGAAGAGGTATTTAAAAAACCCCTCAACTAAAATTTCCCCCCCATAAAACCACCCCTCTTTACTTGTGAACTAATGGGATTTTTTTTGAAATTGAATTTAAAAACCCTCCTATTGTTTTAATCCTGTTAAAATTTTCCCAAAAGATGAATTAAGATACCCCTCCTTTTGAATGCATGTGGTATAGTAAAAAATTTAAGGTGAACCCCCCAAGGCTACTGGTCTTCTTTCCTGGGTAGACTGTCTGAGTTGCTGCTCTTCTCAAGGTCTAACAATTCTTGCTCTTCTTCATCAACCTTTTCTATAGATGACTGTGTAATTGGTGTGGCTATCTCCTGAGAATTTGATGTTTTCCATTCTGATTCTTCATCAAAATATTCCATCTCTAGAGATAACGACCTTGCGGTTAATGGGATCATACAACTTGTATGCTTTCATCTCTTCACTGTAGCCAACCATGATGCATTTATGTGATGTCATATCCGATTTTCTGTGAGGATCGTCATGTATGTGGGCATATGTTATGCAACCAAATATGCAAAGATTCCTAATGCCAGGCTAGTGTCTAGTCAGAATGCTTCATAAGGTGTCATACCCTGAATCTGTTCGGTCGAAAGCCGATTAATTAAGTAGTTTGCAGTGGCAATTACTTCTGCCCAATATTGATTCAAAAGATGCTTCTCATTGAGCATTGCTCTAGCACTATATGCTAAAGTATGATTCTTCCTTCTAGCTCTTGCATTCTATTGAGGAGCATCTGCACAAGTGAATTGTCTTCGAATGCTATTACTTCTGTAGAAGTTTATGAATGCTAAAGACATGTATTCACCTCCTCTATCTGATTTTATTACTTTGACCTTTCTACCTATCTGGTTCTCAACCATGGCTTTAAATTCTTGAAATATCTGGAAAAGACTTCAAATTTCTCTTTTGGAAAGTAGACCCAACAATATCTGATGTAGTCGTTGATGAAAGTCAAGTAGTAAAGTGAACGATTGATGCTACATGTCTGTGCATAACCCCATAGATTTGTATGAATTAAATCAAGAATACCTCTAGCTTGAGAGGTGCTTCTGTTGAAATTGGTTCACTTTTTTTTATCAAAGCAACATGTTTTGCAAACTTTTCAAAGAAACTGAAGTTTCAAAATTTTAATTTTTATATTCTGCTTTCTGGGCTATATCAAGCTTTTGAAATTGACATGTTCATATCTCTTGTGTCATACTGTGCAAAGTGGCATCTGTTGCTGTTGACATGCAAATCTAGTACTGAAGGTAGTACTCTGAGCAAGCATCCTTCCTTCATTGCTTTTCTTACTAGTTGATATCTTCTAGACTTGTCTCTAAATCATGCATTCATCTCCATCAAACATGACTCGGTAGTTGTGTTCCATCATTTGCCCAACTAATAAGAGGTTCATGCTGAGCTTCTGAACATAGAGTACACCTTTCACCAATCCTTTTGTACTAGTGAAATTGTTCATAGGGACAATGCCTTTCCCTTAAGCTGGATTTGGTGTGTTATTTGCTGTGTAGATAATATTATTCTATCCTTCTAATGGTTTCATCTCTATGAACCATTCCTGATGCTGTCATATGAGATGATGCACCACTATCGATGTACTAAGGATCTTGGTATACTTGGTCAACTTGATAACTGCATTCACCTTTTGAATTAACACCTATTTCATTAATTTTGGACTAGTGCACTGTCCAAATTCATAGAGTACATTAAAAAAAGAGGACTTCATGTTGTTAAAAGAGACAAAAAGTAAGATCTTAAAAAATCAAATTAGAAAAAAAACTAGAGTACATTTAAAAAAAAGCATGACACATTTGTACAAGAAGTAGATCATATAACTCAAAGCCATATGGTGTTAAAAAAAACCTTCCATTAGCTCAGCCTAGAAGATGTCATCTTTGCCTCTCTTGTCTATTACAACTTTACATTAGAGAACTAAAAAATCTTTGTGGAGCTATAGTTTCATTTCTTGTCTATTACAATTACTTTAGAAAACACATAAGTCTATGGAATTAAATTTCACAGTTACTTTAAATTTCTATGGAATTAAATTTCCATCACTTGACTATTAAGTCATTAGAGAGAGCATATGTCCTCGAAAGTTCCTACTATGGCATTGGCTTCATGAAAACAAGCAGACTTTAAACTTGCAAGCCATGCATAACCAGGGCTGGCATCGCAAATCTCCTCACAGACTCTCCTCACAACTTGTTTCGAATCTTCTGCTGACTTGTAAGCATTCAACAACTCTTCTTTTCTCTCTTGGCTTTCCTCATCTTCACCATTTTTTTCAATACAACTTCTAGCCACTGCCATATCCTGTACGAAAATTTAACTTGTTCGCATAAGAAGTACGTGATTAAAAGAAGCAAAAAAGAAAGCTAAGGATATTCACCTCTTCTACTGAGTTCAAATCAAGTAGCCATGTGCGTAGCATATCCTCCTCGAATGATTTTCCCTTCATTGGTCCATACAAAAGAGATCTAAGATAGAATTTGAGTTCAATAAATGAAGTCGGGTAGTAACTAGTCATTGTCTTAAAGGGAAAGTGGGAGAAGGAGAGTGAGGGAGCGATAGCGAGGGATGCACAATGAGCTCTCCCTCCTTCAAGAGTGATAGAAAGTGAGGGAAGACGTAAAGTGAAAGACGAATACAAGTTAATCAGAAGGACTAGGATGTAAAAAATAAGAGAGTGTTTGTGGAAGGACTACGATGGAAGAATACAAGTCCACTAAGGCATGATGTGTTTGCTATGATAAGGATAAGGGTTGGAATAAAGTGAGAGAAGCATTGGAAATGCTCTACTTTAAGTGAGTGGAGACTGTCCAACTGAATAAAATTTTGCAGAGCATTGGGAATGCTGTACTTTAAGTGAGTGGAGCATTGGCAATTGATACTTTGCCATGAAATATATTACAAATATTACATCATCACATATTCATATCAAAATTCTCATCACAGAAGGTTATATTTCCTAATAATCACATCATCACACATTCATATCATAAAATTATGTGCATGAAATAAATATATAAATATCATGACTAAATGCCACTTAAGTAATAAGTCAGAAATTGGTGTATAATCAACAAAAACTACATCATGATTCATACATTGCAATAAATAAATGTCAACCATAATATTCATGGAGTAAACAACATCATGAGAATATGCTCCTCATGCATATATACAAACACAACATCATACATGCATCACAACTCTTCTGATGCTTCTATTGGAGACTATGGCAACTCTTCTGATGCTCCCAATGGAGGCTGTGGTGCTCTAGATGTACACTCAGTCTCTACTTCTTCTGTAGTATGTAGTGCTTTCGAAGTAGACTCAGTATCCTCTTCCTTAAATGCAAGCGGAGGCTATGGCAACTCTTCTGATGCTTCCAGTGGAGGCTGTGGTGCTGTAGGTGTACACTGAGTCTCTACTTCTTCTGTAGTGTGCAGTGCTTTCACAGTAGACTCAGTCTCCTCTTCCTTAAATGCAAGCTCTGATATTGCTTCAGTTGCACGTTGTATTCTAATGGTAGCAATTAGGTCTCGAATGATTTCAGCCCTAAACAATTGTATATCCTCCTCTGAATATTTGAGCTCCAAAGAGTCTTCTAATGAGATCTGCGGCTTAAGTGAGAAAATTTCTTTGAAAATCAACGTGCAGTTGTAGGCAACTCTCCACCCACAACTGTGCCCATCTTCCTGCTCTACTACTAAATGCTTTTAGAAGTCTAGCGAGTCTTTGTACTGTCCTGTTTCTCTGATAGCAGATACCAACTTCTCGATCGACCTGCTCATCATGACATATTAAAAAAATGTAGTGTGTCTATTACATAAGGTACAAAATATAGAAGTAACAATAGATTAATAGAATACTTACATTTGCATTGAGCCATGAAAGCCTGCAATCGAGTTAACAAACCAACAATAGGTGTCTTCAAGGTCCCAAACCACCAGACTCCAATGTTCCCTACACGAATAATTAAGAACCATTATTATTTAACACAATGTTGCCAGTATAAGATGAAAATAAATGTTGCCATGATACTTACATCTCGTGATATGCCATAAATAGGACTCGCACGCCATGTAAATGTAAAGGCTGTAACCATTTACAAACATTGGCTATCGTCTTTTTGCTATCGCTAAGTTTAGGAGAAAGAAGAGAATCCAACATATACACACGGTTTTGTACGGCTCTACAAAATCGTGAGATAACTATACTACACTAACAAATAAATGAATATTAGCTTATTAGAGTTAATTAAAATATTGAATTATCAAGTAGAGAAAAAGTTTGTATCAAACCTGAGAATGGCCATCATAACGTTGTTATTGACCTCATTTGAAGCTCTAGAGAGGATTGAAATCTCCTCTCCCCCAAATTCAAGATACTGAGGTCTATGTTGAATCATAACCCTAACATTAAAAGAGCTTCCCAATTCTTCCAATGAAGCCATGTTTGTAGAGTTGAGGTCTTCTATCCCCTTTGACTCTTTGACGGCATTCATTTCGCACTCCTCTGAGCCATTATCTATTTGCCTTATGGGAGGGTCCATAATGTCGTCCTTAATGATTGCTCGAATGGTACATGTTATAAATGCATAGAGATGCAAATCCGTATATGTTGACAGTGTGGTGTCATTTTGAATCTCAAAAATTTGGCCAAGTACCAAAAAGCAATTGTAGCCCACCCTCCATCCACAATTATAGATGTGGCTATCCTCTTGATGTGATACCTGACATGTTATATACTCTATTTGTTGTGCCAATTCACATTGCCGCATTACTGTGTCGATAGCACCTACTAACTTTCGAGCTAATCAGCACATCAAAACGTATAACAACAGTGAATATGTGCATTGCATATCAATCTACATGTCAAGAAGTGACAACAAGTGTAGTCTATACTTAAACTAAAACAGTGCCATGGACGGATGTCATTGAGTTGGCAAAGAAGCACTTCTTAGCAAAGATGTCCATGACTACCAGACTCCAATGTGAGCTGCATTATCAATAAAGAATAATTACTGTGTTTGAGACAATTATAGCATTGCAATAGAAAAAACAAGTAGGGTTTGATGCTTACTTCTCATAATATGTTGTAAAAATAACTCGTGTTTCATTCATGGAAACGTGCTTCAACCACTTGCAAACATCCTCTATGGTTTCTTCTTTATACGAGGATCGAGCATATATGAAACACTTTGTATATTTTGCAAAAAATTTGCTATAACATTACTATATTTAAAAAAAAAGTATTAGCTTCTTGAGTTTAATCAAAATAAGAAAAGTATAAAGCCAAGAAAAAGGCTGCATCAAACCTAAGGATGGTTGTAATGACTTTGACATTAACCTCTTTCTTAGGATTCAAGAGGATTAAAATCTCTTCTTCACCAAATTCAAAAAAATGAGGTTATTGTCGAATTAACAACATAGCGGTGAATGAACTTCCAATCTGCTCCAATAGATTCATATTTTTATGACTCATCTTATTGAGAGAGTAGTCTACATCGTATTCTTCTTCACTTGCTATGTCTTCTACATCCTCCTTCTGCTATAAAAATATAAAAAAGTTATGCGATGTACACATCCCAAATAAAGGCTTAAACAAGCAGATAAGGTTTCATACATGCTTTCATTAGAGTGAGTCTCTTCCTCTTGGAGCAAAAATTTAAAAAGTAAGGTTTCATACATGCTTTCATTAGAGTGAGTCTCTCCTCCTCTTGGAGGAAATTTTTAAAAAGTTATGAGATTTACACATCCCAAATAAAAATAAAAGTTTAAATAATCATAGAAGTATAAGGATAGCATGCTTTCATTAGACTCAATCTCTTCTCCTCTTGGAGGAAAATATAAAAAAGTTATGAGATTTACACATCCCAATTAAAGGCTTGAACAAGCATGCAAGTATAAAGATAAGGTTTTATACATGCTACAATGTAGTCATATTTTCAGGTTGTTTCCCAATGGTAGCAATTAGATGCTAAATACTCTCAGCCCGAAACGCTAGCAGATCGGCTTCTGTATATGATTCCATTTTGACTGGTACCTCCAAATCAAAAATCTCTCTAAGAAACAACATGCAGTTGTAGGAAAATCTCCACCCACATCTATGCCCATCTTTTTGCTCCACTGGTAGACGTCTTTTGAATTCTACTTGGTCTTGTTGCTCCATGGTTGTTCTGATAGCAGATACTAGCCGATATGCAACACTATCCATCATGACATATTAAATATATTAATATGTCATGATCATAAGATACAAAATAAGAAAGTAAAAAAAATATTAAGAGAATAATTACCTTGGGGATTTGGCATGATAGCCTTCCATTGAATTCACACCTCATCAGCGACCCCACCCCCATAGCTAGCCCCTAGAGCTTTACCTCTAGAGTTCTACCACGCAGGACCGTGGGACTACCTGCATCGGTTCATTTCCTGCTTGCCTGGACATCAATATCTTCTTCCTCAAAAAGGGGGTGGAGGGTAAGGTGTCTGCCCTCTCCTCCCATGATGGCCTGAGCTACTCCTTCCCACTTACTAGTGATGGGACGGAGTAGTGGACTGATGCTAGTACTGTATGGGAGACCATCCGCACACAGTCCCAGGAGCAGGTTCAAAGATGGATTGGTAGCAAAGTAGGTGATCTACTTCAGCAGCAGTGGCAGGAGGGGGATGTCCATTTGAGATGGTGCCACAGCACTAAGCGGTTCCACTTGATGGTTATTGTCCGACCACCACTGGAGTGGATCTACCCTGAGGAGGTCCGCCGTCCCTGGAGGACCTCAGAGGTAGTGATCTTTTATGGCATATCATTGGCAGAGGTTTTGAGCTGGCTAGAGAGGACCTACCATCATGGGATGAAGGGACTTACCCCATTGCTGAAGGTTTTAGGGGATGGGCAACAACATTTCCCTTTCAATCGGACATTATGTTGAAGATTGATTCTTTATAGGATTTGATTTTAACTTAGTCATCACTCTATTGTTTCGTTTTGTCTTCTTCGTAACCACAAATGCTCAACATTTTATCATGGGTCCATTTCTAATGCTCTCTTTTGACACTTTTGGAGCACTTAGAATTATATTTAGTATGAAATAATGGACCATTAGAAATGTCTACGAGAAACTATTGGTATTTTCGTCATTATTTTCTTTGATACTATCTTTGTTATATGTGTCTGATATAGTAGATTACTCATAGCTTATCACCTAAATACTAACAAATATAATGACTAATATATAGACATGGTCTCTCAAGTTTCGACGGAGACAATCATAGTATCTTGGCATTCAAGGGCAAAGAAATCAAAGAAGCGCATGGGATATGAGGTAGAAGGAAAAATAAAAATACCACAGCAAAGTATTTTGCATATACACGAATTTTTAAGGATGCTCACCATGGAGGAAGTAGAAGGAGACAGCGCAAATGAAGAATGTCCATGATTAAAGATTTGTATTGAAGTCCATTGAAGGATTTTATTTGGGTACTAGGCAAGAAGCCAATTCAAGACAATTATAATCAGAGTCATCACCTCCTATATCAAATGAGAGTCAAAATATGTAGTGGATGTCACCCAAGGGTCAAGGCTTGGCAAGACAATAGGGAGTTAATGCAGATGGCACCTGGCAAGGGACTATCACATTGAGCAATAAGACAATGGGGAGTCAATGCACCCAAGGGGCAAGGCTTGGCAAGACAAGTGGGAGTTAATGCAGATGTGGCACCTGTATTTTGCATTGGATGTCACCCAAGGGTCAAGGCTTGGCAAGACAATAGGGAGTTAATGCAGATGCACGTGGCAAGGGACTATCACATTGAGCAATAAGACAATGGGGAGTCAATGCACCCAAGGGGCAAGGCTTGGCAAGACAAGTGGGAGTTAATGCAGATGGCACCTGGCAAGGGACTGTCGTGACATTGAGCAATAAGACAATGGGGAGTCAAATTATGCAGATGGCACGAATTGAGGCTCTTTAAGAGCAACAATTTAAATTGTAAACATATGTTCAATCTATATCATTTTGGATATAAAGACTCTAGCTGAGAGCAATGTCTCTCAATGTAATCATATCATAATAGCTATAATTGCTATTATACCTCTTTGGTTCAATACAAAACTTGGGTCTTATGGCATCATGTCTTTTTTCTATTTAATAAAAGTTTTAAAAATTTTGTGGATATTGCAAGTGACAATGTTATTTTCATGAAATATTTAAGTCTCCTTTCATGGATTTATAAATTTATCACATCAAGGAAAAATATTAAAAATAATTAAATTAACAAATAACTTAGGTATAGCTAGAATTTCTAATATAGGATTATTTCAAATTCTTGCATGTTGGTGCAAAAGTATAGATTGAAAAAATAATATTTTTATGTGAATATGATAGTGCCACAAAGTGAACTTTTGATTTGGGAAGAATATTTTCAGAAAGTAAAATATTGATTTGGGAAGGATTTCACAAAGTAAACTTTTCATTTGGGAAGGATTTTTGGGCTTCATCCAAAAACAATAGAAAAAGTCCAAAATTAATGAAATAGGTGTTAATTGCAATTTATGTCAAGATGCACTATTTCAGCCTTCTGCATATCCTGACTTGCAAGAAACATTGGCATAATGACTGTGACTGGAATGTCCACCACAATGATTTTCTCTTCCATAAATATTCTCTCGATTGCTGTTTGATTGACTGCCTTGGTCATACTGATTCTTGCGGCAATCTCTTTCATAGTGTCCAAACTTATGACAATAGTTGCAGTGAATGTTTGACACATTGGTGGATGCGTTCCCTCGTCCTTGGAATCTTCCTTTGTTGGAATGATTTCCTCTTGGTTGTTGATGAGGCTGATGCTGACTTTGTTGATGACTTTGTTGCTAATGATCACTACCTTGTTGAAATGTTATATCTCTGCCTTTGCCTCTGCTTCTATATGAATCTATGAATGCTTGATCATTAAAATGACCTTTACATGTGTAAGTGGCTTGAGTCATGAGTTCTTCACTGAGTAAAATTGACTATAACTCTTTGAGTGTTGGAATTTTTCGTTGAATGGCAATACTCTAGACTAGATTCTCATATCCCTCTCCTAGTCCATTCAAGATGACTTGAACCATTTTTGCAAGCTTCATGGTCTCTCTTACTGCTGCGATTTGATTGTTGTAATCATTGATCCTGAGTACATAAGCATGACCAGTTTAATTGTTGTTACAGAAACTTTGGTTTATCTGGTTTCTCAATGTGAGAATCCTGGAAGTATTCTTAGACTCATAAAGAGCTACAAACATATCCCATGCTTATTTTAATGTCTTCACTATGTTGAGTTGTCCTAGCATGACATCTTGCACATTGTGCTTGATCAAATGATATGCATATTTATCTTTCTTGTCCCATTTTGCCTATGCTTGGGCAATGGCACAATCGACGACAAGTGTAGACACTAGTGGTGCAGCTGTAGATCCCGCTACTAGTGTTGCAGCAATAGTGGGAGTGGATGGATGGATCATCCAATGGTCTAGATGTAGACCCATCGACATACTCCCATTTCTCTTGAAGTACAAAATGGTCTCCATTCGGTATTTCCATGTGCCATAGTTGGAGTTGTCTAGTTTAATAAACGCCTCCAAATTGAGGTTGTTATTCATAGAGATGGTGCTCGAGGGGTGCACTAATAAGAAACCCTATGTATCACATGTGTTCAAGGGTATTAAAAAACCCCCTCAACTAAAAATTTTCCCCCCAATAAAAACACCCCTATTTACTTACGGACTAAGTGGTTTTTTTTTAATTGAATTAAAAAACCCTGTTGTTATTGTAATCCTGTTGATTTTTTTTTAAGAGTCGAATTAAAATACCCCTCCTTTTGAATGCATGTGGTATACTAAAATTTCATAAGGTGAAGCCCTCGAGATATGGTGCAAGATAGTACTCATAGTGCCTATGAAAAGCACTATCTGAATCAATTGCAATACATTGACTGTATCAAGTGCAATCTAAACTGTCGGGGTGAAGATAGAAGTGCAATATATACTCCAATCTGCTACAAGACTTGTGACAAATGACGTCGAGAATAGCCAAGAGTCTTTACAAGGCTTAAATGATGTACACAATGGGAGAAAATAGCCTATAAGATTTTACAATGATGGCATGTAAATGCAAAATGAACAAATTTGCAATCCTCCCACTGATGCCTGAAAATACTCTGAAGTCTGCTTATTTAACTGTGGAACATCACGTTTTAGGAAATGTCATGATGTGAAACCGCATGTGAGTGAAGGGACTGACTCCAAGTAGGAACTATTTAGGAATTTTTGGACATGGCTCGATTGCTGCTTTGGAGTTCTCTCCACTATGGATGATCTAATATACTTTGAGCTAGATCTAGACTAACCGTCGAGCGATGAAAAAGCAGCAAATAATTTCTTTTCTTTGTTTGTTTGAGGTGCTAGATCAGATGCATTGATATAGAGGCTAATATGCATGAAGGAATTCGAATTGTCACCGAGGCTCAAAAGTGTGTGATACTTGCACCAAAATATGTGCATGATGAGGGCATAGAGTATGAAGAATTGAGCGTTTTTCCTTTTTGAAGCACCCTCAAATACTTTCTGGATCAAGAGATACGGCTTGATTTAGGTTGAGGGGCAAAAAGGGTGCAAATTCACAATGATGATGTGGTAGGGTGAGTCACATGCAAAAAATGAAGAATTGTGCCTAGCAAGGGGTGTGCCATGGGGGCAATGTGCTGATGTGGCACATGTGTGCATATTAAGCAACCAATAACTTCTTATTAGCAAGAGACTGTGCCTAGCCAGGTGGATGATGACATGGCACATGGAGAGATTCTGCTGACATGGAAGTTGCCAAATGGATGATGATGTGGCACGTGGAGAGAATCTGCTGACATGTCAGTAGGTGGATAATGATGTGGCACGTGGAGAGAATCTACTGACATGTCAGTGATGATGCGTCAGGTAGTTGGCAATGCTGATTGGCAATCAACAAAGTCTTTTTTTCAAGATTCGATTGATGAAAATAATTCTGTCACCCTCGTTGATGGAGCTTTGGTTGCTGTTTCTGCGTGTTGTGAGGTGTGCTAGATGGAGGTCGTTTTAGTCACGATTGGAGTGTCCGTTCGAGAGCTTTCAGGTTTGTATGCTAGAGAAGCTTGTTCTTGAGAGCCATCATGGGCCTGTGGGCTGCTTAAGGCGTAGAGACATTGAGCCATCTTTGCTGTAGTCGGCTATTTGGCTGTTTGGCCCGTGAGATAGCGATGGCACTGTGAGGCTAGGAGTGGCTGGCTTGAACCTTGGAGAGGTCGTTGGGATGATCCAGAGCTGAATGCGCAGGAGTGCTAGTTTTGACCCTTCGTGGCTCGATGCTGAGCGAGTTGCTGGAGCTAGAGTAGAAGCACACGGCTTCCTTTAAGCCGTTTCACTATGGAAGGTCGTGGAGGGCGTGCATGTGCCTACGGGTCACCTGTTAGTTGGGAGCTTGAAGCAAATCGATGCATTGAAGATACGAATGGCGGTCACTAGAGCTATTGGTTTGAGTTGTCATTTGAGAGACTCTTCTGGGTATTTGAGTTTGCTTTTCGACTGCCCGTTTAGAGTCGTCGGAGCTTCATTTAAGAATGTTGTTTTTGCACCATGCTGGAGCTGACAGTTGAAGTTGAATCATCGATGCACTGGTCATTATTGGTTGCAAGCTTTGTTTGTTACCGCTTTAGTTATAGGTCGTAGATGAGTTGCTTTGGCTCGTTTGTTGATGCTGGTCAATAGAGGCTGAATGCGCCTGGTCGGGGTGCTTATGAAGCTTAGAGAGGGTCACTGTCTTGTAGATGATTCGTTGTAGATCCATGGATAGGCTCTGGCGTCGCATGATATTGCTTAGTTAAGACCTTAGTAAGCTAGTTCATTCAAAAGAATCCTTCTCTCTCTCTCTCACGCGCAAACACAAAAAAATCTCTCAAAGGAAATACGACCTATCTCTTAGATCTCTCTCTCTCTCTCAATCACAAGGAGATATATCAAATCTCACAAAATGTACTCAATCTCACAAGAATTCTCAAGACAAGAAACTCTCACAAACACTCAAGAAAGTGATGACGGAAAATTCAATTGGGCCCTAATACATAGATACTCCAAGGTCAAATGGACAAGCCAAGAAACACTTATCAAAGCCTTGGACAAACATGCATCGTGGATGCAAGGTAATTATGACAAAACACTCAAGGAAAGTACCAATATAATGACACTCTAGTAGTAAGCCTCAAGGTGTCCCTCACCATTGATGACCATCTTCCTGAAAGAAAAGTACTACCTCCTTTGAGTATTTACAAGCTCCATCTTCCTTTCAAATGCATCCCATATTTGATGCGGTACCCCATTTCTGCTGGTGGGATGCCAACTAAATTGAACAAGGAAGATTCTCCTTACAATTGGGGCCTAATAAATAGATACTCCAAGGTCAAATGGACAAGCCAAGAAACACTTATCAAAGCCTTTGACAAACATGTATCACATATGCAAGGTAATTATGACAAAACACTCAAGGAAAGTACCAAATATCATGACACTCTAGTAGTAATCCTCGAGATGTCCCTCACCCTTGATGACCATCTACCCACACTCAGTTTCAACCCAAATCAAGAGATAGATGCTCAAACAACCATTCACCTCTTTCAAAGAGCCATATCTCTTGAAGGGAGGTATGTGTGTTTAAAGAAATGGTTGACATTGACTTCTTAAATACTGATAAAACAATCTACAGTGTTCATGGTTTACAAGGAAAAGATCAACAATAGCTCAATCCATCTATCAGTAATGTCATCTACCATCTTTACCATACTCAATGGGTCAAGACTATTGCATCAAAACATCATCTATAGACTCAACCATAGCTCGGGGATGGGTAATCAAATCGGTCTAGGGGAGTTGTTAACCATGTGGCAACAAGGGTGAAAAGTTAAGTCTAGAGCAATAAAGATGAGATCATTGGGTGCATAGAGTATAAGCAAAGCTCCACTTGTAATATCTTGAGCCTGAAAGATGGTATGAAAAATCCAAAAGGATGAAGATAGTGTAGATAGTGTGCTTGTAATATCTTGAGTCTGAAAGTTGGTATGATGAATCTAAATTGATGAGGACATCTAAAATACTCTCTAGAAAAGATCCCATCATACTTGTAAAATCAAGATCGAGAGAGAGAGATACTAAAACTAGAGAGAGAAAGACTAAAAGCCTACAATTTTTGAGGTCCCCCAAAAAGGTGCATGGACTCAAGAGCTTCCCCCACTTTGTGGAGAGACTCAAGAGGTTCTCCCACTTTGTGGGGGGACTCAAGAGTTTCCCCCACTTTGTGTAGAGACCCAAGAGGTCCCCAAAAAAGAGGAGGGCCTCTTGTCCAAGAGATCCCCTACAAAAGAGGTCCCCTCCTAGATATACATACAAATTGTGTAGAGACCAACATGTATAAATATCTCTCAATAGAATGAAGATCCTGCTCTAAATGTAAAGACCAACATATATAAATATCTCTTAATGGAATGAAGCCCCTGTTCTTTAGGGTTTAGTGTTCAAGTTCACTATTGTATTCATGTGCTTAATCTCCATTTTATCTATGCTCCCTTATAATATTGTGTTCTAGAATTCCCTTACTCTTGCACTCTCTACCTTTTACTCATTGCTCATGCCTCCTCCCTAACAAAATATGAAGAGGGGAGAGGAGAAGAGTGGACATGAGGAAACAGGGCATAGCTAGAGAGCACACCACAAATGACTAACTATACACTAGATTTAGTTGAAAATGTAGAATATATACAAACCCATTTAGGGTTACGGTTAGGGAATCTAACCCTTTCCTTTATAGAACTCTATTGGGTTAGTGCTATGCACATATGGTCACATGATGGTGCTATGCACACATGATGTTGAGCGTGAACTCTCAACACCTTTCTTGAAGATCAACATCATGAAGTAGGCCTTCCCTCAAGATGGTGATTCTAGGGAATTGAAGAAGGACTGAACATTACATTCCATCACACCCCTTTAATGGGAATGTCTTTCCTCTACATCAAACCAAGAGCTAGTAGGTGTTTCTCAAAAAGCTATTTACCGAGTGGTTTAGTAAAGATGTCTGCAACATTCTATTTATGCTATCACACTACTGCAGTGTGATGTCACAAAGTAACACTCTTTCTCTAATGAAGTGCTCTCTGACATCAATGTGCTTTATCCTAGAGTGATATACTAGATTCTTGGCCAATGCTCTAGCCGATTGATTATCACATTATATTGTTGTTGGCTTTGACTCATCAAAGTAATATGTTTCTGACAATAGTCTTCTGAGCCATATAGCCTCACATGCACCTATAGTGAGGGCCCTATATTATGATTCAATTGAAGACAAAGAAACATTTGGTTGTTTGTGTGACACCCATGATATAGCACCTTGACCAAGGAAAAATTCATATCTCTGTGTCGATCTCCTGGTCTCATGATCTTCGGCATAGTCACTATCACAATATCCATGCAATTGTGGATGACTTTCTCTATATTCTATCCCAAACTATCTTGTACCTCTGGTGTATCTCAAGACTCTTTTGGCTGCATTCTAGTGAGATTATTTTGTATTTTCCATAAACTATGCTATTGAACTTATTGCATAACAAATATCTGGCCGTGTGATAGTCAGATATATAAGAGATCCAATGAGCTTCCTGTAGTATGTGTCATTGAATGTAGGCTTTTTTGAATCTTTAGTAAGTTCTTCTTTCGTGAGAAATGCATTCTTGACATCAAGCTGATGCACATTCCATCTGTTGAGTGTCGCTAGTGATATCAAGAACCATATGGAATCCATCTTTGCTATTGGAGCATAAGTCTCATCCTAGTCCTGACCATATTATTGTGCAAATCCTTTTGCAACTAGTCTAGCTTTGTATCTTTGAATACTTCCATATGGATTGTACTTTACTTTGTATATCCATTTGTTTGCTATGGCCTTCTTTCCTAGTGGAAGATCACATAATTCCCAAGTATTATTATTATACAAAGCATCCATTTCTTCATTCATAGCAGTTTTCCATTCTAGCTTGTCTATTGCATCTTCAAAGTACAGTGGCTCTACTGTAGCCATGATGGTATTCATAAGAGCATAGTTGGTGGTTTCAACATGAATTGCTTTTCCTTTCTGAGCATATGTCAACCTGGCTAGTGGTCTGCTTTCCCAAGTAGACTGTCTAAGCTACTGTGGCTCTGCTTGGGGTGTTTCTAGCAATTTGTGCTCTTCTTCAACAACCTTTTCTATAGATGATTGTGAAGTTGATGCTTCCATCTCTTGTGTATTTGAGGTTTTCCATTCTGATTCCTCATCAAAGATTACATCTCTGGAGATAATGACCTTGTGGTTGATGGGATCATACAACTTGTAGCCAACCATGATGCATTTCCATGACTTCCCATCCAATTTCTTGCGATGATCATCATGTATGTGGGCATATGCTATGCAACCAAATATGTGGAGATGCCCAATGTGTGGCTTATCTCTAATGAATGCTTCATAAGGAGTCATACCCTGTATTGGTTTGGTAGGAAGCTGATTAAGCAAGTAGTTTGCAGTGGCTATTGCTTCTGATTCAAAAGATGCTTCTCACTAAGCATGAAATCTCATCAAATCTTTTGATCGGGTGTGAGATTGTAGTCTTTCATAAGCACTCTCTGTTGTTCTTGTTCTGGCATCTATCGACAGTATTTCAGGTTTCTCTAACACTGTCTACTACAGTCCTAGTCTTCCTTTCAGCTTTTGCATCCTATTGAGGAGTATCTGCACATGTGAATTATCTTCGAATCCCGTGACTTCTGTAAAAATTCATGAATGCTAAAAATGTATTCACCTCCTCTATCTGATCTCATGACTTTGATCTTTCTGCCTATCTTGTTTGGTACCATGGCTTTGAATTCTTGAAATCTTGAAAACACTTCAAATTTCTCTTTCAAAAATATACCCAACAATATCTGTTGTAGTCGTTGATGAAAGTCAAGTAGTAAAGTGAACCATTGATGTTGTGGGTCTGGGCATAACCCCATACATCTGTGTATATCAAATCAAGAATATCTCATGCTCGAGAGGTGCTTCTACCAAAGTTGGTTCACTTTTGTTTGCTGAAGCAGCATGCTTCACAAACTTTTCCAAGAAACTGTAGCTTAGGAATCCTGATTGCCATATTCTGATTCTTGAGATCCAACAAGTAAATGAAATTGACATGACTGTATCTCTTTTGCCATTTTGCAGATAGTGGCATCTATTGCAGTTGAGCTGACATGGCATGCTTCTCTAGTACTATAGCTAGCATTCTATACAAGCATCCTTCCTTGATACCTTTTGCTCCTAGCTCACATCTTCTAGATTTTTCTCTGATAGTGCATTCATCTCTATCGAAGATGACTCGATAGTTGTGTTCCGTCATTTGACCTACTGATTGACAAGAGGTTCTTGCTAAGCTTCAAAACATAGAGTACATCTTTCACCAATCCTTTCATACCAGTGAGATTGTTCATAGGGATAACACCTATCCCTTGAACTGGATTCGGTGTATTATCTGCTATGTAGATGACATTTTTCTAACCTTCTAATGGTTTCATCTCTGTGAACCATCTCGGGGGGGTCACTCATCATATGTAACCCTATCACGTGAGTTCAATAGAAGGATATTTTTTATTTCAAAAATTTACATAAATAAATATACATAAGGGACTATTTAAAATAGTTTTGGGAAAAATTTACAGATTTGTATAGAAAAGGGGTACATTTTATTAATGAAAAATTTACAGATAAGGGATTTTAGAAATAGGCCTTGAACGCACATGGTATAGAGAGCTTATACATAGTGACCCCCCCGATGAACCATTCCTGATGATTTGTCATGTGAGATGATGCACCGCTATTGATATACCAAGGATCTTGATCTGCTTGGTCGAATTGATAGCTGAAATCTTCTTTTGAATTGCAATCCATGTCTAGGTACACTATATCATTTTGCTGCATTTCCTCGTTTGCAAGAAACATATTCCCATGCTCATTTGAAAAATGACTGTGAGTAGGATGTCCACCATGATGATTTCCTCTGCTGCGGAAATTATGTTAACATCCATAGAGTACATCTGCCAAATGCAAGGTAATCAATGAGAGTCAAGTGACCAAGTCAAATGATCTACTTCAATGGACAAGCTCACGGGAGTTTGATACCCAAATACACCAAGGTCAATGATTACAAGCAATGTGCACACAAAAGGAGTATAGCTCAAACTCAGGGATTTTGATCCCCAAATACCCAAAGTCTGCTCCAAAGTCCAAGGATTCAAGGATTCCAAGCACAGACTATATGTTCCAGCTACCATTGTCAAGAACAAGGAGATGCACACTTCAGGTCCACATCCATGGAAGCATGAGGAGTGCAAGTGCCGTGCACTTTTCAGCTCCACATCCATAGAAATAGCCACGCCAATGAAAATAGCCATGAAAGGAGTACAGCTCAAACTCAGGGAGTTTGTTTCCCAAATATCTTGAGACAGGGTTACCATTGAGTGTCTCGTGAAAGTTGAGCCTCACCACTTCAGGTTTGAGCCTCATGCATCATGCATGACCACAAACAAGTTAAGGTGTGAGGGCACTCAAGGAGTTTGAGCCCCAAATCACCTAAGCCTAGGAGTGGTGAGGATAACACAAGCGCTATTTGGGAGCCAGTTAGAAACACCTCCTAATGCCAGGCTTTGTCCTAAGCTGTTTAATATGGTTAGCACAAGCGCTATTTCCGCTAGTAGGGAGAGTCGATAAGAATAGCAATATGCCTTGGCACCCTACAAGCCCAAGAGCCCCTGATTGTAAAGAGAGGGAGAGTGCTAAAAAGGAAAAGGGTTGGCCCTCCCTTCAAAAGGTGACTTGTATAAAAGGCCAAATGGTTGACTTTGGTCTTCATTGTTGTTTGCACCAAGTTGAATACAAGCTCCCTCTTCACTTCCAAGAGAGTGTTTTGGGTGCTTTCTTGTTTCCTTCCTAGTGCCCTTGTGGTTGTCACTCTATCCCCCTTCACTCCCCTCTCCCTCTTCTCCTCATCCTCCCTTCTCCCTTCCTGCTCCCTCATCCCTCTCCTCTTCCTCTTCCCTCTTGCTTGTGTGAAACCACATTGCAACAATTTGGAGGTCGCTTGCATGACACTTGCAGACAACTCGTTCTATGCATTGCTCCCACAAGGAGTAGCTAGGAGTGGAGACTCCGTCGGCATATCTTCAACAACCACATGATACGTGAGTCACCATTGAGACCCACAACATTTTTGGCACTTTTGCTAGGGATAAAAGGTAGCTTTTGCATTTGCACTTGTCTTCCTTGGATATATTCCCATCACACAAGTCTTCAAGCCTACCTTGGAGCTTGCTAGTGTAGTTGTAGGAAAGAAGAGAGCTGGAAAGTGAGGGAGAGGATGAAATTTTGTTTTTTTTGTAGGAAAGACATATGTGAGCATGGGAAGCTTATCTTTGATGCTTTTTGGTATTTCAAGTTGATAGGAACTTAGTAGGCTTGATTGCTAAGGTGTGTGTGAGGTCTAAACACCTCAAAAAACAACAAAAGGATTCTTGCAGTCAAGTTTTGAAGTAGTTTTGTGTCTTAGAACTCACCTTTTCTAAAATTTTACATTTTGGCTTTCATAAAGTGTTTTATTTTATTGAGTAGGTAGATTAGGTAGTGTAGCATCCCCCATCACAAAATATCATGAACAGAAACTGCAAAATCTTCAAAAAACATCAAATCTCAGTCGGCGACATTGTGTGTGATTATCCCACCGAGTCGGCACTATAGCCTTATCGCATCGACTAGATACCCTGCCGACCATTGCGTCAGTCGTATCCCACTGGTCAACCTGCATTGACCCGATGCTGTAGCGCTTTCCCACTGACCTAGCCTCTGACTATGGTTTACCCCGTCGCCCTAAGTTAATGCGTGTCAGAGTTACTTCCTCATCGATCTAACAACTATTGACTGGCACTGTAGTGTTACCCCGCTGATCATTGCTATCTTACTACACCGCTGCTAGCACGGTGAACCTACCCCCATGCTTGTGGTCATAATCGTTCCCCTCTGCCCATTGCGTTATTCCCATCATGCCGCCTGTCGCTATTTTGATCCCGCCATTCGATGTTTTACACTTACCCCACCATCATCGCTATACGTGTATCCCATTGATTGTAGCCATTTTGATCCCCACGCCCATTGTGATACTATCTCGTCACCCGATGTTATCCCGTATCCCTATGCCTGTGGGGATAGCCCTTGCGACCGTTCATGTTGACCACATGGCAATCATTATTCCACCGATCATCGCGATACATCTATAACACCGACCAGTGCTATATTCTTATTCCGTCGATCGTTCGCTGAAAGTTTATGCCATCACCTGTCGCCAAAACCATATTACCCCACCCGTTGCTATACCCGTAGCCCTTCAACCGGTGTTATAGAGCTATCCTGCTGACTGGTGCGATACCTCTGGTATAGCCAAAGAATTAAAAGAAAATTCCAAAATCTCAGTTCAACTTGAGTGTCCCCATCTAGAGGCATCCCATATGGACTTGAGGGCCAGAAGGATTTTGCCAAAGGGTCCTGTGCTAGAAGAAAGCACTTTGAGCTACCCTCTATCCTAACTAGGAATCCGAAAGCGATCCCAAGCGTCCACTCGTTTGTAGGTCCCCATCCAGTAACTCTATCTAGTTTAGATGAAGCAAAGAGTCTTGAAGGAGTGATGCAAGATCCCTTGGGTCCAAGGGCCTCGAAAGCTCCATTCACAAGTGTAGCCTCTCCCAAGTTGCATGCACCTTCGGTTGCATCCAAGCTTAGAGGTACGTTCTCTAACATGTTCAGTGACTTAGGATGAACATAGTCGATAGACATAGAGAACCACTTTGCCGGCATGTGCTCAGGAAGGGAAGGCCAATAGCAGATAGTTCTTGAGCCCCAAATTGGGATAGAAACTACCTTCACCCGATCCAGGTCCCTTTGCCTATGCCAGACCCCCCTAGTGCGAGAACATGGATGATGAAGATCCATGGATGAGGGAATTCCATTTTGTAGACAAGACCCCGGTCGAGGGGATATTAGGAACTTCCAAGGTGGAATGCCTTATGATCCCTTAAGAGCCCCGGCCCCACCAACCTTCATCAACTATGGGGCACCTCAGTTCCCACCCTACCTCCCACTGCATGGAACCAATATTACCATGCCCTAGGACCCACTGCCTTCGAGAGTCCGTCCCTTCCTGTCTATACCGATTGCACCAATGAATGTAGGCATGGGTACCTCTGTCCCAATGCCGATACCAGCAACTACATGGACACCACCACTTGGGCCACGCCTAAGGCCAGCCCTGCGACCCATCAGGCCCATAGCAATGCCACCTCAACTAGCTGCTCAAACGGTGTTGACTAATGAGGCAATGCGTATTTTGGTGAATGCCCTAGGAAGGGGGGCAACACCACCTCCACCTACCCCATTGTTCCCTGTAAGGATGGCGAATCCTTCAAGAAGCCGTCCCATAGCCATTTCCAAGCTAATGACCAAGTTTCTAAGAGAAGGAGACCCGGTCTCCCACGTGGAATGGTTCGAAGATATTTGTGAAGCCTTTGGTGCACCAGGTGACCTCGAGATGGCCAATGCATTCGGCCTCAACCTAGATGGCAAGGCAGGCCAATGGTATAAGGCTCTCACCCAAGAAGAAAAGATCAATTGGGAGACATTGAGAAACGCTTTTATTGTGGGGTTCAGCCCCCAGTGGCCATAAATGAGCCGATCAACCAATTCTATGTGGTAAAACAAAACAACAAGGAATCCCTAAGGGATTACATTGCGAGGATTAAGCACCTCAATGCCCGCTATGAACCATATGAGCGAATGAGCGATGAACGATTGTTGCCTCGCTTCCTTATCGGATTAGCATACCCAAAGTTACACGACCACCTCATGGTGATGAACCCCACCTCCTTTGAACCCCACCTCATGGTGATGAACCCCACCTCCTTTAATCTATGCAGCAAGGTGGCCATCCGTATATGTGGCAACATGATGGACAGCATTCGAACAAGGCCTCGGCCCCCTCCAAAATAGCTTCATCGGTTAGGTCCTCGAGTGTAGAGTCAAACAAGAAGGAGGCTAACGAGCCTAAAAGCTTGGATATGAGTGAGTTGCTCCGATTTGTTGGATCAACTAGGCCAACAATGGAGGACAGGAACCTCCAAGGAGGTGCCAAGCAACCCCCACTTGTTTCCACGAAGAGACAATGTCTAGTGTGGGGTATACAATGGCAACCACCCCTCCAATCAGTGCCCATGCCTAAGGGCAAGGCCAGCACTCTACTATGCACACTTCCATAGGCGGGGAAACCATGATACCTCCCAATGTTGATTTTCGAGGTCTCTTCCCCAACCCATGTATCAAATGCAACCCCATTGGTCGTAACAGCCCCACCTAACCCCCAAAGCTCTCACTGTGGCCCCGTGGCCAGCTTTAGTCAGTACCAGCTCTACTACCACCACCCATACTAGGTCCGCAGCCCTCACTACCTCGCATCACCCCAATCAATCAAGTGTTCATTGAAGAATTGCCCAACGACTGGGAGGAAATGGATCCTGATCATGGACCTCGTGATTACTGCCCCTATGAGGAGGGAAGTGGTACCCTAATCCACTACCTTCCGCCACAGGATCAACAAGTTCCCGTATTCCAGAATGCCCTCGTAAATGCAAGAGCAAGAGATCTAAACTCAATTGCTCAGAGACCCCCACTCCAATCTTACACTTGCCAGGGTCCCCATAGAGCAAGTGAATGCCCCTATTGAGGACTTCAAACCCTCCGGTGTCCTATTTCAAATACCAAGGCTGTCCATATAGGGATCATACACCCACCGTCCCAACTGCAACCAATCCCATCCCTTTGTGTGTGGGATGTGGAATGGAGCATCTATTCTAGGATTGTCCCACGAGGAGACCAACCACTCCACTCACCCCGCCAAAGAGCACCAGCCTAAATCTACTTAGCATCGCGAATAAGGCCATGTGGCCGTAGTGCCACTACAAGTCATTACAAGGATGCAAGCCAAGGCACTAGGCAAGGCAATGAGGAAGCTCAAAAGAAGGGCAAGGTATCCCTGTTGCCCCAGTCTTGAGATTTGCCCACAGCCTCTAACTCGATCCAAGAAGGCCATTCAAGTAGGTGACAGTTTCGACCAGGTGCTCATCCAAGATGGTTTTGATGAGGAGACAGCTACCCTTTCCACCTCTGCTTTCAAATAGTCTTCCACCTAGGGTGACCCTGAGGTACCCCTAATCCCAAAAGTGAACAAACCAGTGCATGCCCAAGGCCTGGCACCCTCACCTACCTATAAGGAGACCTATCCTGACCCAGCTTTTGAAAAGCAATACATAAAGGATGCCCAAAACTTAGTACATGATTGCAAGGATAAGTTTGAGCATCGACTAAAGGCTAGTAGGGGGTCGAATACTATTCATCCAACCCACTTGATGGGACACCGGGGGGCGAAATCGCTCAAGGTGCCAGAAAGGGTGGAGGAAGAGGAACACCTCATCTTGGAGCAATCAAAATCTTTGTATCTACATTAGATGTTCCAAGAACACCCAGTGTTGCATGACCTACAAGACGAAGGAGACCTATATAGCTTCGATGACATGTTGTCCATGGAGGAAGAAGCTTCACCAAAACCGTGCGATAGTGCCGAGATAGCTGTTTCCTATTGATAGAGGTGAAAATGCCGATCGCTTCTCTATTAAGAGGAAATCCCATCCTATGGCATGATCTGTCCAATTGGACGAATAGACCGTTCCTACCTCTAACCCCGGCCATCCCTAAGCCCAACCAATCAATGCTAGAAAAGGGGCAAAACCTACCCAAGATTCCCATCAACAAGCTAGGCTACTATTTTGAGGGTGATGACACAAATGCCTCTATCCCAATAGTCTACCAAAACCAAAAGGTGGAAGCCATCCTGGATGGGGGAGCACGAGTGAGTGTCTGCACCAAGGAATACTGGGAGAAAAAACCTGCACTCGAGCAGACCCATCTAGTAATAAAGCTAGCCGATGGAGGAACCGTTGAACCCCTAGGAGTGCTGACTAGCATCAACATTAAGGTGTTTGGATTCACGTACCCCGTCAAGTTTGTGATAATGGACTTCACTCGACAGCTAGGATATGAAGCTATCCTAGGCAGACCCTTCTTGTGAATGTCCGGACTCGTGCATGACTGGTGCAATGATAATATCTACTTATGGCACAAGGAGAAAACCATGAGTGGACCTACACACCTATAAGGCCAACCCCTTAGCAGGACATCTCCTGGCCACAGAGTCCGACACCACCTCCATAAAACTGCTCCAACCTTATGACAAGGAAGAGAATGAGAAGGAGTCTGATGACTTCTGATATGCACCTCTCCCCGAGCCAGAATTCTCACAGAACTTGATGCACATCTTAGCCAACATAGATGTCCCAAAAAGAGTAGGGTTTTAGATCACCACCCTAAAGCTCGAGGGTCTCACCCCAGTGGTTCCCCTAAGGATGTTTAACATGCTCAAACCCGAGAGGTAAGCAAGGGAACTATAAGGGTAAAATCAAATCTTCACTAGCTGTCCTACATAGGCACCATGACTACTCACCATGAGTTCTCCTCTAACTGGGGAAATAGGGTAAGTAGGATAACCACCCCCGTCGGCTCTATAAGTACAATAGAAGAGCCCCCTTCAGGTCCTAAATCCCCTGTATCCAAAGGTAAGGCTAAGGCCAAAAATTCCACTGCTCTGGTAGAAAAAGAGGAGGAGATTGAGGAGATAAAGAAGACCTATAGTAGGTACCGGCCCACTACAAGTCCTATACTATTTAGGATCATAAGATCTTATACCAACAAGCCAAAAGATCTCAAGAGGATGATTGTTCTCAAGGGGATGATTTGGGTTACAACCAAGTGTCATCGATTGCCCCACAAGATCAACACCAAACTGCCTTTGCAACCAAATGGGGTGTATACGCAGCTAGGGTGATGATATTTATATTAACCAATGCCCCAGCTACCTTCCAACGTATGATGATTATGGTATTCAAGGAATATCTAGGGGACTTTGTGGAATGACCACCTGAAGTATCTCAGGCTCGTCCTTGAGAAGTGCGCCGCTTGTATTGCATATCCCTCAACCCCCTTAAGTGCCAATTTTGGGTCAAACATGATATCATCCTGGGCCACATAGTATCTTGGAATGGAATCTCTATGGACCACAATAAAATCAAACTCATCTTGGAGTTACCGCCCCCCATCAATGCCAAGGGAGTCTAATGATTTACTAGCCATATAGGCTATTACTGGAGATTCATCTTGTTCTACGCGAACATAGCCCACCCATTATACAAACTGCTAGTATCCTTTGAGTGGACCGAAGAATGTCAAACCTCCTTTGAAACCCTCAAACTACTAGCTCTATCCACCACACTAGTGTTGAGGTCACCTGACTGGAATTCAATATTCCACGTCCACATTGATTCCTCTAACTTTGCCATTGGATGTGTGTTAGCCCAACCCGAGGAGCATAATTTGGATTACCCAGTATACTTTGTGAGCCATCAACTAAATGAGGCCGAGGTTAACTATAGTACCACCGAAAGAGAGGGTCTCACCATGGTCTATGCAGTAAAGAAGTTCAAGCACAACTTGTTAGCTAACAAGTTTGACTTCTTCGTGGACCATCAAGCATTGCTATACCTAGTCAACAAACCTTGCATGATGGGATGCATCACTAGGTGGATGCTGATCCTACTAGAATTCTTGACTTCACAGTTGCTATGTGTAAGGGCAAAACCCACATTCTATTGACCACCTATCGAGGATCCCGAATGGTGAGGATCCAACAATAGGAGTAGAAGATGATCTCCCCAATGCTTCCCTCTTCTTCCTCAATGTCATTCCCGAATGAGCCGCCAAAATCGGCCACTACTTGGCCAATGAACTACCCCTAGTAGGCCAAGACCTTAAGAAGGATAAAGCTCGTAAACTCATTAAGGACTCTGTGCCATATCAGCTGTGATAGTAGGCCAACTATACCACATGGGCAAGGATGGCATACTGTGAAGATGTGTGTGCAAACACAAATACATTAAGGTGCTTGAAGAAGCCCACTCAGGAATCGCAGGAGGTCATTTCGCTACCACTGATGTTACAGCACATAAAGTGCTGCAAGCTGGTCTTTGGGGCCAACACTCTTCCAAGATGCAGCCAAATTCATCGAATGATGTTACCCCTACTAGCATATCCAAATCCCGCACAGGGCAGACATGATGCCCCTGACTAAAATCCTAGCCAACCAACTCTTCAAAAAATTGGGCATCAATTTCATTGGTCCCATAAGCCCAACAGCTAAGGGGACCGAGGCACGATACATCATCCTCGCCATCAACTACTTCATTAAGTGAGTAGAAGGAAGAGCCACGGTAAAGGCTGATGCAAGATTCACCGCTAAATTCTTATATGAACAAGTCATCACGCAGTTTGGATGCCCACCGTTGGAGTTAGTCAACAACCAAGGAACTCACTTCCTCAATGAAACCATAGCAATCCTGATGAGTGAGTTTATGATCATTCATAGTAAGTCAATGCCATACTTGTGAAGAGAGTGGGAGAGAAGGAAGGAGTCTCACTTGCAGCTTTCTCACATACACAATGGGAGAATATACACAAAGGTGGAGGCTGAAAATAGTTTTTCTCTTCTTAGTTGTGAAAGCCAAAAGAACTCTCTCTGGGTACAAAAGAATAGGTGAACCCTATATGTGGGTCTCAAACCAAACTCAGCTAACTAAGGTGGCATACTAACTGAGCCACTAACTAGAGTACATAAAGATAGCTGTCATCTAGCTATTATTCATGCGCAATGTACCAACTGCATCTGCAGCTAACAAGTCGGTGACATAAATGCACAACGGTCACCCTGGCATATCACAAGTGGAGCTCGATATCTCAACACTCCCCCTCAAGCTCAATCCCAATTCTTGCACACCAAGTAGGTCTCTAAACTTGTGCAACTTCTCTATGCCCAATGCCTTCGTGAATATGTCAGCTACCTAATCCTCTGTGCTGACATAAACTAGATCAATAAAACCTACTAGAACCTTCTCCCGCACATAGTGATAATGCACCTCAATGTGCTTTATTCTAGCATGATAGACTGGGTTATTTGCCAAGTGTATACTACTCATGTTGTCACAATAAATGACAACTGGCCCATCTATAGAATGATGCATATCATAAAGTAGCTTATGCAACCAAGCTGCCTCACATGCAGCCATTGTTGCACCCCTGTACTTAGCCCCTGTGCTCAACAAGGCAACTGTAGGCTGTTTCTTGCTACTCCAAGTGACTACAATACTCCCAAAAGAGAACACATATCCACGGGTAGATCGTTTATTAAAAATACTACCAACCCAATCAACATCAGTGTATCTATGCAACTGTATCTGAACCCCAGTCTCATAAAATAGTCCATACTGCAATGTGGACTTCACATACCTCAGTGTGCATCTAGCCGCATCCAAATGTGGTTTCCTTGAAGCCTACATAAACTAACTTACCAACCCAATAGCATAGCTCAAATCTGGCCTGGTAATAGTCATATAAATCAAACTTCCTACTATGCATCTGTACATAGTAGGGTCTTCCAGAAGCTCACTTGCATCTGCGCTCAACTTCACATTCTACTCCAAAGGAATTGAAATATGCTTACAGCCTGTCATCCCATATTTAGATAGCATGTCCAATCCATACTACCTCTGCAAGAGCCATATCCCACTTGTGGATCTAATCACCTCAATGCCCAAGAAGTAACACAGCTCTGCCAAATCCTTCATCTCAAACTTATGCTTCAATAGCATTTTCACATAAAGGATATCTTCATCACTATCTCCTGTGATGATCAAATCATCAACATAAATGACAAGCAGCATAATGCCTTTCTCTATTTTTCTCACATAAAGTGAGAAATTTGCCTTGGAAATCTGAAAGCCAATAGTGACAAGATACTGTCCTATCTTGTCAGACCATGCTCTGGGTGCTTGCTTCAAGCCATACAAGGCTTTTTTCAACCTGCAAAAAAACTCAGGATGAACAGCATGAACATAACCTGGTGGATGTGGTTTGACACACCTGAGTCAACATACCACACATCATTGCTTTCTTTAGTACTTGTCACAAAATTGGTCATGTGCTGCACCCATAAACAAATGCTCATTTCTGTCATCACCATGTCTACTAGAGGATGCATAATTGCCTTGCTGCAATTTTCCAGTCATAATGTCATTTTGCTTTTTATAACAGTCTTTAACCATATGACCCATTTTACCACAGTAGTAGCATTCAACATTGTTAGTTACCACGTCCTCCTCCATAGGACTGGTTTTCTTGAATTATGCATAATCCTTTCCTAGACCATTCAAGGTCACAGAAACTAAATCATCATCTTCCACTGGCGACCCAATAGAAGCAAGTGCATCTGTAATCTTCTTCACCTTCATGTGGTAGTCATTGATGCTCATATTTTCTTTCTGCACATTATGCAACTCCTACTTGAGCTGCATTTTCCTAGCTTGCATATTTGTGCTATACATTTTTGTCAAAGTATCCCATGCCTCCTTCGGCGTGCTTGCATCCTGAATATGCACAATCATAGAATCTGAAATACTGATAGACAGCCAGTACATAACTTTTTTGGATCTCTCATGCTAGCCTTTAAATGCCTGTAACTCCTGTTGATTGGGAACATTAGGAATAATTGGTTCTTGTTCAACTCCAGTAATGAGCTCCCAATAGCCTTTTCCCGTAAGGAAATTTGTCATTCTAAACTTTCATGCTTGAAAGTTATTCTTGTCAAGCTTTTCAGTGACAGTCTATGAAAGAGCATCAGACGCCATTACAAAACACTGCAAAATATTCTGTCACTGCAAAAAAAACACAACTTCTGCCTCACAAGGGCAAATCTGTAAAACTGACGAGAGTGGTATTTGACCACACAGTCACTTCCTAGTGACGATTATGCATCAATAGGCAATAACAATGATTCTGTCACTCCCAATATCTCTACGCATAGGCATACGATATAATTTTTGCGATAGATGGAGATCATGATATTGAGGAAGAAGATAACAATCATCAAGAATCACCACACTTTATTGAAGAAGATGATCAAGTCTTAGGTGAACGTACGATGCCAAAGTACGATGATGATATAGGAGATCAACTTTGTATAGAGTTGGAGATAGACTTGTTTGGCGCACTAGACTTGGCTCAAGATGAGCCGTTGATGTAAATGCTCTTCATTGATTTTTTTTATCTCAAATGTGGACATGAATATATGAGCTTCAAACTTGATGTACATGCTCTTGTACTTTTATTCTCTCAAAGGATCAAACATGTATAAAAAGGGAAAAAAAATTTTCATTGGAAAAAACTATCTTTAAAGGTTGGTATGGGGGAAAACACTCTCTGTAAAACGTCGCTATAGGAAACTATCTTAGTGTCACTATATAACAACCTTCTACAAGTCTGGTAAGTGTCGCTATATAGCAACTCTGTATAAATGTCGCTATATAGTGACACTTGACTAAACCCACTTCGCTTACCAATAATTAGCACCCTCCACATGCTAAATATTGGTGCTTAAGCATCGAAATAGGGGCCCCGTGTAGTACTGAACTTATATGAATAGCATTAACTTTTTTACTTGTCGTAGATACATCATCCCTACAATTATAAAATGTCATAACTTTAGTATTGTGTAGAGATATAGTCTTAATAATAATATGGTTATTATTATCTATTATAATTTATTCTTATATCTAGGACATTTTTCAAGTTTAGATGACCATGACCTTGAAATTTGTTAGAGATTAGAGTATAGCTTATATGCATAGAATTGACTTTTGCATTTTTCATAAATACATCTCTCACAATTCTTTTAAATATATTTACATCCTTACTAATGAAGCAGCTTCCCAATGGGTATTGATGTTGTGTATAAAGGATTGCACATTCTACTTTATAGTCACATAAAGGTACCTTGAGGCCTATTTGAATATGTATTTCATGTTTTCCTTTACACACAACGAGGGTGTGTGTACACACACAATAAACCCTTAAATTTTGTAAATATTTTAGAATATTTGGTCATCATGGGGATGAGAACTATTAATGACATATATTAGACATTTAACCTTTAATGCTGAAGTGGAAAAAATATTAGTAATTATGGGGATGATAACTTTTAATGATGAATATTAGGCATTATTACTATCGCTCTCTCTTTCTCTGCCCTTCTCTAAAATTTGTATCTTTGTAACTATAGAATATTTTTCAAATTTATTTCCATTGGAATAATGACAATGTTAAAACTATATGGATATAGTGTTATCATCAAAATCAATCTTGTCAAAGGAGCAGTCTTTGAATCGAGTGATGTTGATTTGTGTACATGTGATTGTTCAAGGTCCATTATTTTAATGGCCTTGAGAGAAAGATCATCATCAATTATTCCTCAGAGGGTCTTTGTGTGCTCATGCAATGAGGAGAACAATATATACATGATCTTTCTAATGTTTCTTTCACTATCGCCTCTTTTTGCATTGCAACATTGAGCTGCTACTCAATTGCGGGTCCCATCTTTGAGAACTTGAACTGAAAGGTACACACTTGAGCACTTCAAATTTTTCCTTGTATATATTGGCTCAAGGTTGTGGAACCATCATCCAAGTCCCAATGCCAGGTTGTTAGTCTCATCATCTAGGATGCCCACGACCCTCAAAGGTGAGGCCTATGGCATCTCTCGTTCCATCATGTTTGCTGAACCTAATGTGCCTTAGGAAGTGAAGGAATGGTGGGTTCTAGCAAGTCACAAAAGTCGTCGAGGGACTTGTATTTCCAATTTGGGAAGCTTATTGCATATCACCTTGAGGGCCTTTACAGACTGCAAGGGAGTTCCCAAAGTGTGGTGGGCACTAAAAAATAATGATGGATGGGTTGTTTTCCCAAGAAAGTAAGGTGTTGTTGATTGCATGACTAGCTTGGTGTTATTAGTAAGAGCCCATGACCAAGGTGTCACAACTTATAGTGAAGAGTCGTTCCCAAGTAGGCTATCCCAGCCAAGCTTGGGCTATCGAGGTCGACAAGAATTTCCGAGCTCTACTCTAAGGCATGGGTTGGAGTCTATAGCTTGAACTCTAGCTTGTGTAGTGTTTCCCCTATGACAACAAGTGCACTATACAACAACTGAGCTCGAATGCTTGGCAGTAGTCTGCTAGGTGGTTCATAAATTCCATACATACATCCATGGCAGTAGTCTGCTAGGTGGCTCATAAATTCCATACATACATTCATGGCTCAAAATTTTTCATTCAGACAGATAGGATTGACTAATTTAATGACCAAGAAGGATGCGCACGGAAGAATTGCAAGATAGATCCTCCTAATTCAGGATTATGACTTTGTGATAAAGAATTGCAAGATGGATCCTCCTACTTCAAGATTATGACTTTGTAATTACTGACTTGGGAAGTTTAACCAGTTGGCTAATGCCTTGTTGAGAATCTATTATCAATTAGTTCAAACTCAAATGGTAGCTTCCTCTTCCCATCATCCACTGCCTTTACTTACCAGTACTCCTCCTTTACCCTCTTTAGATGACAAACATATTACAATCAACTACATCATAGAAAAAATACAGTTCGACAAACCACCCCCATTCATGAAGATCCTTAATGGTTTAGTTTATTATCACAAACCTTCCTTTCAACCTAGACTGTATGTTTCAAAATCGGTACAAGATCTCTACATCAAGTCCTTTCACGATGACATTTTTGGAGGGCACTTCGGGTTTGCAAAGGTGTTCGCCAAGATCTGCACAAAATTTTATTCACCTAAGCTCCAAAAGTCAATTTCTTCTTATTTAGAATCTCGTCCTACTTGCCTTCAAGTCTCCTAACTGTAAACCTACAGGAGATCTTCAATCTATTTCTACTTCGGAACCATTTGAGTTGATTGCCTATGATATCACTAGCCCGTTTCCCATGTTTGATAACAACATGTCCTATACCATCGTTTTGATAGACTATGTAATGCATGCAGGAGATCTTCAATCTATTTCTTCTTCGGAACCGTTCAAGTTGATTGCCTATGATAT